>NC_142009.1:26481889-26824576 GCF_049901735.1 Notechis scutatus | reverse complement strand
GGAAACAGGTCAGGGGACAACTTTTCCCCATCGTTTTATATAACAGGGCTATTGTGCAGAACTTAGGCTGTATAACAGTATAGGCCCAAGGTTCCCAATACTCAATAAATTGGTCTTCTGTGTTAGCAAATGGGTGTTCAGTTTGTGAAACTCACCTTGTTTTCTGTTTCCTTGGCTCAAAATTAAAATCATCCCTTATTGTTGATGTATCAGCAAGAATGGACTCTCTATTGGCTCCCTGTGGTAGTTTGGAGCTCTGTAAAAGGAAGCTGTCTTTTTTTAGGCACCTGGTGCTCTGATATTGGCATTTTTAATGAGAATAAAAGTCTTAACCGTCAATACTTTTACTGTGGTTCGATTGTGGCATTTAGTGCAAAGAAGCGCAAGGCCACTTTGAGAAGCCTGCCAATATGTGTATATTTTCTTCTGTATATTTTCTTATATGTATGCAATATGCAAAAGCACTGTTGTTCTATGTTGTTCCACCCATTTTTTTCCCCAGTTCCCAAAGTCTCTGCACAAATAAACAATAATTCTCAAATCATTTATAAGGCAAAAGAGGCTAAAAAGTGGCCTATCAGAGACCCTCTTACCCTAGAAAGGTAAAGTGAAGGAGTTCCTTCTTTTAGGCCTTTAGGATTAACCCATCGCTTTATCTGCCTGATTTTATGAATTCCTGGAGGAAGTTTGAGTACTTGGCAGTATATTTTTATTCACCCTACCCCATTTGTCTTTCAGATTGGAATGGATGGCTTGATGAAGCTCAGCAGTTCTGCCCTCAACAACGAATTCTTTAATTCGGCTGCGCAAGGATGGAAAGAGCGACTGTCGGAAGGTGAGGACATTCAGGGGCAGGTCTTGAGGTTTCTGAGGATGTTTCAGTGGGGTTGGTGAGAATGAACAGATTTTTACTGAAAGAATTACTTTGTGCAAAGAAGCACAAGACCAGAAATAAAAATAACAAACGAAATAAAAATAACCTCCTTTGCCACTTCTAAGGTAGGAATATTAGTGACTTTTGAAAAGATGTTTGACATGTTCAGGAAAGTCAGGGCAGCAAAGAAAAGGCAGACATTTCTGTATCTTGCTAACTTCGTTCCTTCCACTCTGTGTGTGTGTGGCAGGGGAGTTCACTCCAGAGATGCAGCTAAGGCTACGGCAGGAACTAGAAAAGGAGAAGAAAGTGGAACTTTGGAAAGAGCACTTCTTTGAGAGCTATTATGGCCAGAGGTAAGGATTTAACCTGCCTTCCCTGCTCAACATGCCGTTTTCTTTTCTTTCTGAGACTTTTGAGCTGATGGTATGTGGGCCTGGACTCTGAAGTGTACAGCTGCACCGAAGACTGCTTTGGAGGGATGCTTTATTGCACCATTCAGAAATGAATTATCCAAATAGTCGAAGCATTTTAAATATTTGATTCCAGAAATACTTTAAATAAGTTTGGAAAGGTGCCTAATATTTCAGTTGAGGGTTGAAAAAGCAGTCTCTTGAGCAGAATGTCCACAGCTGAGATTATACTAAAAGTGGATCTTCTCTGCTCACAGAATGGTCTGTTGGCTAGTGCAGTGCAGATCTCTGCTGTATTGGTTTTTATAAGGTATATGGATCCCAGGATTGGAGCTCATCCTGCCACTAGCCAAGATTAACATCTTAGTGTGTTGTGTAAATGTACCTACTAGGTATTTATTTGACCAAGGTACATATATAACAAGAACCAACCTATTCCTATTCTGACAGGCTTCAAGATTTGAATACTTCTTGTTTCTCTGTGAAAAGTTGGCACTTTCAAAAGATTTACTTATTGAATGACATTCTCTGCTTGTTGAGAGGGGAACAATTGTCCTTTATCTTACCAATGTCTCTGCTTTCTCTTTCTGTCTTCTAGTTCTGGGCTTAGCCTTGAAGACTCTAAACAACTGATATCTTGTATTCCTACTGTTCAGAATCAAGCTCAGACTGGGAATCTAGCACCTCAGTTACAGAAATGCATAGTAGTCCATAAAGCAGTATCTGACAAAGAACAGACCAGTTCTCTGATGGGTCCAAAAGTACAAGTTCTCCCAGCTATAACAGCAGCCGCTAAAGGAGAGGAGATTGAGCAGCCCAAGGTCCTTAAGCCAGAAGAGCTTTTAAATTCTTCTGGCAACATTGCCTCCATCCAGAGTAGCAGCCAGATTCCTCAGAAGATTTCCAAGAGAGTTGAGGAGCCAGAAGAGGTGACACCACAGACTGCTTGCCTGGAGTCTGTGGTGAGACAAAATCCAAGCAAACCAAAGAATGCAGCCATTGCTGGCACTAAACCAAGCCCAGAAATAGAATCTCAGGAGATTTCTGCAAGGGAGGTTCCTGCCACTTGCACAGAACAAATGGACACTGGAAGCCGGGCTTTCAAGAGAAAATCAGAGATCCCTGAAGAGGCACTGATGACACCTGAAAAACAGCTCCACGTGACAGAAAAGTGCCCCACCAGGCCGCCTTTTCAGGCCCCACTGCAGTGCTTTCCCATCGCGCCTACACCAAAAGTCCCTCCACTCAGGGTAAAGGAACCATACGTGTTAAGTTCATTCTGTTATGACTTCTGTAGGCTGATAAAGTCCTTTATCCAATTTCTGCATTGTTCTACATTTCTATTTTGAAAGCGAAAGAACACCTGTCACTGCAGTTTTCTGGCTGGCTGAATGTCTATAAGCAAATGAGAGTGAGTTGAGCTCAGTTTGAGCAATTCTGATCAGGGAGATTCAGCCCAAGAGTGTTTGAATGACATCCTAACTTTCACCACAGATAATCTCACTTTAAGAGGGGTCCTGTGGTTGAAGAGGAAGGAGTCTAGATCTTGTTCTTAAGCCAAGCCATTTTGAGTGGCTTAGTTTACTTCAGGGATTACCTGTGTAATTTCTTTCATACACCAATAATTAATTAATTAATTAATTAGTGAGTGAGTGAGTGAGTGAATGAGCAAACAAAATAAATAATGGGAAGTTACCAGCACTAAGGTTGATGAATTAGTAGTCTTAAATTTTTGCTACTGCACCTCCTTTTTTTCAGAAGGAGGTACTTACTATTCAGTTTAGCAGCCTCTTGAAAGAATAGGTGGGCATAAGAGAATTCAGTGTATTCGATTTGATCTGTCTGCCAACAAAACGGTGAGTGTTTTCCTTGGAACTCATCAGACCCGTTTTGCCTTGTGTCTCTTGCTTTGTTCCAAGGTAAGAAACATGAGTAAGAGGTGCTTTGCCTTCCAGTTTATTGATGCGCTTTCCTCTTTTCCAGATCCACGTCTCCAGAATCCAAGGATCTCCAGCATTACTGTCTGCTAGCCAGGTCTCTCCCAGGCCCCCCTTCCCAATCATCAGGAGAACAGGGGCCAGGACTTTGGCCGACGTCAAAGCCAGGGCTAGAATGGCCAGGGCCCAGCGAGCAGCTGCTGCCGCCGAAGCAGCCGCAGCAGCCTCCATTGCTACTACTTCTGCCTCCATTGTGGAAGCCATCCCAGGGCCAGGGCCAGGAGGGGGGAAAGGAGAGGACAAGAGCAGTCCACTCTCAGGGAGGCCTCATGGAGCTACATTGGACATGGCAGACTTTGGAAACAGGACAAGTCCAAAAAGGGTTTTCCCCTCGTGCCCAGCCCCTTTCTCCCCAGCAGACTCCCCAGCTCCAGAACCAGCAGCAACAAGCAGTGCTGCTAGAGCACAACTACAGCCGGCTCCCCCAGCACAATCCAGAACTGCAAGCAGCAACCCAGAGGTGGAGAGTGCGACGATTTCACAACCAGCAATAGGGAGTGTCAGCTGTACAAATCCCAGCCTTTTGACTGTGCCTGCCACTCGGGATGTCACAGCTTCTTTGGGGTCAACAGTTGATCTTGCTTCCACGATGGAGAAACTTAGAAATAACCCTCTTGCTCTTAACCAGGTTACAAGAACATCCAGTGGCTTTGAGCCTGGAGCGAACTGCAAAAGTGTATCGAAAACAGCTTCTACCGCCAGCACAGGTGTTTCAGAAGACAAAGCCAGGGCCTTGCTTTCTGTATCTCCTGTGTTGGCTGAATCCATCAAGGCACCCCCTCTGCTTTCTTCTCCACGTGGCACTGTGCCCATGTCCACTTTATCTCCTCCTCCCTGTAACACTTCGTTGGTAGCCCACAGCCCTAAAGTGCCCCCAGGCTCCTCAGGTTCAAATGGAAGTAGCTCTGCAGTAAAGGCCAGCTCCAGTATACCTGCTAATAATCCCCTGGTGGCTCAGCTGCTACAAGGCAAAGAAGTCCCAATGGAGCAGATGCTCCCAAGGCCTCTGACAAGAGTTGAAATTAAGTCTATTGCAGTGCCTGTGAAGGAAGGCAAAGCGACCACAATTGTTTCCAGGTCTGGCCCTCCAAGGGAAGGGGAAGGACAGCTGCACATGGCTTTCCCAGCAGGTGGGAAGCCAAGCCTTAGTCACTGTGGACAGTCCCAAGATCCTCCACCCTTATCCTCTTTATCAGGGCAGGACTTGTGGAGCCAGCCTACAGACCTCCACAGTAGCCAGGAAACTTTAGGCAAGAGTGCCCAAGGACATATTCTCCAGACTGTCATGCGGAAAGTCCCTGTGCAGAGCCTCCCTGCTGCTCCTTCTCCCCCTCCACGTCTCCCCCTCCTCCCCCCACATTTCCCAGTAGAGAGCAGCTCCGCCAGCCAAAGTTTCACACTGGGATTCATAGGGAGAAGGACATTCAAGCCTGCCATGTCTGGCCATTACCTCCTGAATGTTTCTACCTATGGACGCTGCCCAGAGAACCTAAGAAGAAACCTTGCCATGCCCCCAGAGAGCCACCTATGCTCAGAGGAGCCCCCGAAGAAATTGGAGGAACAGAAGCATACATCTAGAGATGACAGTAACATCAGCGGGGGTGAAGATGAAGGGTTCAGAGATGGCAACGTGACTGAACATGCAACAGCACATCTCAAAGTTAAAGAGGAGCCTCTGGCTCCAGGAAGAGGAGGAGGGAGGCAGGCAACCTCAAATGTAAAAGTGGAGCAGGCGGCAATAAGCCACAAGGATGGAAACATTTGCTTATTCCCAGCAGGTCAAGACTATGCTGAAAACAATGCAGCAAAAGATTTTATTCAGGCTGCCCAGGAACAAGTGGCTCAGACAATTAGAGGAGAAAGGAGATCCTGCAGTGGGGAACTTCAAACCTGTGCTCCAGCCAATGTTACCCCACAGCGGCCCCTGCTGCTTTCACCCTCACCCTCTCCTCAGCTCTTTGGAAACCCTACTCCTACGCAACTTATTGGACCAGGCTACAGTGGCACAATTAATGTGTCCACTTCTCCAGACATGCATCAGGATACTCTCCTGACTGGACTGTCAGACCCCAGCCACATGGGGGATGTAGTGTCCTTCTCTGTAACTGTAACAGCTATCCCTGCTGGCCACTCAGCAAATACTGGTAGCCATGGACAAGCTCTCCGTGGCCAGGCTTTTGCGGAAGATGGTGGCTTGGAGGACTTGCCCACAAAGTGCTACTGTCGCTTGAAAGCCATGATTGTGTGCAAGGGCTGCGGGGCCTTCTGCCATGATGACTGTATTGGCCCCTCCAAACTCTGTGTTTCCTGTCTCGTTGTGCGGTAGCAGGTTTGCTAGATGGCATCTCATCTAGGGAGCAGGAGGGGCATGCTGCTGAGTCAAGAGTCCCTGTCCTTATGCCACTCCACGTCTCCTTGGTTTCCTTGAGAATGAAGAAAGCACCTTGGATGAATGGCTGAGCCCAGTGGGACAAGTGTGTGCACTTAAGGAATCATGTAAATATGTTGCATTGTTTTGTCTTAAAGATTATTTTTTCCGACCTTGAGATAAATCTATGGATGTGAATCTCATGCTCATTTTGCCTCTTGTCCTATAGTAGCAGAATTCTGACCCAGTAAGTCCCTCTTCACCTTCAGTGCCCCTGTTTCCCATAGGGCCAGATTTGTCTCCACCTTGCTATCATCGTGGCCTCCGTGTTTTTCTTTGAATGGGCTTGCCAAATGTCCTATTGAAACACAGTGGTTGAGACTATTACATCTGCAGCCCTAAGCAACAGGAGCATACAAAAGGTGGGCAGATAGCCTATCGTCCAGTTGAATTTTGTAGCGTTGCTGTTTACAGTAAATAATACTTCTTTTACCATATAAAATCACCTTGAGAGGCAGAGGCAGTGCACTGTAGATCATCAGAATTTGCAGAGCAAAATGCGGCTTGGTGGGGGATGGTCAGTTTATAGCTCTGAATTAACCAATGACAGCAATGATGATTTCTATTTTCTTATATGATATGCTTAGCCTTTGAATTTCAATCAAGATACAGCAGCACAAACTCTTTTTGGTCCCAGGCTCTAGATTCCCATTTTTCAAGAAGGAAAATGTCTTGGTGAGTTAAATGTTGTAGAATAGAGTGGAAGAAACGTTTCAGATTTTTTTTAACATCAAGTCATAACTTTGGGTCAGCTTGTCAGCTTCTAGAATCAGCTCTGACTCAAATAATTGAAGATTTCAAGCTGGAAAAGATAGTGGGACCTTGTTATTCCCTTGTAAATATTCTTCAATTGCACACTAAAGATGTGGAGCATTATATTTAGAAGCAGAATGGATCCTGCTCAGAATCACCACTTTTTTAAAAAAAAATTGAATTTCTGGACCTGGATTTCACTTATAGAAGGAAGGGCATTTCCTTGGAATTAATTGTAATGACAATGATGGATGGAACAAGCTTTTTAGGATGGAAACTGAGACATACACAATTTGTTCTACTCTTTCTGACACCTTTTTTTTTTTTTTGAGCTGTTCCTTTGCCCTCTCCTACCCTGTTGCCAGAGACTCAAACTAATTGCTTATTAAGAGCGTTTAAGATTAGGCAGTAATTAGGTTCCATACTCTTGATTTATAAAATGTACAGAGCTATCTTTTGCCTTGTCAGGGTTGTGCCAAGATAGCTCTCAAAGCATGGCAGAATTTCAATGTCTCCTTCACTCTTAAGACTACTAGGAAAAGACTAAATTATGGAGGTTTGATGAAATCAGCATAATTTATTCCAGCTGTATATTCTACTTTTTGTGAGGCCGATTTACATTGAGTTGGATATACTTAGAGCGTCTGCAGCTCTGTTCTAGATCTCCGCTGTAGTTTGGTAGCATATAACTACAGAGTTGTAATTGGCCATTTGGGATCCAGTCCCCAGTTAATGTGCAGGTTTTTGGTTGAAATACCACCCGTTGAGTAATTGGAAAATCTACCAAGTCAGAGATAAATGAAGAGAAGAACAAGCTTTAGAAGGGTTAACTTAATGTAGAATATTTAGATAAAGAGTAGGAAAAGATAGTTTAGCCACGGTACACCGCTCCATACAAGTTGAACTATATCATTTCCAGTTTCCATCTTTCATTCTAGATAAAGTCAATATTGACGTTTATGGATTGAGACAGTTTCACCATTAACCTTTTGAAAAATGTGTTAAGGCACCAGACTAGAAATCAGGAAAGCAATGCTAGTCCCGCCTTAGACATGAAAGCTAGCAGGGTGGCCATGGGCAAGTCATACACACTTGGCCCAATTCACCTCAGAGGGTTGTTGTTGTGGGGAAAACAGGAGGAGGGAGTTTTAGATACATTCCCTGGTTTGAGTTATTTACAGAAATAATAAAGGTGGGATAAAAAAAGAGAGAATGGCTTGGAAGAAAGCCAAGGACTCCATTACCTATTTCAGCAAGCATTGCCCATTTCTATTATTCATCATAGAAATATCACATTACAATGACTGCTATAAGAATCACTTTTTCTCATGACTTTAAGTCGTGATCTGGCCTTCTGTTTTTAATAACAGTCTGCCAGATATTTCCCAGCAGCCTATTGACAAAGTATAGAAATCAATTGTCTTTCAAGTTCCATGTGCCCCCAAGACAGCAACTCTTGGATAGGCCTATTCTCTTCCCTGAATTTGTATTATACCTTGAAGAAGGTATCAAAGGCATTATCATATTTTGTATTGGTCAGTCCTATAAATTAGCCATTTATTTTTTTGCATGTTCTACGTCTACAGTATTTATACAGCAGTATCAGTCTGTATTGTTCTTTTACACATAGGTAAAAACACATCAGTGTGTCTTGTGCTTTACATAGGTAACATATACAGTCAATAAGAACCAGGAAGAGAACAAAATGTAGGTAAATTCAATTACGCAAGACTCATCTTTATATTAAGTATTAAAGTAAATAAGTTAGACGGCATGAATTTCTAGGGCTTATTTTACTTTTTTACCCCTTTTATTCATGCAATTCATAAACGTACAAACTGGTATCAGAATCCCCTCATTCTTTAGCTGCTGCTGCTGTTTCTAAGCAAACAATCCATATTTTTAAGATTTCAGTGGCAAAAGGAAAACTGTAGTCTTTTGGTACTTTGACTATCTGTTTGGCATCTTTTCCTGGCATCCGAAACATCCAGATGAGGGTACACTAAATTATCATGGGCCTACCCTTCATTTCAGACCTTTTCCTAATATGAAATTAGCTTCTCTTCATAATTGATGTACAGTTTTTGCATTTTCATTAAGCTATCAGGATGACCTTAGGATAATTTTTCCACTTAGATCTTATCAGATTCTGTAACTCTGTTACAAAAGTATTTTTAATCATTACTTTTGCTTTATGCCCCCTGGTCATTTTTTAGCTCATTACAGCTACATTTTTTCTCTCCTGAATTTTTTGGTATTACCTAAAAACTCAAGCAATTTACTCTTCAGCCATAACTAATCGGGGAAACAAATGCAGATTATATAAAAACATATTAAAAAGTGCAAACTCTGGGGAGTTCCTTTATTCACATTCGTCAAATTTGTTTATACTTACTGTCTTTTACCAAATATTAATCCACTAATGGGATCTTACTTGTGATTGTTGACTTTTTCAGCCCTTCATTTTTATGTACAGAAGATCTTTGCTACCAGATGCTGATGCTTTTCAACACTCCAAATATTAGTAAATTGAACTTTTCTCCTCAGAAACCATGTTTATTCTTCCTCAGCAATTTTTTATTATTGTAGGTAGTAGTGCAAGCTTTCATAATTAACTGGAAGAAATGTTAGGCAAATACATTTATCTTCTGGACTTTTTTTTAATACAATGATGTTACTTTGGCTATCTTTTCATATTCGACTAAGGAGACTAAGTTCAATAATGATTTGCTGAGTCACTAAAGTTTTATTGTGATGGATCAGTGGAATAATAGCCCCTGCCTTCCAACCCCAATAGCATCCAATCCTTTCTGACTTCAATTTCTGTTGAAGCCTTGACTTAGAGCCAAAACCATTGCAACTGAATTATTCATTTCCATCGTCATTCTATCTTTCAAGTAATGAATATTCGTTTTCTGTGATTGTCCTCTTAGCAGCATCTCAAATTTACACTATAACATATCAAAGGGAGAGTTCTATAACTAGAATGGAGTTACTGGTTCCCACTGAGTTTTATAGAACACAAGTGAGGGGTCAAACCATGAATCTTATCTCATATATTAAAATAAATAATAGCAGATTTGTCCCCACCCTTTCACAATGGTGCCTCAGAATTGTTTCCTCTTTCTCTTAGGGGGCAGAATTATGATTATAGTAATATTCATGTGCCTGAATTCCCCAGAATCCTTCAGCAGGGACATTTTAGCATAAAACATGCAAAAACACATTTCATACTTGCAGCCCTAGATTCCTGCATTGTAGTTAATTTATTTTTAAATTATTAACATTATTTATATACCATTCTAAAAGCTTTGAACTGTGTTCCAAAAAAAAATCTGATATAAAAGCTACTTTCTATTTGTACACTGTCATAACAATGACAATCCTTGGGCAGAAAGTACATCAATGGCCCAATTAAAAAGGAAGGTCTTGGGAGATTCCCTAAACACCAAGAGTGAGAAAGTCAAGCCTATCTCCAAGCGTAGCCCATTCAACAGGATGGAGCCTGCCTTCTGACCCATACCTATCTGTCTTCATATGGGTTGTGATCTTAAGGAGGAGCTCTTTGATCTGATGAACAAAGAAAAGAACTTTGGATAAGGAGGTCCATGAGACAGCCCATTGAACCACTGGATTAAGAGCCTCTTACTAATAACAAATTACAAACATGGGGCTGATCAGAAGATCGATAGAAAATTTGTAAAAGGTTAAGCATAATAATTGCATATAAGGCTGTATAAAAAGCTTTTTTCTAGGCTCCAAAGTTCTGAAGGAGTACTATGATTTTTGGCCAGTTTCCCATAGTTAAATCCACATAACTGCATCATAAAAGGGTTTTAAGCATATTCCATATGCTTATCATATATCGAATGATTGTTTAGCAGAAAGGGGCATGGAAAAGCAGATTGTATAACAACCTTCCCCTTAGTTTAGCAGAACTTCATCAATGGAATATAGCAATGTTGACAAAAATTTAAACTGATTCAGCCACCTTACTCAAGCTAAGCAATACTCACCTGATTGAAGAAGAAAGCCTTCCCTTTAGGCTAACATAAGAGTGAAACTGTTGCTGCATCTACTTTTACTTTTCATCTATATAGTTACTAGTGCAAGATGGATCTACCTATCTGATATAAAACAATCCAGTCTTTTTTTGGCTCAACTCATTTCTCTTAACTGAAATACTATGTGTGTTTGGTTGCATCCTTATGAGCGCAACTGATGGGACCTGAGATCCAAAAGCCCTAAGAGTTCAACAGTTAAATGGGGCATTTATATCCTTGACCTTGTTGGTAGGGGATAATAGGTCATATTTCTGGAGATGATAGATTGGGTAAATCTGAAAAGTTCTGCATAATCCTTTCTAAACTGAACAGGAATGTCAGTGAGTAGAATTTTCTTGGCTATATCTGACATCTATAGCAGCATCTGAAATTTTCTTTCTGTGAAAGTCCTTTTCCTTCCCTTTCCCTTTCTGATATTTGTGATGATGATTCTGGAATATTGGTAAGTATTTTCTTAAGTAGAACTACAGAAGAATTTATACATGACTGCTCATGTGGAATTCAAGTAGAAAGCCAAACTGAGCATTTTGTTTCAACAGAAAGCTCGTGCAAAACAAATTTGCACTGAAGTGTGCTTTTTTGAAAGGGTACTTGGGTGAAGTGCAAGGAATATGAACAACACTTCTAACAGCTGAAAGGATGGAACTCAGTTGTAAACCCCACTAATACACGCAAGGTTAAAATAGAAGGTGGGAACATCCTTGATTTTGAAAGAAGTTGAGGTGAGATTTCTGAGTGGGTGATTATAAGCTTAGCGGGCCATGCTCTAGCTGGCCCATTAAATTGCACTACAGGTGGCTGTTGACTATGTTACTGGTTTTTTTATCTCATCCTCAGATTATAAATCCTAGGACATAGAGACATCATTTTAAAAAAATTGAATTAAGATGAGTTAATGATGTTTACTCATGCTGGAATTGTGGGAGTGAATCAGCTGTCACTCAACACGTAGTCACCCCAAAATAATACCCTGCCAAACATTGAGGTGTACAGCTTCATTTCAGAAAGGAAACCCCATGTGCCTGTGTAACACAACATACATTATTCATCTTATCTTCTGATATCAGGTATTGCAGCTTTTAGAAGCCATTAAAAATGCCCAGGCAGTTTGCATTTTCTGTCAGTTGTATTTTTGGGTACAAACCACAGGACCATTTTTCATATTCCATCAGTAGGCCATTTTGCTTGCTTGCAGTATTACTTTTAACAGGCCAATGATGTGCATTTATTTTGAACCTGGTGGAGCTGAAATCATTTGTAAGAATATAAAGAATGAAACTGAAGCATTTAGTCTGTCTTAACTATACTGTTTTCAGTGCTTTTTCACCAATGTGGTAGGACAGTATTTTCTGCAGTGAAGGCAGGCTCCATTACTGTGCAAATTATCTGGTACTCAAATTTCACAGCCCGTGCTAATCCCACCTTTGAGGCATGGTACCAGGGAGGGGTAAGATTGGCAGCACGCATGAGTTGCAGGAGACGTGGCCATGAAGTCCCTTCATCTCTGTCAAGGTTCATTTTTAGAAACTGGTGTTTAAGCTAAAAGTGATGTGTGGGTGTTTCTCTGTGTGTTTGTGTGAGAGAGACGTAGATTATTTTCCAAGGTAAAAGGCACTATGTCTTTCTGTTAGAATGACTGAAAGACACTTCTCTGACTTCCACATTGTATCCTGCAGGATTGAAACCACACACAGCCATTTAGGTAAATTAAGAGATTTTGGCAGGGATAATATTTTTTCCTTCTTTCTCTCCCCCCCCCCCCATGCAATACATTTGATATGATTGAAAAGAATTTTAAGAGCTTATAAGTAATATATTTTAATTAATATATATTTTAATACCTCTATTTCAAGAATGATAAAAGATTTGTGAAATTGGTGTATGTATGTGTATGTGTGCAATTTTGAACGTGTTTTCCCCCCATTAGGGGACCTGGTAAGCACCCCAGGTTGCAATAAAAATTGAAGAACTGTTAAAAAAAAGGTGTCCCAGGAACTGTTTCATTTTTATAAGCCAAGAAGTGAGTAAAGATACCTTAGAGTGTACTGAACTTTAATTGTTGCCTTTTAAAAAGAAACTTAAATTGGAATTGAGAATACAGAGAAGTCAGGTTAAATGAGAAGTCATTTAAAAAGTCATATTTTTTCACAAATGATATAGAAAAATATTTTACTTAAAAAATTTAAGTATTTGAAATAAATATAGGTATGTAAATATACTGTATGTACTTCATATATTCTTTTATTTTACAATTTATTGTAAACAGATGGATATTAAAATTCTTTGAACTGGCTTGGTTGTAGATTCCAACTTTTGCAAAAGTAATGGTGAATTCTGTTGATTATGGCAACATCACAGATGTTTTCACCAGTAAGTCTTTCCAATATGCTCCCTTTTCCCCATTTCTCTTTTGCTCCTTGCAGAATAGATGGAAAGAACTCAAAATCTTAAATGGCCCTGTGAAGATAATCAAGAAATATAATTTAAGAAATATGATCAAAGTCTCATCAGAAAGCTTCAAAATGGAGTGAACTCCTCTTGGATTGATGATAGCAACAGTAATGGATAAGTTCGGACAGTGCTTAAGAGTGTGCTAAGTAACTTAACCATAATGTTTTTGTTGGCTGCAATTTCTGGATAATTATTAAAGGGATCCACCATTATTTCTTTTACAGCAATCTAATCTTGACATTATGAATATATGGGGTACTAAGGCAAGACTATCTCTATTCAAAACAAATGGTAGCTGCCATGCTAGTCCAAAGTTTGCCTCAAGAGATTTTCTAATCTCTGCACCAATACACTTTCTTCTCCAGATCAGGTATGACTCACCTGCCCACAAGACTTCAGTCTTAGAAGGATTAATCTTTACTATGTCTGCCATCATGCAGCCCACCACTGTATCAGGATACAAGTCTCAACTGTGCACAACCACATCTGGCTCTATTGTAACAAATAGGTACCATATAGATGAGGGAGAAAATAGCCCCTTGTAGAATCCTGCAGCATAATTGCCAAAAGACCAAAGCTCAGCCTCTCAATGTCTTTGTCACCTTACAGCTGTATGATTACAACATGTTCTAAATTGAAAATCAGAAGCTTCAGCTGGTGCACCAGGCATCAGTCTAGGTAATTATGGGTAGTCAAAGTTTGTTCATATAGCACCACTACTATTGAGTGCAGTGGTTTCCAATTAGCTTTTGGAATTGGTTATAACCTATAATTGTAAGTTCTCAGAGCCTCCAGAAAAGGAATAGTGTATAGAATATATAAATAAATAAGACTTGGTTTCTTGATGTAATTCTCAACAGTCACTCCAACTTAGAGGAATAGAGTCATTTTAACCCATGTTTCATGGAGCTAATACTGAAATGTAGCAATAGCAATAGCACTTAGATTTATATACCACTTACAGCCCTCTCTAAGCGGTTTACAGAGTCAGCATATTGCCCCCAACAATTTGGGCCCTCATTTTACCAACCTTGGAAGGATGGAAGGCTGAGTCAACCTTTAGCCTGGTGAGATTTGAACTGCCAAATTGCAGGTAGCCAACAGCAGAAGTAGCCTGCAGTACTGCACTCTAACCACTGCACCACGGTGGCTCTTGTACTATGATTGTTAGCTTGAAATGTATCATGATTGTTAGCATGAAATTTTTCAGAGAGATGAATTGAGAGTTGCACATTCTTTGTCCCTTTCTTGGCAATAATTATCCATCAAAATGACAAGTTTATTTTGAAACTTGGCCTTAGTCCCTTTGAAATTAGAATCGGTATCCTCCAGTTTTGACCATCATCTCCTTTACAAGTACAAAATGTTCACATGAAAGTACATTCAGGAATGGCTGTAAAGCAAAGCATGGAGATGAGTGAGAAATGAAAGCGTCTTTGAAGCAGAATCCACCAAGAAGTTTTGAAGTCCAAGTATTCACTGGGACATTAGTACCCATTTCATTCCTGATTAATTGTTTTTTAAGTTGAATATTTGATGTACATTGCACATTTTCTCTAGCAAGCATCCATATCACTCTGCCTTCTCGGATTTTCCCTATAACTGTGATGGCAAACCTATGGCACATGTGCCACAGGTGGCACGCAGAGCCATTTGTGCGGGCACGCAAGCCTCAGCCAAACTTATCTGCACTGCACATGTGTGTGCCTCCCAGCTGATTTTCGACCTATTTGAGGCCCTTTTCGGCCTCCCAGAGGCTTCAGGGAAGCTTCTGCAGCCTGAGGAGGCTGAAAAACGAGCCTTCCAGAAATACCAGAAGTGAAGAAATTGGAAGCAACGAAATGTGCCCATTTTTTGGCCTTCAAAAGGCTGCAGAGGCTTCCCTCAAGCCCCCGGGAGGGCAAAAACGGCCTCCCCCGGGCTCCAGAAGCCCTCCGGAGGCTGAAAACAGGACTTCCGGTATTTCCAGAAGGTATGTTTTTCGGCCTCCCGAGGCTACAGAGGCTTCCCTTGAGCCTCTGGAGGGCCGCAAAAGGCCTCAAATGGGCCAAAAATCAGCTGGGAGGCACGCGCATGTGCAGTGCAGGTAATGGGGTGGGGGGAGTTGCATGTGCAGGAGGGGCGCATTGCATTGTGGGTGCCGGCATGCACGCGCTTTTGGCACACCACCACAAAAAGGTTCGCCATCACTACTCTATAACAATCCTGTGAGTTAGATTGGGATGAGAGTGCTTGGCCAAAATCACCCTCTGAATGTCCATGACTGAGGGTAGACATCAAACTTGGCCTTCCATGTCTTTGTTCAGGATTTTAAATTACTGTATTATTACGGTGCATTGTTCTATCTTAGATTTTGGGGTTCAAAATGTGTTTCATAGTATCCAAGGAACACTTTCATATAGGTGAAATTTTATCTCTATTCTCTTAATATGTTTACACCATTGAAACCTCAACAACTAATTTTGAAAATGTTTCCTTATTTGTGTATTCTAAGCACTCAAGGCAATTAACAAGATCTGAAACATAGAATAAAAACAAAAAAGTAAAAAAAATGCAAATTAAAGTTGTCAAGACAAATGCTAAAATATTAAAGCCTATTAAAGAAGATTTAAAATTCATAGATTTAAAACACATACACACCCAGAAAGACAAACACAACTCTAAATGAATGTATTTCATAGCCTGATGGGAACACAAGAGAAACTCCTCTGCCATATGTCCAGAAACTGACGCTTCTAACAAGGGGTGTATCCTCATAAGACCCACTCCTACAGCTCTAAACTGATAAAGGAAGGAGCTTTTCCTTAGACAGGCTTTAGACCATTTAGGGCTTTAAGGTTAATACCAATATCTAAAGCTGGCTATTGGTGCAGCTGTTTTAAGTGTAGGACTCATTTGAAAACTCCATACTCTGCACCAACCAATGGCAAAACTGCCTCATTTTGCACCAACTTTCAGACATTTATCCTGCATAGCACCATATAAAGCACATTTCACTCCTCAAGACAGGATGCCATAAAGCATAGGTAACCTGCCAAATCCAACTGGTTCATGAAAGATCTTACCTGATGCTCAAAGTGTCCCTTACTACAGCTGCCACCTGTACAATATGTTGAACATGGTAGCTATATTTGAAGGAGTTCTATTTATTAGCATCACTTTTAACTTGGTTGGATTTCATTCCAGTTTAATTTTTCCCTCATATACAGTAGCCAATTTAGTCAATACTCAAGCATGCTGTTTGGGATGAGATGATAAGTAATGCAGCATAATTGGGCTTAATCCCATTCAAAGCTGTAGATGATCTCTGGAGCATATGAGAGCAGTTTCAGTATCATATGTTTATTTTATTTTATCATATTTATTTGCTGCCAATCTGGTGGTTCAAGGCAATTTTGAGCTATCTCAGCTGACAGACTCTGAAATATCTCAGCTGAAAGACTAATTAAAATTGATCCAGAATGTAAATGAAATTCAAATGTATCTGAAAGGCCATCACTATTTCAATCCTCAAATAGAATATTTGACACTGGCCTATAATTTTGTAGATCTCCCAAAGAAAGAGATTTATTCAATGAAATTCTTACTACAATTTCTTTCAGGTTGGGGAAATGCAAGATATTAATAATTGTGGAGCCAGTCTCACCCTAGTTGATTTTATAAGCCATGCGCCCTCTCTTTAATACTTTTCTTAGTTTGGTTAAATCGCATCCACCTAAGTTTTTTTTTTGGGGGGGGAGAAACACCAATATAGAAGGCAGTGGGACAACTACAAAAAACCAACTGACGACTTCTGGCTGATGTTGCGGTGCTATCAGATGTGACAAGTGGGTCTACGTGCTCCCATGCCGAGTTGTCCCTTTTGGAGGGCTCTGAAAGGAACTAAAGCCACCCAGTAGGGGTGGTGAAGAAAAGAGGGGTGCCCTGCAGTTCGGGGAGACCAGCAACTCTCCTGCCAGACTTAGGACTTCTTTCCTTTCCCTCGATGAGAAGAGGCAGCCATCATGGCTGCCATGAAGCTGGGACAGCCAAGGCAACAAAGAATTGTGCAGGAGCAGTGTAGATGAAGAGTAATTGGAGCTGGTTGAGAAGATTCCTTTTTATTTAGACTCTAACTAAAGAAAAAAAGAAAGAAGAAAATCCAGGAAAAGAGACTCTTAGAACTATTTCTCAAAGCGGCAAACAATCATAGAAAAATCCTAGACCCGAAAGAAAGGAACTAAGGGGAGAAAAGGTAAAGACCTTTTAAAACATAGAAAATTGGATTCTTAAATTGGGCAGTCATTGTTTTGGAAAGGCATTATAAAATGCTGGAACTATCTACTTGAATCTACTTGAATAGCTGACTTTGTTTCCATAAATTGAACTACATTTGAATTAATCAAACCTATAAGACTTGAAACAACACTGAAACCTAAGCTGAGGGTACCATCTACTGTTGAATGGAATATACCAGACCCCTACAAGTTTAGAAAAATATTTGATGTGAGAAATAAATAACATTCATCTGGAGGATTGTGGTGATATTTCCTGTTCTATAACTATCTACTTTATGATTACTGGAGACTCTTTTGTGAGAATAAGGAAGACTCTTAAGTAAAGTGACTTTTGATTTGCAGAAGCTGCCTGGACTACTTAAGTGGAATTGATTAATAATCCTGAGATATAAAGAACTATGATTATTGAACTTTCTGAGGAGTAACATTGGACTGGAATATATTGTTTTTGGACAAGAATAAGAGCAGGACATTAAATTAAGACAAGATGCTCCATCAGGGGAAATTGAATGAGATTTCAAGAGAAATGGCATTGATGTTGCAAAGTATTAGGGGTACTATGGAAAAGAATCACAGAGAGATAAAGAACCTAATGCAAGGTATGTATGGGAAAATAGAAAACATGGTACAGCTGATAATGAATGAAGATCAAAGACTCAAGGAAAGAGGAGATAGCAGAAAGAATGGAAGAAAAGACAGAATGGACAAACAGCAAACAAAGCAAGAAGATGAGCAGGAGAAGACAATAAAGACAGTAATGACTGATGAAATAAACCAAGGGAAAAGTACTTTAAGAGGTTTAAAAATGGAATTGGATAATCTGGAAGATATTTTTGAAAGGGAGATAGAGGTTTGGGTGGATACTCTGAGACCTGGCAGCTTAGGAGGACAGAGATGGAAGAAATATTCCGTCTGAATGGTGAAGATACAGATGTTGATAGAGACAAAGATCCAAGAGAGGAATATGGGAGGCGAGCCAAAAAACAAATAAGAATTGAAATATTAAAACGGATGAGAGATTATGGGTATATATAATGATGGGCATTATATTATATATAATATAATGATGGCCAGATTAGAAATTTGAATAGAGGCAGAAATAAGAATACATACCTTTATATGAAGCAATAGTTAGATGGAAAGATGGTATTATTAGCTATGTTTAAATAATAGAAAGACTGTTATTTGAATGGTGTATTGTGACTTTGAACAACCAAAGAATGAAGGACTATGTCATAACGTGTATTAATACTAGGATTAGCAATGGTGACCTGATTAGAAGCGAGAATAGAGGTAGAAATAAGAAATAGGGGGTATATTAGCAGATACAATTTTTATACTGTATAACAGAATGTAAGTAATAATTTGATGGAAAAGATCAGAGGTGGCAAAATGGTATTACTATTTATGCTTATAATATCATTGGTATTAAAATGGAACATTGAAATATTGAATAATTACTCTAAAAACCATGTACATTAACACTAGGATTATATAAGTTTGATTAATATAACAACTATTATGATTATCATTTGTTTGTATCAAAATGAATTATACCCAGGGCCACACTGTTCATGTATCGATATTGGTGTATACCTAAAAATAAAAATCTAATAAAACATTTTGACAAGAAAATTTTGTCCCAATATTCATCATTTGTTTGGTACTTGATGTGCAAGCTAGAATTTGTTGATGTTGGTTGCCTTGTGACTTGTTACCCTTTCCAGCCTAAACAAAGGGTCACCCGTTAGTCATATGGTATCTCTTGCCCTGTGTACATCCTTTTGTGGTCTTGTCTTAGCTTCTGTAATCATTTTGTGTATTTTTGCATTTTTTTCCTCATCAGTACAGGTAAAGTGAAGTTTTTACTTTATTTACTCCAACTATTAATCTTTATTTCTTGTGTAATGATACACAACACTATCTTTTTACATATTGCCTTAAAATGTGCATTGTCTTTGGTTTGGGAACGCATTACATTTATTTACATTATTCCTTATGGGAAAATTTTGTTTGGTACTTGCCGTTTTTTGTACTTTTCATGCCTCCTGGAGCCAATTAATCAGTACCAAGGTGCCACTGTACTTTATCTATCAGAAAGAAAATACTAGCATCTCCCAAAACACTCTACTGCCATTCTGCTAATAAAAATGATATTTCAGAAATACTTTTTCTTCTTGTGTTGCTGACATTTATGTTAAGGAAAAAAAGAACCATTGATCTGCACTTTCCCCTTGATCCTCTTTATTCTTTCCAACTACGTGGAAGGCTGGAAAGGAATTAGGTAAAGGGGGTCAGGACCAGAGTTGGTATTCAGCAGGTTCTGACCAGTTCTGGAGAACCGGTAGCAGAAATTTTGAGTAGTTTGGAGAACCAGCAAATACCACCCCTGACTGGAGATTTTACAATATCCTTCCCCTGCCACACCCACCAAGCCACACCCATAGAACTGGTAGTAAAAAAATTTTGAATCCCACCATTGGTCAGGACTCATTGTCTGTACATCAGCACAATTACTCAAAAACTAAAAGGAACTGAATGAGATGTAGAGGGGAGAAGCTGAGATTGAAAATGTGCTGTATCAAATTGGAGGTTATGAAAGAAAGAAAAAAACCCAGTTCCCACTGTGTATGTCTTTACTCAGTGTTTCGCAGTGGACGCATGCATACAAATACAGGCGCAGCATGAAGAGAGAGCAGGCACATCAATACACAATTTACTTTGATGCACAGAAGAAAAGAAAGTGGTAAAGGTGTCATTGTAGAAGGAACTCCAAAAGTCATGTGTCAAGTCCCATGCAGCTGGGCAAAATAAAAAAGCAAGAATGAGGTACATTTCAGTAGAGTATATTTAATGCTAGTCTAGGTGGAAGAGCAGGCGGCTTAGAAAATTTGCAGGTAACTGTGCTTCCTTCCACCCCTCCCATTTGAACCTTTTCCCCAGCAACAGCATGGCAGAGTTGACAGAAAAAAGAAGCAATCTTGAAGCCAGTGTGGGAGAAGATGCACATTTTGGAAAGTCTGCAGACACCAGCAAACAAAAATGCAGCCAATTAAAAAGAAAGTAGTTTCCCTTCAAAGATAATGGATGATCCAGAGGAAAAAGTATAAAGCATGGGAAGATTTAAGGTGCTCTATATGCTGGCCGTTAAGGGCGGGAACAGAAGAAATCCCAGAGAGAGAAGAATTAAGAAAAAAGCAGAACAAGATTTGTAAGAAGAAAATAATAATTCTATAGAGTGCAGTATAGTGATAGTGATGAGGAAATGTCACAATAGTAGAATAGTTATACTGCAGAGCAAATATTGTAACAGTAATTGAATAGTAATATAATAGTATAATTGTTATAGTAATAGTAATTAGCAGGGTAATATAGAAATAATAGAATACAATAGAAACAATAGAAAGTACTCTACTATAGATTTGTAAATTTCACATCTGTGTTAGATATGCATTTCAGTTTGCTGAACTTCCCACTTACTGACATGCATCCAGTGCTTTTTAAAAGTTCAGAAAGGCTTCTTCCCACTACTATATACAAAATCCCAGGTGTATGAACCCTAATCCTACATTTCTCAAATATTGCCCTTTGTAACTCATTCCCTTTCCATCATTATTCTGCCAAATACCTTCTTAGAAACATTTAACAAACTATTCCTCTTATTATTTTTGCATTTTGCTACCTTTCTGTCTGCACAAGAGAAACAGAACAGCATTCTTCAAATAATCAGGCTCAGATATTTTCATACATAAACAAGTTGCACAGCATAGCCATAAACAATACACATGTCATGCACCCATATTTTAGCATGTATTAAGTAATTCTAATTGAATGAAGTTTACCAAATAAAGGTTGATTGCTCCTATAGAATAATGATGAAACTTCTATATTTGGGGCATGTTATATTAATGGATAATAGACAATAATAATAATTATGCTTGGCAAAAATTAATGAAATTGTAGAAAACCTATGACATAATGTGGATGGAAGGGATCAAATGAATTCTCAGAATGCTCTTGGAAGAATGCCGAATTATTTGTTTTATATTGTTATTTGTATACATCTTTTGGTGTTGTTTAGTTGTATGTTGCGAAAGAGCACCTTATTTCGTTGTTCTCAGGTTCCTGAGCACAATGACAATACATTTATCTTATCTTATCTTATTGTTAGAGACAGGTGAAAAATGGCATTTGTTGATACTGTCACTGGAAGTAAAAATGCAACTTAATGCACTTAATTCACTCACTATTAATTTGCATAGATCCAGGAGCTATCTAAAGTCTACAGCAGGAGACAGTAATAATTTTGGCAAGGTAATTAGAACTTAGAACTTTATTGTTGACAATTTTATCTGTTGCTTGTCCAACATTTGGAGACGCTGAAAGGAAATCTACCATCAATTGCACATTTGATTGTCCAGTTCACCAATTTAAAAGGAAATAATTTCTCTCAGTAAAATGATTGAATGATTGCCAGTAGGTGTACAAAATAGTCCAGATGTGCTTTTAAAAGATGTGTATGTGGATTTTAAGTAAAGTTTGGGTTAGGGTTAGGTGCATCTGATTTTGAAATTAAACCAAACCTGAGATTTCACTGTATACATTCACAAAAGCTGGCTTTCCAGCCCAGGTAGATATAGGCATCTGCTTTTCCTTCTCTCCAATCCAGCCTACAAATCCTGGGTTTTCTAGGCATAATTGCTTGCAGTATTACTTTTAACAGGGATTTCAGTTATACTGTATTAAATGGCCATAATAAATATATATAAGGCCACAGTGATAAATCTCTCTTCCTTTCTGACCTCTTCTCTACATTTATCACTCTTCTCTCTTCATAGCCATCTCCTGATATTTATCATATTGTATATATTGTATGTATCATATTTATCATATGTTGTATGTCCCAACTTTCTACCATAGAGTTTTCAATGTAAAATATAAATGATACATCTATTAATGGGTATCAAAGAATGGATTTTCCAGCCCTGTAGTCAAGCATAGTAACATACACTATGATAAAACTAATGCTTTAGCAGAAGAAGATGCTTTCAACTATATATTAAAAATAAAAGTATAATGATGTTGGATCAAGCAATACTTATATCAGTTCTTCTATTCTTCTAGGGGCCAAACTGGTACTTGTCAATGAAGGCAAATATACATGCCCCAGGATAATGTTGCAGGATTCAATATGAGTCAGTCACTGGGATCACAACTTCCAAGCTTTTGGGCTCATGCTGGAGCCCATTATCAAGGAACTTCTCTCTCTCTCCAGAATATCTGCATTGGGCTGTTCTACACTTTTTTTTAATATGGTGCCTGGTTGTGTGTAGCTTTTAGTTGTTAATTAGGGTATTGATGGCTGTCTATTAAGTAATTGATTATTGTTTCCTTGTGTTGCTGTGTCCTAATGTGCTATAATGTTCTGTCCCTAACCTGATCCTTCAGATATTTCATTGGTGTACCCACAACCACTGTAACTAATCCATCCATCTGGCTGCCGGTATTTCAAACTCTTTACTTTCATCTTTCTCAGCATCTGAATCTTCTCCAGGAAGCTAGGCCTTCACAAAATGTATCCATTATTTGCCTGGTCATTTGTGCCTTGAATTAGAATTGTGAGTTGATTTGTTCAATGATCCATTTGTATGTTTCTTTGTCTGCCCATGGTAATCATGAGAGTCTTCTCCAACATCAGTGTTCAAAAAGGTCAGGTTTGCTGATGACATGAAATTATTCCTGGACATAAAAAAGATTTCCAAAGGAATTTACTGTAAAAAAAAGAAAGTGCACAGCATGTTATGACTAATAAGAAACAGTGCTGAAAGTAGAATAGAATAGAATAGAATAGAATAGAATAGAATAGAATAGAGGAGAGAGGAGAGGAGAGGAGAGGAGAGGAGAGGAGAGGGAGAGAGAGAGAGAAGAGAAGAGAAGAGAAGAAGAGAAGAGAGAGAAGAGAAGAGAAGAGAGAGAGAAGAGAAGAGAAGAGAAGAGAAGAGAAGAGAAGACTTTATTGGCCAACTGTGATTGGACACACAAGGAATTTGTCTTGGTGTAAATACTCTCAGTATACATAAAGAAAAGGTACATTCATTAAGAATCAAGAATCATAACGTAGAAGACTTAATGATAGTCATAGGGTACAATAAGCAATAAAATCATACTAGGAAACAGTCAATATAAATTGTACAGATACAAGCAACAAAGTTACCGTCCTACAATCACAAGTGGGAGGGGATGGGTGATAAGGAGTGATGAGAAGATTAACAGTAATAGTAGTGTAGACTTTGTAATAGTTGAACAGTGTTGAGGGAATTATTTGTTTAGCGGAGTTATGGCTTTCGGGGGGAACTGTTCTTGTGTCTAATTGTTCTGGTGTGCAGTGCTTTATAGCATCGTTTTGAGGGAAGGAGTTGAAACAGTTTATGTTTGAATTGTGAGGGGTTTGTAAATATTTTCACAGCCCTCTTTTTGACTCGTGCAGTATACAGATCCTCAATTGAAGGCAGGTGGGTAGTAATTGTTTTTTCTGCAGTCCTAATTATCCTCTGAAGTCTGTGTCTGTCCTGTTGGGTTGCAGAACCAAACCAGACAGTTATAGAGGTGCAGATGACAGACTCAATAATTCCTCTGTAGAACTGTATCAGCAGCTCCTTGGGCAGTTTGAGCTTTCTGAGTTGGCACAGAAAGAACATTCTTTGTTGTGCTTTTTTAATGATGTTTTTGATGTTAGGTGTCCATTTTAGGTCATGTGATATAGTAGAACCTAGAAATTTGAAGGTCTCTACTGTTGATACTGTGTTGTCTAGTATTGTAAGAGGTGGTAGTATGGGAGGGTTTCTTCTAAAGTCTACCACCATTTTACGGTTTTGAGTGTGTTCAGTTCCAGATTGTTCCAGTTACACCACAAGGCAAGTAGTATAACCTCCTGTCTGTATGCAGATTCATCGTTGTCTCGAATGAGACCAATCACTGTTGTGTCATCAGCAAACTTCAGTATTTTAACAGATGGATAGTTTGAGATGCAGTCATTGGTATGTAGGGAGAAGTGGAGAAAGCACACAGCCTTGGGGGGGCGGTCCTGTGCTGATTGTACAGGTATCAGATGTGATTCTGCCTAGCTTCACCTGCTGCTTCCTGTCTGTTATGATCCACTTACAAGTGGGTTCAGGTATTGCTAGTTGGTTTAATTTACTTAGACGAGTGTCTGGAATGATGGTATTGAATGCTGAACTGAAGTTTACAAAGAGGACCCTTGCGTAGGTATTTGGAGATTCAAGGTGTTGTAGGATGTAATGCAGAGCCATGTTAACAGCATCATCTGTCGATCTATTTGCTCGGTATGCAAACTGCATGGGATCTAACAGTGGATCCATGGTGGTTTTCAGGTGGGACAGCACAAGCCTTTCAAAGATTTTCATAACTACAGATGTTAGAGCAACTAGTCTGTAGTCATTCAGTTCCTTGATGGAGGGCTTCTTTGGCACTGGGATGATAGTAGAGCATTTGAAGCAGGGAGGAACATAGCACATCTCTAGTGATCTATTGAAGATTCAGATGAAGATGGGGGCCAATTGGTCAGCACAGACTTTTAAGCAAGAAGGAGTTATCTTGTCTGGCCCTGGTACTTTTCCTGGCTTCTGTCTGTGTAATAGATCTTGTACTTCTTTTTCTGTGATCACCAGAGGTTGTGAGCCCAATGGATGGGGACCAGTTGTAGGAGGCTTGGCTGTTGTTGGTGTGTTTGAGATGTGGGTTGTGGAGATAGGTTGTAGTTTCTTTTCAAACCTGCAGTAAAACACATTCAGGTCATCTGCTAGTTGTTGATTTCCTTCTGCCTGGGAAGGAGGTTTGCTGAAGCCAGTGATCTTTTTAAGAGTTTTCCACATGTTTGCTGGTTCATTTGTTAAGAATTGATTATTTACCTTTTCAGAGTAGCTTCTTTTTGCTGCTCTGAGCTCTCTTGTTAATATGTTTCTGGCCTGGTTGTATAGCATTCTGTCACCTTTTCTATAGGCTTCCTCTTTGGAACAACGTATCTGCTTAAGTTTAGCTGTGAACCAAAGTTTATTGTTATTATATATTTGCAGGTTCCTTGTTGGTACACATAAGTCTTCGCAGAAGCTAACATATGATGTTACAGTATCTGTGAGCTCATCTAGGTCTGCAGAGGCATCAAAAACATTCCAATCAGTGCAATCAAGGCAGGCCTGGAGTTTCAGCTTTGCCTCATCCAACCAAGTCTTCACTGATTTAATTGTTGGTTTAATGGTTTTAAGTCTTTGTCTGTAGGCAGGTGCAAGGTGAAAAAGTAGAGATGCCAATTTCATGATGTCCTTATAAAAATTGTGCAACTGCATCTGGAATATTGTGTGCAGTTTGGTTACTACACCTCAAAAAGGATGTGAATAGTGCTGCATCTTTACCAAGAAAACCACATGAATAGAAACCACATGGGCTGGGCTGGCCTGGCCAATGTCTAGGTTTTTGTTGTAAATGCAAAACAGATTCTAACTGAATGCTAGAAAATGGTTACATTAAATCAACAATAGAACCAGGGATAATCTCTGGTAATCTCATCTTCAGTCCATGTCTTCAAGTGAAAGCTATATCACTGTCTGCCAGAAATAACTTGGTTACTGCTGTTGGAAATTATGATTCCCCTCTCTTTTAGGAAAAGAAAATAAATATTAAAACATTAGAAGGGAGAGGAAAATTCCCCTAAAAGAAAGGAGAGGTGAAAACACAAGCAGGGACAGCTCCATTAGCCCCCACTTTTGCATGGGATACACATTAGCTAGGATCCTTTCCCATAGAAATCAAATAGATAGCAAGCTACAAAAAACTTGTGAAAAGCAAACAGCATAACGGGAAACTCAGGATATTGCAACCAGGTGCAAACTGATAGCTACAAAGGATCAGGGAAAAACAGAGATTGGACTATAAAACAATTACTCCTACCAAGATCCCAGGAAGAGATCCCAATCTCAAGAAACAGGAACTCGAACACAAACCAAAGCCTTCAAAGATTCACACTTACAAAATCAAAGAACTTGAAATGTATAAGAAAGAGGTGTTCCTACTCACTTATTAATCTCAGGAACACTGTAGTAGGGTTTATTCTTATTTGCCTTCCTATTAATAAACTGATTCTAGCTTCCAATGAAGCTGACCAAATGATTTTGCAGTAAAATCTCCCAGCAGGGAAGTTTGAATCCACAACAGGAAAGAACTTTGCCTTTTTCCTTAAAGGGCAAGGCTTCCTTTTCCTTTCCTCAATTGGTGACTCTGGTGGGACTCAAACCCACAACTCTATAATTTTATGAACAATAAGGTCATACACAAACCATTAGACTGCAGCCTTCTGATACTAATTTAGAGTATTCCCTTAGTTGTTCCACAATCTTTCAACTAATGCTTTCTGGACAAATGGATTCTTAAATAAAAAAAGCATAATAATGCAAATATTTCAATATAAATGCAAACTTGCACTTGCTGAATGCAAATAACTACCATATTGAAGTTCATTTGTCTAAAATGGCTGGTTCAACTCTTTCACAACTTAGCCCAGCATGTCCCTGATATCTGTCTTCTTAATTACCAGGAAATGACAAGATTTCAGTTCAGAAAGAAAACCAAATGTCTTCTGCAACTTCCTAATTTTAATACAGTGGGGCGAGGTAAGATTTCGATGTAATCTAAGACGTTTGGATGATGTTTATCATTCAATTTATTGCGGACACAAAATCAGGATGAGACACACATCAAAGACCCCCGGCTTCTGGACTACATCACCCATCACTCTGGACTCTGGATAGCTTTGTTAGTTACAAGAAATTAATCATATATGGCTACAGTGATAAAGCCGGCGCAACACTGCGGTGTTTATTTTGACAGAAGATGTATATCTCCAAGCAGGATAATGAGGACTAATTTCAGGAGAGGGCTAAAAACAACAACAAGCCGCTCGGACTAGAGATGAAGCTCAGAAGGCCGCAGGCGCAAGCTTCCTCATCACCATAGCAACGCACCGAGATTGCGTACGCCCGGGCTAACAAACAAAAAAAAAGATGACCGCGTAGCGCACGAGCAATTATTGACGCGCGCGACTGAAAAATGTGATGCGCGCAAACATAAACGAGGCTATTGGGTAGATTCACGTACGCATGCGGCAATTCCTGACCGTGGGACATTGTGCGGCTGAAAGGGAAAAAAAATTGAACGCGTTTTCCTTCTCTGACTTCTGATTGGCTTAACTATCGTGCGGTCAATGCTGGGAGGGCGGGACTTTTGCGGCTGCTTCTTTTTTTTCTTATTGGTAAAACTCTTGGCTAAGTTCCAGAAGGCTGAGCTGTCCCTCGGGTTGGTTGCTCACTTACCCGCCCCTTTGTCGTTCCCCGCCCTATTGCAATCGCTGTCGGGATTGGACAGGCTGAAAAGAGGCAGGTCCTCGCATCGGGTGCTGAACCGGGTTGGTTAGATTGTCGGCGGCTGCGAGCGGAGCGCCTGTGGGAACGGAGAAGCGGCAGCGGGGGCTGAGGCGCGCGCGCGCGCGGAGGCGGAGGAAGGTAGGCAGGATAGGTTGGTTGGTTGGCTCGGTCAGCCGTTCCCTCCGCCCTCCCTCCCTCCCTCCCTCGGAGAAGAGGGCCCGGTGGAAAAGTAAGTGCCCGGGATCGGCGCGGGAGGGTTCCCGAGAGATCCGGGCGGGGAGGGAAGGGGCCTCTCCTCCTTAGCCGGTTGATTCGCCCCTTCGCAGGGAAACCCCCCCCCGAAGCTCGATCGGAAAGGAGAAGGCTCGATGTGGGGTCTTGCTCCCTGGGTTGCTTTCGCGAATTCCCCAGAGCGGGTGGTCGCCTGTAGCGTCAACCTCGCGTAGGTTTGCTCTATGGGCGCGCATAGGCTCAGTTTGGCCGTAGTGCAGGTATTCTCGCTGCAGCGGCAAGCAGCAGCAGCAGCAGCACCCTCACCATCACCACCTCTCCAACCCGGTCTGCAAAAGAAAAGGATCAGGAATAAATTCCTTAGGCTGGAGTTTCTTTCCCCTGGAGAAATTAACTTCTAGAATATATGTTGACTCTGGTGCTGTATATTTTACGGTGGTGATCTTATTCAAATTTGCAACAGCCATTTGAGGTCCGTCGTCAAGTGACCGATAGCACTTCTTTTTTTTTTTTTTTTTTTAAAAGTCGTGTAGCTGAGTTCAGCGTTTTTAGCCTTGGTTTACTTTAATAACTTTTTGTGACCGATCTCACATCATTGTTAGATCCGCTAGAGACGTGTTTGGCATCCCTTGGCCATACTAGTAGTATGACCCCAATGGCAGCTGTAATGTGCCAGTGGGAAAGGGAAGCTTCTATGGAATTGTAGTGCTGAGGTTATAGGCCTGTATGGGTTGACACATTTTGTTAAGTTGTAGTTTCTTTAATAATGGTTTACTGATTAAACCATATTATGAGGGGCTCATCTAACTTGTTAAATGATAAATCATGATTTAGAAATCACGGGAATGCATTTCATAGAACACACAAAATTAGAACAAAAGAAACCAACCTATAGTTTAACTTCCTGTAATGTGTAGCTTAGCCTGTGAATGACAGTTAAAACTTGTCAAACTAAAAATGTCTCTAATGCTGCTTTTTATTATTCCTAAATCCTGAGGGATAATGACTAGATTGAAACAGAAATAATGTAAACAGTACATCTGTTCATTCGCTGGTGTAACAATCCAAGAAAGGCAAGATGTTTCTTTATGACAAGGTAACTAATAAAGTGACTTTTAATTAGATGGCTATATAGAAAAACAGCAAATCTCAAGAGGCGCAAGGCAAGTGCGTAAGATATTAAAAGGTCTGGGTTTCATTTGGGACAGCCAAAACTGCCATGGCCCGGTCTGTGATGAAAAAAGAAGGCTGATCATTAGACCTTTTCTGAGAAGGAATTTATCACATGAAGATTCTCTGCTGGGAATTATATTATCTAAAAGACATCCATCTTGCATGATTGTTTTTTGGTTGGTGTTGGCAGGAACTCCAGTCTGAGCTGCAAAATGGAAGTCAACTGTGGGGCAAAACTGTGCCTGAGCCATACTCCTTGGTTATTACTTGGGTAAATCAGCACCAGTTGCTGATGGACAGCACAATAGATGGCTTCTTACTTTTGCCTTTAGGAAAAGCTTTCCATTTAGGAATTAAGTGGACAGTACCTGTAAATAAGGGAGTTTTTATTTTCATCTTTTTGTAATTGGAGCATGGCCTTGAAAGGCATAACTTGAAACACAATTACTGAAAGACTGCTTATATGTGCACTAAATGGCCTAGGCCTAAGGGCCACTAATGAAGATCTTGCTCATATATCTGCTAAATAGAGCAATGAAGTTGGCAAGAACAATTAAGATCACCATGTTGCTAATATAGTAGCTACAAAATAGAAATGGCCACATGCAATATTGGATGTGACCAGTTTTCTTCTTATTTTTTATTTTAAATAGTTCCTACTATTAATAGTTTGTTTGGGGTTAATGAATTTAGTTCTTATTTGAGTATATATTTGAATGTGTTGTTCTATTTTCAATTTTTAAATAATTTTAAAAACCAAATTGTAAGATAGCTGTATAATATTTGAATTGCTCTAAAAACTAAAATATTGATAGAAAAATTAAGAAATAGAATCAAAAGATAACTGATTTTATTACTTCTTAATTGTGAAAAATAGGATCTAGATTCACTGAACTAAGCAGTTATTAAAGCTATCTATAACTGAAAACACAATAGCTATGTGTTGTGTTGTGCCATTGAAGCTTTTAATACAGATACTACAATTGTCTGGAATATTGAATTGCTCAAGGGGCAGGATAGTTTATAGCCAAGACTTTTTTTTTAAAAAAAAAAAGAAAGAAAGAAAAGATTAATTATCTCTGGACAAGGAAAGACCAGTTGATTGAGGTGAGACTCTGAGACATTAAAACAAGGAGATCTGATAACAAGGAGAATAAAGAAAAGGTATGGAGTCAGCAGTGGACAGAAAGAGAGGAATTGAAGGGGAATTAAGGTGAAGGCCAGAAAAGAGCAAGAGTGGGAGGAATTTAGGAACCAGAAAGGATGCTATGCTAGGAAGGACAGACAAGAAGATGTTTTTTTTTTTTTAAAAAAGAGAAAAGGAACAAAGAAAGTGATGGTGTAATGATTAAATATATAGAGAATATATTTTGATCAAAAACCATTTTTGATGCTGCCCTGCATGATAAGCGGGAAAAGAAGGCTGGTAGTGCTGAGTCAAAAACCCAAAATGGCATAAGATTTCTAGAGTTTTATTGGTTAAGGTTCTACTTGTTGGAATTAGGTGTTCAATGCATTTATCTAATATCATGTAGAGGTTATAATTCTAAATAACTACTTACTTGAGGGTCATTTTCTTGGCTAGAAGAAAGGCTTTTGTTTTACCAATGTTCAGAGCTGTTTTGGGATATTTTATTGTTATTTTTGTTTGTATTAATATCCCACCTTTTGCACCCTTTTTGTGAAAGCTCAAGGCAGCTTACCACAAGGAGCTCCTTAAATATTGAAATCATAACAGTCTAAAAAGTAGATTGATCTAAAGAGTAATTGCCTCAAAGTCAAGCAACAAACTTTGTGAGTGAGTGGGGTTTTTAACATCCAGCACAGGCATCCACACCAAACCAAAATTAGATCTGCATTGTAACATCACGATGCAAATCCCACTTTTATGCACTTGTGTCCTGACACATCTTCCTTTTGGATAAATTGTATTATTCACTATTTGCTAGAAAGTTTTAAGAAATGCCTGTAACCTATATTTATACACACACACACACACACACACAGACAAATAACTGCCATTCATAGGGAAGCTTGTGTGAGATGTTTTATTTTATACACAAAAGAACAATCTTTAATAGGGATTTGTAATGTTTGAAACAGTCCTTGTGTTTCATTAGTTCTGAATAATCTATATGATTTTTCTTAAGTGTTTACATTATCACAAATATTTTACAAATATTTGAACTTATTATTTCACAGATATAGCTCATTTTGTAATCTAGAGGAGAAATTGTAGTACAATAGTACAAAAAGGCTCAGATATTGTATCTGTAAATTACATGGTATGAGAATGAGCATGGCTCCCCTGTCAGTGATAGGCAAGATTTACTTTTAGGTTAGTATTGATCAGACTCTTTGAAGTTTGAACATTATTGAAACTGAAATATTTTATATCTTTACAGTATTTTTTATTTGACTATTTTTAAAAAATGAGTCCATATCTATACTAATTAGGGAAAATTTCTTTGAAAGAAGGTGTTGAAAGTTGTATGAAATATATCTTGTGAACTTTTGGTTGCCTTTGTTCATGTCCTTGAAAAGTGATGAACGATTCTAAAAGTTATTTAGAACGCAGAGGAAAAGATGGGATATTGGGAAATGTTGAATATAATTTATAGGTTTTGTTAATTTTTTCATTGTTAAAATTATTTTGTTTTAATTATTTTTTACACCACTGCAGACATGCATAAGTGCATATATAGCAGTGGTGGCTAACTTTTTTGGGCTCCTGTGCCAAAAATTGTGTGCATGCTTGCATGCTTGCATGCAAACACCCAGAAGGCAATGCACGCGGCCCTCCCACATCCCCTGCGCATGAGCGCACGATTCCCCCCGCCCCCTTACCTGCACTGCACCTCCCAGCTGATTTTTGCCCTGTTTGAGGCCTTTTTTGGCCTGCCTGAGGCTTGAAGGAAGCCTCTATAGCCTTTGCATGCTGAAAAGGAGGCCCGTTTCATCACTTCCCGTATTTCCAGAAATACCGGAAGTGATAAAACGGGCCTATTTTTCAGCCTGCAAAGGCTGCAGAGGCTTCTTTCAAGCCTCTGGCAGGTCGAAAAGGGCCTCAAACGGGCTGAAAATCAGCCAGGAGGCGTCAGCTTGCGCAGTGAGGTAAGTTTGCCTGGGGCTTGTGTGCCCGCACAAATGGCTCTGTGTGCCACCTGTGGCACGCATGCCATAGGTTCACCATCACAGATATATAGTATACAATATTAAATACAGTTATTGAATAAAAAAGTAAATGTAGTTCCAACTTCGACTAACATTAGATTCAAATACATGTCCATCAGGATTCCAGTTTAACTCAGGCATGTGCAGCCTGTGAGCCATGGGCTGCATGCGGCCCCAATATAATGCAATGCAATGTATTGTACTATACATATGGTATAAGTTTGTTATTTATATGCATTAACTACATTATATATTCATATGCAGCCCAAGACTATTCTTCTTTACGGCCCAGGTAAGCAAAACATTGAACACCCATGAATTAGCTGCTTTCCTACTTTAAATAATAAAAAATTGACCTGAAATGACGGACTGAGTTGCCCGCTTCCTTATTTCAGTCACCATTGATAGTTACATACATAGGCTGATTTTTTTTTAATATAAGGTATTGTGAGAGTTTTTTTTTAATCTAGAGGAAATGTATGGTACTTTCTACCCTCTGAGTTCAGAAACAGTGTTGGAACCGGTAACTTTAACAGTTGGTTTTGTTATTCTCCTTAATATGCTGACCCTCCTGTTTCCAGTATAAACTTTAGAAGCACTGAAGCTTCTAAAGACGATACTGACTGCAACTACAGTACTGCAGAAGTGAGGCAGATGTGGATATCTAAGACAGGACACCCACTTCTAAAGAAATGCTTTAATTCTATGGAGAATAAGTTTAGTAAGTTAAATGAGGAGTATTGTTTGGAGCTGTACACTGGTTTGAATTACAAAGAGTGGGAAGAATGGTGCATTTTATGTTGAAAGGTCAAGGGTAGGTTTGCCCATGGCTGTCTCCCACTTAATAGCATCCCATAGGAAGGAACTTTAAGTTATTTGTTTGTAGCATATCTTCGGACCCCTGTAAATTCCCGCTCCTTTTATTTTCTAAGCACAAGTATCACAATTTTAGACATTTGAATATATCACTGTGTTTACTTTGCCCTATGTTTTATACTTTTTAGTCCAGCCCCCACCCACAACCAAGAAGGCTTATAAAAGAGTAGGAAACATGACTTTCCAAGATTTACTGAATTTTGCATCCTTCACTATTGATTTGATATTGATATGATTGACCATTTGCTTGCTAGAAACATAGGCATCCATTGGGAGCAAGATGGGCAAGTGTCAAAACGTGCATCACAATCTCATGGTGCAAACCCCATGATTTTGTACTTATGGCTAATCCCACAATGTAAACAATATTGACCAGAGTTTGCCTTACGATGTCACAATGACTGTTCATCATCTTTTCATCATTGCAGGTTGTAGCCATGAGTTGTGGTTCAGCAGTGTCTGCTTACCACAAATTCTCACAGAATAAGAGCAACTGAGATCTGAAGTTATAAATGAACAGAACTCTTAGAGAAGGCTGTAATTAGCTTAATTTAGATTCAGGGTCTTAAACATATGAAATGTCGAATGAAAAGTAATTGCTTAGGTTCTCACATCATGCAGAAATGTTAGATATTCTGTGTATACTTTCTGCAATTTACTGCAGAAGCAGTCAGATTCAATTTATTGCAGTAGCAGCCAAATTCGTTTGGAACAAAACAAGGAAGAAAAGCAAAGAACTAACTACTACTCCTGATTTAAATTTGCAAAGCCTACTCTGAGCATCACACCGCAATTCAATCATAAAAATAACTGAAGCAATGTTTATCTACTGCAGTGTCCTTTATTTCCTTAGTGGCTAGCCAGTTACTGTTAAGATTCCCCCAAATTAAATATGGGAGCAATATCTTTCATCCACTGCATTATAACTGTTGAGGAGATACAAGAGTCATGAATTCTTAAAAATCAGTGAAGCTTTAAACCTACTTTGAGGAAGCTTTGTTTACTGAAGGCTGTTCGTACAAAGTTTTGTCAGTGGACATCATGCTGACAAATACTCCAAACAGTAGGTAATTAAAAAGTTGAATGCAGAGTAAACATGTAATTTTATTGATCTCATTACTCAGAAATAAAGGTTGCTTTATTGTTACTATGTTGTTTCACTCTTTCTCTCTCTGTGAGTATACATGAGTGAGTGTGTGTGCACATATACACACAATACATTTGGTACTACAAGCTGTCTGGAGATTTTTTCATTATATGTCTATAATTTTCTTCAGTGGTTCATCTTGCCAGCTTCCATATTAATTATTAACTAATATTACTTTAATAACCTAATATATCTTTAATGTACTACTGTAATAATCATAATAAATAGTAATCTACTAATCTAAGTGAGCCAGCTTAATATAGTGATGAAGATGGTGGACCGAGAGTATGTCAGGGGCAACCAACTAGATCCACGCATGTAGAGTTCAAATTTGCTACTTTATTGTTTTATGCCTATTCCACAGGAATCTCCCCAGACTGGCAGCTTTTGCCCAGGAAAGACTAGATAAGGCTTTGTGGAAATGTACATTTAAGGACAAACACAAGTAGTCCTCAACTTACAACAGTTTGTTTAGTGACCATTCGAAAGCTACAATGGCATCGAAAAGTGATTTTATGATTGTTTTTCATACTTACAACTATTAAAATACCCCCATGGTCATGTGATCAGTATTCAGATGCTTGGCAACTGATTCATATTTATGATGGTTGCAGTGTCCCAGGGTCATGTGATCAACTTTTGCGAACCTGACAAACAAAATCAATGTCAAAGCCAGTTTCATTTAACACATGTGTTACTAAACTAAAATGTCAATAATTATTGCAATTAACAACTGTGCCAAGAAAGGTCGTAAAATAGGGCAGAACTCACATAACAAATGTCTCACTTATCAAAAAATTTGGGCTCAGTTGTGGTTGTAAATTGAGGACAACCTGTAATCTCATGTACTTTTTCTAGCAGGGTTGGCAAATACAAAATATTGAATGATAACTTAATAGCAGCTGAATATCATTGTGCAACCGTAGCTTTCAGCTTGGCAAAAACTTCAATATCACGTCAACATTTTGCATGTAAAGCTGATTGATTTTTTTTGCTCACTTGCACTATAACCCTATTAGGAATCGAGAGAGAGAGACATCAGAAGAATTACTAGCCTGTTAGTGTAAAGGAAAAATAGATCGTTGCAAGAGTCAGGAATCCTAAGGGATATTTTAAAAGACACAAAGACCCGTCGTTCATTTTTTTCAGACATTTTATTCTAAACTACACAATAATGGCTTACCTCAAGGGTAGGAAAAAATAAACTGCTTAGTACATAATTTAGAAATGTGGGGTCTTCCCAAGAGTAAAGAAGATAATTTTTAGGCAATGCGACTACTCTTGATAGAACCTAAAGAGAATGAAAACAGACTTCAGGGCCTGATGGATATAAAATAGTAATGGTACTAGACAATCAAAGTTCCAAGTATAATAAATTCATTGCTAATATCAGTTTATAATAGTTATATAATAGTTTATAGGTATCTATAAATTGATATCACCTATCACTTTTATTATGAAAGAATATCATTATGACTTTTAGTCAGTAAATGCCTCTTTATCATTACTCAGGCAACAAATTTAAGTGTAATAGTGACTGTAGTTGAAAGGCAGTTCAAATTGCAATGCCTAAGAAGTGAAGGAGACCTTTAGTTAGGTCCTTTGTGACTCTTTGTTGGTCACAACACACAAACTAAATCCCCCTCACCATGGGATCCAGACTATAAATTATTTGTAACTATTCCAACAAATTTTGTTTAGTACCTATTCTAAAAATAGAATAGAATAATACAGTTGGAAGGGACCTTGGAGGTTTTCTAGTCCAACTCCCTACTTAGGCAGGAAACCCTGTACTACTTCAGACAAATGGTTATCTAACATCTTTTTTTAAAAACCCAGTGTTGGAGCATCCACAACCTCTGGAGGCAAGTTGTTCCACTGATTAATTGTTCTAACTCTCAGGAAATTTCTCCTTGGTTCTAGGTTGCTTCTCTCCTTGATTAGTTTCTGTCCTGCCTTTAGGTGCTTTGGAGAATAACTTGACTCCCTCTTCTTTGTGGCAGCCCCTGAGATATTGGATCACTGCTATCATGTCACCCCTATTCCATCTTTTCATTAAACTAGACATACCCAGTTCTAGCAATCGTTCTTTATATGTTTTAGCCTCCAGTCCCCAAAATGTGGTCTATATCAAGTTTATCCAATTTTTCCATGCAAAAGGAGTTTTGCAAAAAGCTGGGATATGTTATCAGATTAGGATATTTAAAGGATGTAGATTTTGTAAGTTTGGAGTATAACATAGACAACACTCTACACATATTTGGCATTACAGTATTTATAATAAACAGATATCACTATCCCAAAATTATTAATTGGTTGAAATTGGGAAGAAGAGACTCCTGCTTCCTTTTTAAAAAAGGACAATTTACGTATCTTCAAAAAAATGCAGAAAACCTGTGCTGAATTCTGCTAGCATCTAGTGTCTCTCACAACTGTTCATTAAAAAAGTGTGTTGAAGTAGTCTATTATAAAATGAAAGAATCTGACCCAGTACCAGATTTTTCTGTGGCATAGATTTTTGATGCCCTTGTTTTAGAGTTCTCAGTGGAATGTAAAATCTTCTCTTTGAACAACAGCCATGAAATTTGTAAAGAATATAGTATATCTTGGGCTGTGCATCTCATAGGAAGAACAATACTGGAGATAAGCATGTAGCGTGCTGACTGCCAGTGATATTTGCCTGTCCTCATTCAACAATATTGTTGAATCTTCACTATACAAAATAATCCTCAGCTTTTTTGTGTTCATATATTACATGAAGCCATAAAGCAGATTGTTTGCCCTAGAGTCAATATAATGTGTGAATGCGACTGTTGTGCTTATAACGCATGATTTATGCCTTGCAATAAGCCAAATATACCTTATTCAACAAATCTTGCTTAATTAAACCATAACTTTAGTGAAATATAAACCTAATTTCTGAAGGGATGAACTCTTAAATAATTTCACTTGTTCTGAAAAACGATAGTCAAGAGGGTTTTTTAAATCGGGTAGCCCTCCCCAATAGGTTTTCCATTTACTTATATATCTTAGGAACAGAGTTTCATGTTTCCCTAACAGATTTCCAGTGAGATACAGTCCTGATAACTGGGATTGGGGGAATGCATGCTCCATGGTGTACTATGACCCTGTTAACAACTGAATATATTCTTCAGAATTACAAAGAAATTAATATGCACATTTGAATCCAGGGACTCTTGAAATTAAGACATGCCTGAAAAGGTTTATTACAAAGCAAACTTGATTGATTGGTTAATTAGATACCATCAAGTTGATGTTGAGTCTTAATGATTACATAGACTTTCTCTAGACTCTTTCTGGCCCTTCAGGTCATCCAATGTATCCATTACTACTGTAGTTGACTCCATCCACCTTGCTGCTTGTTATCCTCTTCTCTTTCCATCCTTCTCAGGATTATAGACTTCTTAAGGGAGCTGGTTATCTGCATAATGTGTCCAAAATAATTTTGAGTCTGATCTTTTATACTTTGAATATGAATTGATTTGTTCTATGATTAATTTGTTGTCTTAACTATCTGTGGTATTTTCAGGAGTCTTTTAACACAAATCTTCCAAAGCATCAGTACTCTTCTATCCTCCTTGTTTGAAGTCCAGCTTTCACTTCCATGGCATGTCTAGGGAAAAAAACGCGACTTACACAATTCTGAGCTTTATTTAATAAATAGACGCATCATGGAATCGTAATATCTTTTTCAAAGCCTTCACTGCTACCATACCAAATAGTAGTATGTGGCATATTTCTTAGTTCCTTTGCTGTGTACTAAAAATAGCAGAAGCTATTCGCCACTTTATTTATCTCTATTGTTTGCTCTAAAGGTGGTTCCAACCACAAACATAATACCTTGCTTGCATATTTTGTGATTTCAGGTCACCAGCTTCGTCTTTTTCTGCATCAATGGTCGGCACAGTGGGTAACCATTACATTACAGGTAGTCCTTGACTTACAATGTGAATTGGTAATCTAGAATTATGGAACGAAATCATGCCAGTTTTTAAGTGGGTCGCCACATGACCACACCTGATTTTATGACCTTTTTGCATCAGTCACTAAGTGAATCACCACAGTTGTTAAGCAAATCCATGCTCTGCAATGAGCATCATTTTTGGAACCCAGAAGTAATGCCTTGGTAAGACCACTTTTGGAATATTGCATCCAGTTTTGCTCATCACTATATAAAAAAGAGGTTGAGTCTCTAGAAGGAGCACAAAGAGCAACAAAGATGATTAGGGGACTGGAGGCTAAAACATACAAAGAACTATTGCAGGAATTGGGTATGTCTAGTTTAATGAAAAGAAGGACCGGGATGACATGATAGCACTGTTCCAATATCTCAGGGGCTGCCACAAAGAAGACGGTGGTCAACCTATTCTCCAAAGCACCTGAAGGCAGGACAAGAAGCAATGGATGGAGACTAATCAAGGAGAAAACTAACCTAGAACTAAGGAGAAATTTCCTGACAGCTAGAACAATTAATCAGTGGAATGACTTGCCTCCAGAAATTATGAGTGCTCCAACACTGGAGGTTTTTAAGAAGAGACTGGACAACCATTGGTCTGAAATGGTAGAGGGTTTCCTGCTTGAGAGTGGTTGGACTAAAACAGGGGTCGCCATCTTTTGGACCCCAGGGACCACCAAACTCATAATTTTAAATCCTGCAGACCAGAGATCCTGGGAAAATCCGAAAAAAGTCTGCAGGAAAATTGCCGCACCCCGTTTTCCTATCGATCGATCATTCTTTATTTGGGATCGCAGGATACTGTCTCCAGCTCCGTTCTCGGGGGGAGGGGGGAGAGACTTTTGGCTTCATGTAAGGAAAGCAGCAGAAGCAGCAGAAATCTTTCTCTCCCCAAACTCCGCCAGAAATGAGTCTTTGTGAGACTTGACATGCCAGCTCAGCCTCTTGGAGCAGGATGCCTTGCAGGGTCCCAAAACTTCTGGTGGAGTTTGGGAGAGAGATAGAAAGACTTTTGATGCTTTCTTTGTGTGCAGCCAAACGCAGAAGAAAGAAGTGGAAAGAAACAGCCTAGTGGCCAGGCCAGGCGCGTGAGGCACGTGGGGTAAATTCCCTCCCTCCGCCCTTCCCCCCCCACTACCTCATGTTGTTTGCAATGCAAGTGGCGCAAGCCTTTTGTTCCCATGGGCCATGTGGGCGGCGCAGCCTTATGTTCCTGCGCAGCCTGGGTTAATTGCCTTGGGGGCTGCTTTGGGGGTGACATTTCTCTGTGGACCACCAACATTTTCTCACGGACCACCAGTGGTTCCTGGCCCATTGGTTGGCGACTACTGGACTAGAAGACGTCCAAGTTTCCTTCTGACTCTGTTATTCTATAAATTCCACTTTCTAGCAAAACAATGTAAATTGTGGTTGTGACCATGGGATGCTGCAAATGGCTTAAAAGGGGCTGGTTGCTGACTGTCCAAATGTGATTATATGTCTGCAGGGGGCTGGCCATTAGAACTTCAAATCCAGATTATAAGTAGCTTTGAGAGGTCCCTTATAACTTTCTTTGCTAAGCAATTGGTCATAAGTTGAGGACTGTCTGTAAATGGTTGCTTACAACGTCTTATTGATACTCAGTTATTGACAGAAGTATGACCAAGGCCTGTCTCTGCCATCTTCCTAACTCTGATTAGAAAATCGTTCCTTTGTTTTCATGTTCCTAATTAATAACCAGGAAAAATGTCCAATTCTAGTTTATTTCATTCATTAATGTTTAAGAAGTTTTTCTTTAATTGTGTAGAGTTTTCCTATGTTTATGTTTCTTATGTCTTCTGTTGCCACCCTACTTCAGTTTTGTAGCTTCAGATTTTATTTTCCTGCATTGCAGCATCAGCAACTAGATTTCTTTAATATAGTTGTGTCATAAATGCTATTGGTACTTTGAAGGATCTTTCTTAGTAACAAGTCACATTGCTCAATTAAGATTCTTGCCGCTGACATTTACTTTTTAAATATGATGCAGTTGAAAATGGAACAAGAACATGTAGGAGGGATATCTAAGAACATGATTCTTAAGGAACAGTAGTGTTCCATTTCTATTGTAAGGTAGAATATCATCTCCAGGCCAACAACTTAAGTAACTGATTTAAATAAAGACAATAAAAATTCAAACAATTGCAAATGACAAGATTATTCCTTGCATGTCCAAATGAAAGATGATTTTTATTGAGGTCTTGAATGTCAGACAGATATTGGAAATTTGATTATTTGAGCTGCAGTTTATTTCCATTTCCTCTTGCACTAAAACACATGCATACTTTTCTGAAGGAAGATAATTGCCTTCCGATTTTGGATGTCGTATTCTGGTTTCAGTCAGTCAGAGAAAATAAGATAAATGTGTTTGATTTAAGATCATTAAGGGCATTTTATTGCTTTTGACTCCTGAACAATTCAGAATCATACTTTGACATAAATTGAAATATTATTTTAAAGTATTCTTCAATTCTGAAGATTTTACTCTAGTTCCTTTCCAATTTTCTATAGCAAAGAGGAAATACTATTACAGGGGTGTCAAACTTGCGTCATCACGTGATGTATTGCAACTTTTCCCCCTTCGCTAAAATGGGGCTGGGTGTGGCCAGTGTGTGTGATGCATCCAGTCCACGATGAATCCAGCCCGCAGGCCGTGTGTTTGACACCCCTGTATTATAATCTGACAGATAGTTTTGGCCTGGTCAGTTTTACAATAATATTTTCAGCAGGCTGTGTGAATAAGCTCTGAAGTTGTTTCTTTCTGATTTCTTTCAAAATGAACACTTTCAGAATTGGGGTGAGGACTCTGTAGCTCTTGAATTTTTTTCAACTGTTTTGGGTGTTACTTTGGCAAAGTGCATGACCACATGCACATATACATGTACAGCATTGAAATAACTTTGTTCAGGCTGTGGACTGATGTGATAAAAGGCAGGATTAATTTCTGCATGAATAGTTTTAGAATTAAATACATGTACTATGCGTACTTGAATCCAGTTATTTCCAGCAAATTCCCCTGCCAAGGCACTGAAAATCTAACTGCTGATCGTGTGATTTGTTAATTTGATATGGCTTGCCACATCCAAAGAACGTGATGTGTTTGGTTGCTGTATTTTTGGAATTTGAAGAAGATAGTAGCCATGCTTTTACAACACTAAAAAAAGGACAAATTTTTCTTTGAAAAAAAAATGTCTACCTCTTTCATTGTTGCAGACCAGAGCAATGTCAGAAATCAGTTTGGTTAGACAATGGTAGTGGAAAGACTTTATTTGGAAAAATCCCACTGTAGAATAAGCTAAGAACAATTGGCTCATATTCTTATACAAGAACTAAAAACAAAGCAGTGGTTGTATTCCAGCTCTACATTCAGTTACTGTACTTGTCTAAGGTCTAATAAGATCTCTAAAATAACTGCATTTTCCCCCTTCTGTTCAATCATGCCCGATTCTCAGAAACTGCCTGGACAAATCCCTGCAATTTGCTTGGCAACATTTTTCAGAAGTGACTTTCCATTGCCTCTTTCTGGGGGCTGAGGGAAAGTAACTGGCCTAAAGTCACCCTGTTGGTTTCATGCCCAAGGCAAGAATAGAACCCACAGTCTCCTGGTTTCTAGCCTTAACCGTTATACCAAACTAGCTCTCAAGAGCAGATACATGGGTGAATATCATCTAAAAGTAAACTGTACTTCCATCACTGTTAATTAGTTTGAAATAGGAGTAATTTGGTCTTTTTAATATACTTGTGGGAAGAAAATTGAACAGTAGTAGTTTTATAACAGTGAATAGTTATGAAGTCAACTAGTGTGTAATTCTCAACCTACAGGTTGTGTAGGAGAATAAATGGCAAACTGTACTTAGAAGTACTGTAAAATATATTTTTAAAAAAGCAATTTAATCATGCAGTAGCTGGCATTCTATAAACTCAGAAGGTATAATTAAGATTATACATCCTACACAGACTAAATCTTTTGCTGTTCTAAAACAAACAACCCCAAAAAGAATCAAATGCATTTGTAATTGTCTGGAACAAGACAACAGAAGTACAGTTTTAATAGTATCAAAGCTCTGAGGTTTGTCCAAACCAGGATCTGTTGCTTTTTTTTCTTATTGCAAATCAAAATCATGGTTTGTGATGATGAGATTGAATTATTAGTATAAATGTTAGCTTACAAAATGCATATTCTGCTATTCCCAAAATTTACAGAGTGATTTGCAGATAAAGTTGCAAGCTGTTAAAGGTAAATTCAACTACATATATTTCATTTTTTGCTGCTTGGGAAATAGGAAGAAATACGTAAGAGCCGGACATAGAAAAGTTTATAGTAAAGAAAAGGGAAACATCCATCACTGGACTTCAAAATAATTCTCTGTCTTATTTGTACTGCATACTATTCAATATATTTGGTAGGAGGTTATTTTCACTGAAAGAATAGACTTAGAATACTCTTAGGACATACAGACAATGGTAGCCTTTCATTCAGGTACCCCATCAGCTGATCCTTGAAGTTATAGCACATCTAATCACAAACGGAATCATGTCTAGTAGCTATTTTTGTAACTATTCATTTCATGAATTTGCCTATGTATTCTCAATTGTTCCTGTACTATATACTGTGTGAAAAAAAGCACTTCAATTACTTCTCTTGAATCTTCCACCATTTCTAATATTTCTTCTCAATATGTAATTCAGTTCCTCTAATAGAAATTTAAAAAAAATAAGATGTGGGAAATTATTTCTATCTGTGCCATATGAGGAGGTAGATTTTAGCTATATTGGATAGAAACTGGTTTAGTTTTGTAGATTACAAATTGTGTCCAGAATAGGCATTGCTTTATAATTGATAGTGACTGCAATGACTCACTATTAAAGATAGTCCTTATTTTATGACCATTCATTTAGTATCCATTCAAAGTTACAACAGTACTGAAAAAAGATATTTATGACGGGTCCTCATACTTACAACCATCAAGTAAAGTCAATGGGGGAAGCTGGACTTGCTTAATGACTGCAGCAAAAAAGGTAGTAAAATGAGGCACATTTATATGATGACTCACTTAATGACCATATCACTTAGCAACACACTTTCCAGTCCCAATTATGGCAATAATTTGAGGACTACCTGAATTTATTAAAAATACAGAAAGTCCTTTTTTTAAAGCTTCTGCGTGAATAGGAAGGTGAGCTGTTTTAGGGAACCAATTAAAATTAAAGTGAATTTTAAAGCAGACACAATTTTTTTAGGCTCACGTGGAATTTTTTCTTGGGAAGTGTTAGACAATTGTTAGCTTAAATCCTGAAAAGCATGCTTGTCTCACATTGCAATATGATTTGGTGTTGGAATACATGGTGGATTTAGATTTAGGGATTAAATTAGTGCTTTTGAATTTCTTTTCAAAAATATTGCAAAATAGGCCGTTACCTACAGCTGATGAGCTCCAAGAAGAGCGAAACCTGTTAAAATAGGTCCTGTAGTATTGGCCTTAATAAGTAGTTCTTTGCATGGTCATATCTACACCTGCCCTTTTAAATTCTTCACAAATGAGCAAACCAGATAAATTCTAAACGCAGCCTGGAATCAATTACTACTCAGTGCTGGAGTTTATTAGGACTTTACCTGGCATTCCTGTTGATACATCAATCAAACGTTTATTGTCAATGCACAACATGTGTACAATGAAATTGAAAGTAATAATAATCTGGCTGTTCTGAGCATTTTTCTATTTTTCTTCATCATAGCATCTACTTTTCTGCACCATGCTTTCCTGTTTTAATGTACAGCATATTTTCCTGATTTAATCTCACAAGAGAAATGAGACGAAGAAAGCCAAATGGTATTTTTAAAATTTAACACTCCAAAAACATAATTGGCATATCTATGAAGAACCTGGGCAGATATTGCTGGTTTGGAATAATTGTTCAGGTAGTCCTTAAGTTGCAGCCATAAATTTGGACTATAGCGTTCAAAGTTACAACAGCATTGAAAAAAAGTGACTTGCAAACTTTTATATTGTATATTTATGTAGTGTACAGTATATTGGAGGTGGAGACCTTTGCAAACTGTATGCAACGAAATTTCATTTTAATGTATGCCTATTAATGTACATTCAAAGTGACAATAAAGTTATTCTAAATCTAAAGTCCTTTCACCTAAAATCGTTGCGGCATCTGTGATCAAAATTGGGGTGCTTGGCAACCAACATGCATTTACGACTGTTGCAGCCTCTTGTGATCATGTGATTGCCATTTGTGACTTTTCCAGCCGGCTTCTGACAAGCAAAATCAAGGAGGAACTTGGATCCTCTTAACGACAGCATAATTCACTTAACTGGCAAAATAGGTCATAAAGCAGGGCATGTTTCATTTAACTGCCTTGCTTAGCAACAGAAATTCTGTTCCCAATTGTGGTTGTAAGTTGAGGACTACTTGCATTATGTATAAATAAATAAATAAAATAAATACATGCATGCATACATACATACATACATACATACTGTTACTAATGATCTTGAATTCCTGGAGTTTTTTTCAAAATAAAAATCAATGTGATAGTAAAAATAAAAGTTAGTTCTTAACTATACTTAAGGAATCTCATATAACTCAATCTTGATGCTCTCATTTCTTAAACTGATTTAATAATGAACCCAACAGGAAAGGACCAACCATCTGTTCATTGCTGCAAGATGTTTTTTTTTTCCAAGAATACCCTCACCATGAAAATTATAATTGCACAATTAGGGGCTATATTTAACAGAATAGTTCCTAATAGAAAAAAGAGCTTGTGCTCTAAGTGCAGTGTAGGAAGAAGCACATATTTCCCCTTTTGAATCTCCCAACCCAACAGTAAATTAACTGTTCTTCAAGCTTATTTGCTGGTGGTTGCGTTGGAAAGTTAATTATTATGGATCTTTATTAAAACAGAGGTGTGGAAGTGTCTTTGAACTTCTGGTATTTGTTTCCTGCTCTGCATAAACTCAGTGAATATATTTAGCAGTCTATATTTCCCAAGTGGCTTCTTTTGGTTGTTTATTTGGCTATTTTCTGCCATAACAGATGAATAATGAAAGAGTTTGTGAATTTTTTCTTGGTATCTAAATTCTCTCCAAACAGCCTGCTAAAATTCTAAATTTGTTTTTAGGATGATTGAAGAAAGTGGAAAGAGGAGGAGGACGATGGCAGAGAAAAGACAGCTCTTCATGGAAATGAGTAAGTAGACGTCTTAAAAGTTTGAAACTTAATTTAAAAATGTGTTGCAGCCTCTTCAAAGAATGTAATCAGATCCTGTTTCTTCTAAAATTATTACATTGAAATAACAGGGTGTTGTTTCTTGAGAGTTTGTGCCTTAGCTTCAGTCTTTAATAAGATTTAGTGGTGACCTTATATTACCTTTTCCCATTCCACACTTATTTCTCACTGTGATGGTAAATTTCGATTCTAGAATGTACTATTTCACTCCTTAAGCTAAATTTTGCCACATAAATTCAAAATGTAAGGAAAATACAAAAACGCCACAGATAAATATTCTTTTTAATATGATAGTTAACAATGCATTGGTTACTTTTTGTGTGGTGGAATAATTGAACACACAAGAGAGAGGGTGGAGTATGATACAGAATTAGTACAATCCAGATAAATGATTACAACTCCTTAAGGATTAAGTTTCTAATGTAGTTGCAGTTAATAATGTAATAAAAGTCCTCTTTTCATTTTAAAATTGAAATACATGTGGGGAAAGCTCTTTGCTTTTAATTTGTAGGAGCTCAGAATTTTGATGTCATCCGACTGTCAACATATCGGACTGCCTGCAAACTGAGATTTGTGCAAAAAAGATGTAATTGTAAGTAGAAATTACTTTGGAGGGAGGGTAGAACTTGATAAAGACATGTTTCACATTAACAGTTCAAACTAATTTTTCAGTTATGATGGAAAATGTGAATGTTTTGAAATGATAATAGAAAATGAAAAAAAATCCTACTCTTTCTGTTTAGTGGAAGAATTGCTGTTATGATGCTTTTTAAGTTTGTGTAGGATTTCCATAAAAACTAATATTATTCTAAACATTTTGTTGGTCATCATTGGTTTTGTACAATATACTAAATATTAAGCCTGAGTTAACAAACACAATATTTATTTTATATAAATGTGTTTATGTAGCATGTTATGTTCAAAATATAAGGTATACTTTTTATTTATTTATCTATGTACAGGTATACCTATATTACCTATATACAGGTAGTCCTTACTTACCCACCACTTGATCAATGACTGTTAGAAGTTGTGATGGCATTGAACAAGTGTACTTATGACCAGCCCTTGACGTTCTGGCCATTGCAGTGTTCCTGCAGTCACCTGATCACAGTTCAGGTGATTATACTTTCAGCAGTTGCAGCACCTTTCCTGCTAGCTTCCTGCAAGCAAAATTAATGGGGAAGATGGCGGAGGAAGGTTGCAAGTTGCTTCGGTAAGTTCCCCACCCTTCCTGCAAACCTAATTACACCCTCCCACCTTGAGCCTTCCTGTACTCACACGTACCTACCAGTGATCTTCTTCCCAGCCTCCCTGTGCTCACATGCATCCTGCACCCTCCTTCTCAAGCTTCTCTAAACTTGCAAGCACCCCACATCCTTCTTCCTGGGTCCCACTGCTTTTGAGCACACCCTGCACTCTCCTTCCGTAACACTTACGCACTTGCACTTGCATCTCGTGATTTTGATGACAACCAGGATTGCTGGGATTGCCATCCCTAAACAATATGATCATGTGACATTGCACTTTATGACCATAGCACTTATCCCAATGCCATTATAACCCAAAGAATAGTAATAGCACTTAGACTTATATATCACTTCACAGTGCTTCACAGGCCTCTCTAAGCAGTTTACAGAGTCAGCCTATTGCCCCCAACAATCTGGATCATCATTTTACTGACCTCAGAAGGATGGAAGGCTGAATCAATTTTGAGCTGGTCAAGATTGAACTGCCAGCAATCGGCAGTTAGCAGAATTAGCTTGCAATACTGCATTCTAACTATTGTGCCACCATGGCTCATACCTTTACAATGTTCTTTTTTTCAAAAAAAGAAAAGAAAAAAGAGGTGAAGTGTTTACTCTAGCTGCTGGATCTAGACAGGTGAAAGTGAAAAGAAAGGATATGAGGAGTAGATTTAAACCATCTATGCTATTTACAGAATTTGACAAAAGATCTGGTGCTCATTTCTTTTACATGCTGTTCACAGCAATCAGAATTTAGAAATATTTGTCCTAACTTATTACTTGCCTCTGTTCGCTTCACCTTGACTTGATTATCAAACATTGAAAAATGCAAGTGTAACAAAAAGTGGAAAAGGTACTTCCATCTTGGTCAATGTAGATAATGTGGGTCTTTTATATGCAATCCAGAGGACTTTTTACGTCTTCCACACTGACCCCTATCAAATGATGGTAATGTAGAAGTTAGAGAAAATCCTCAATACATACTGTGTTTATGTTCTTGAAAACAAATGTGCCCGAATAAAGGCAAATGCTGTGGCAGCAGAGAAAAATTTGCCTTTCATGAAATAGGAGATAGTATTCAATGAGGATTGTATACTCTAGTAGTTCTTAAAAGACCCAAAGCTGAGAGTATAATGTACAATTTTGAAGATATGCCAAAAGGCAGGGCAGGAAAAATGTGTTAGGAGGAAGTATGTGTAAATTATGATTACAGTATGTGGTGCAGAGCAAATTCCTGTTGCTTGTTAAAAATAATGTTGCAAGAAGAAGGTGTTTAACGAATACATAATAATATAGCATAAAGAAATTGAAGATGATGGAGAGCTCATGTTGGCATTACCAACATGAGTGTGTTCACTGGAACAAAAGAAACTGTTCCCTTCAGTTAATTATTAACTTTTAGAGCAAAGCCTGACAGTTTCATTCATGGAATCACAAAATTCTAAGGGTCGTGGCACTGTGAATTTTAGAATGCTTATTTTAAGAAGTTCATAGGTAAATGTAAGTTATTTTTATGAAGGAAATATCTGCAATTTGTATTATTACAAAATTGTCTTATAGAAGATTTTCCTTTTTTAAACATATATAGTTAGAATTGTAACAAATTTTATAGTAGCTATAAAATCATAGAAATGAAAGAGACTGTTTAGCCCTGGAGTCCAAGTTCTGGCTTACTGCAAGAGTTAATTATTAAAGCATTTTTAACAGATGGTTGTCTGGCCTCTGCTTGAACATGTGAAAAGGAACCCATCACCGCCCTGGATAATTGGCACCGCTGTCAAGCTGTTTTCATAGTTAGCATGCTTTTTCCTAACATTCAGCCAGAAACTGTCTTCTTGTAATTTAAACCAAGGAATGTGCAAAATTTACTGATTTGATAGTGGAATATTCTGGAGAACTTTCTTCTGGACCATGCCATTCTGGAACATCATGTCTGGGACACTTCAAATTGCTTCAGATTTGTTGGATTTGCTTCTGGAAATCAGTAAATTATTTAGTACAGTAGACCAGAACAGGAACAGAATGTTCTGTAGTTGGGTGTTTTATTTTAAATAAATCAGTTTATTTAATTTACTAGGGGATAATGTCAGGGTTGACGTTATCAGGCTTTAAGTTTGACAGATATAGGTTGCTCCAATCTCAAACAGCTTACCGTCCCTAGTTAATTTATTATTTATTATTCCATGAAATAATGTTTGGGATGACAGAGGACAGACCTTGACTATATGTATGACCTTCCTGTAGTCTCCGCCCCCCCAAGGCTAGACATTTCCAGTTCTTTCCATTACTTGTAAGTTTCCACGCTATGATTCTCCTATTCTCCTATCCAGTTTCTTTGCATCTTCCTGAAATAGTGGTCCTCAGATGTAGATAAATACAGTACACCAGGTAGCCTCAGACCAATGCAGAATATAGTAGTAATATTACTTTCTGTGATTTAGAAACTATATTTCTATTGAGGCATCAAAAAGCCTCAATTTGTTTTGAATACAGTAGTTAAGTCACACTGGTAACTCTCAGCTATAATTCTGAGGTACTTTTCACACATTTTATTACCAAGGCAGGTATTCCTCACCCTGTATCTTCCTTCCTTCCTTCCTTCCTTCCTTCCTCCCTCCCTCCCTCCCTCCCTCCCTCCCTTCCTTCCTTCTATCTGATTTTCCTTATACCTTATATCAGTTGGGGCTTATATATGTTTGAGACTGCCTATTCTGGGTAGAATTTGCTTGCCTAGTACAAGTAAACAGGAAATGTTCCACTTATTGTAAGGTGTGGCAGCAAAATTACATGGAGCTGAACATTTTCAGTGAGTTCCCCCTCAGGTGAAAGTAACCCCCCATGCTCATGGCTGTTCAGAAACTTTTAAGATCTAGCTTTTCTAGATGACTTTTGGAATTTGATTTTGCTCTGAGCCAGACATGGCACTAGAAATTTTGTTCATTGTTTAATGTTGTCATTTTTATTTCTGATTGTTCTATATATGGTATAATCCCTTAATTACTTACTGCTTAGAGTCCATAGATTGAAGCAATATAGGAACCTTACAATTATTTTTGTGTAATATTTATAATATTTTTGTTTTTTCCAGTACATCTTGTGGATATCTGGAATATGATTGAAGCCTTCAGAGATAATGGCCTTAACACATTGGACCATAATACAGAGATCAATGTATCTCGACTAGAAACTATCATTTCCTCCATTTACTATCAGTTGAATAAACGCCTTCCATCTACTCACCAGATCAGTGTGGAGCAATCCATCAGCCTTCTCCTCAACTTCATGATAGCAGCATATGATAGGCAAGTGATTTTGTTCTTGAAGCAATCTATGTTTCTTCTGACCAAAAACTAGGTGGGCTGGAGTAAGCCTGAGATCTATAGAACCCAAGTTGGAGCCTGGGTCAGTAGGGGCAATCTCAGCTTTTCTAACTATGGTTTCTTGAATTGACAATAGTCAGTAGTTAAAACCAAAGCTTCTAAGACAAGATTTTTCTTACAGGTACTCCTCGGTTAACAAAACAGTAGTTGGGAGAGAATTTCTGCTGCTAAGTGATACAGTCACATAACTGTGTTTCTTAATGATGGCAGTTGCAGCACTTCCTAGTTGCTGTCATTAAGCAGACTCTAAGGCCATCATTAAGTGAGGACATCATGTGGTCACTATTTGTGAACTTCTGGCTTCCCCATTGACTTTGCTTGTATGAAGCTGGCAAAGAAGGATGCAGATGTTGACCAAGTAACTCAGAGATGCTGCAGAACTCCAAGAACTGGTCATAAGTACTACTCGGTCAACCCCAGTATAAGTATGGTTACTGGACAAGTGGTCATTAAGCAAGGATCAACTCTATTTTTCTTTCTTCTTTTCCCTTTTGTGTGTTTTAGGTTGTAATACTGGGAGTGGAAACGCCTTTACTTTTTCTTGACTGTAAACTACTATAGTAAATACTATGTTTTTTTTATTCAGAAGCTTTCCATTTAAAATATGAAATGGTATATGTACTTGGTAGCCAATACATTTTTTCTTATTAGTCGTTGCCTGATGAGAGTGCTTTTCCTTTTTCACTGGGCAACTGGCAATCTTTCCTCCCACATAAGGGAGAAGACTAAGTAGATCAAATGGCATTGTTCTGTAGAAGTTTAAGTCCTTTATATGGGTTTTTTTTTTAAAGGAAAATTAAACATCCTCACTTCCCTAAGAAACATTATTGTGAGCATCTGTTTTGAACCCTGGGTTAAAAATGCCAGGGAATTATACTTTTTTTCTCGATCTTTGTTCCTAGTCTGCAGATGCCAGTTTGCAGACAGACTTTTGACTTTTCACTTGCTGCTCTAGCTTCCAGATGATAAAAGAGAACAGATCTGTGCCAAGCTTTCGTTTGGGTCTTTGGAATTTTTTTTATTTTATTGTGGAGGTGGAAGTTGAAAGAAAGAAAAATTTTCAGTTCCTGCAAAGGGAAGGAAGCAGGCTGTGAACAACTGAAGGAAGTAAAAAGCAGTCTATTTACAAAGCAAACTTGCTTAAAATAAATTTGTAGTTAGTTGGAAGCAGAATAGGAATTTTATTGACTGGGAATTATTTGGAAGGATTCATTTGCAAGATGAGGAATAGAGGCTAAGACTTCAACATTTATTTAGCATTTATTTATTAAGAAAATGGGGAGAAGCAAAAGAGATTGGTGGGATTGAGTCATCATGTTTGGTCAGTTTGTCTTAGCCATAAATAAAAATACGATTTTTGTAATAGAGTTTGCTCTACCTGATTCAGTTGTCTCAGCTACAAATTTTCACAGTTTTAGTCACAAATTGACTTCTGTGGACCTCACTTCATATTTAAGAGGTCTATAAGGGGGCATGCATAAGTGCGCTAACGTGCCTATTGTCCCTGTCATTTTATTTTTACCGTATTTGCCGGCGTATAAGACGACTGGGCGATAAGACGAGCCCCCAACATTTCCACTCAAAATATAGTTTTTGTTATATATCGCTGTATAAGACGACCCACTTGGAGGCATGCTTTTCAAGGCAAAAAGTCGTCCATACGCCGGCAACACGGTAAGTTGTAACACTTGGGGTATTCTGGATATAATTCTTGATTGACACCCCCAACCCCTTTCCCCCAAACTTACAAAGCCACCAAAATGCTTTAGAGAGGCAGCTTCGCCTTTCTCAGGCTGGCACTCAATTCCTCTCCCTTTCTTTGTGACAGCCCCTGCGTGCGTGCCATCGGGACTCCAAGGGTGGGGATGGACAGCTGCCAACTCTCTGTCTGTGTGTGTGTGTGTGTGTGTGTGTGTGTGTGTGTGGTGTGGAGGGTAATTCCGCCTATCTCTGGCCTCCGCCGGTTTAAAGTCGCTGGCCGGTTCCCAAGTCGTAAGCGCTGGCCGGGAGACGCGGCGCCGGGTGGCAGCTCGGTGCAGGGGAGGCAGATCTTTCTCTCTTAAGCGGGAGGGGAGGAGGGGACAAGAGGAGGGACGGGACGGGACAGGGGCGGGAGGAGGGCGCGCCTTCTTCCACCGCCCACCGGACCTTTCTTCCCAAGGGGACCCTGGAAAGCAGCTCGGGAGCCGGGTGGCTCCTGCCCAGCGGGGTCCCATCAGGAACTTCCTGAGGACATCCCCCCCCCCCAAGCACAGCCCTCCCGGTCTTTCAAAGAGGGAGGAGAAGCGGGAGGAGCAAATTGCCGCCCCCGCCCGCTGCCCAGAAGGAGGGGCGCCACAGTCCACCCCCACCACCTTCTCCCCCCACTCCCTGGGCCATTACGCTCTCGGGCTGGCTGGGCGGCGGCCCCGCCAGAGACCTCCGCTCCACCCCCACCCCACCTCCAGATTGGCCTCCGCAAGTGCCCCGAGCCAGGCGGAGGGTGGGGTGGGTGGGAGGAGGAGGAAGAGAGACTCGGCTGGGCTTGAAGGGGCTTCGCAAGTTGCGGAGCTCCGCCCCGTCGCTCTTGCACCAGTGACAATGTAGTACGCATCGGCGTATAAGACGACCCCCCACTTGGAGGCATGTTTTTAGGGCAAAAAGTCGCCTTATACGCCGGCAAATACGGTATATTATTTGTGTTTTTGTTTTTGTTTGACAAATTATAAATATAAATAAATAAACTGCTGAATAAGCCCATCAGAATATAAAAACAGACTTATCCAAAAACTTCTTACAAGCTTTTTTGTTACTCTGATGTATAGCAACCTGAACATACTCTTACGACTCTTAGATACTAAGATCTCATCTATAGTCTCTTGGTTTGGAAAAGATATAAGAAGTACCATGCGTACAATATTTAAATTGTCACTGATTGTATCAGTGTCTCTTGATAGAGATACTGATATAGAAAATGACGATATTGGTGAGGCAACTGATATCTTCTCAAATCTACACACAGCCAGCTAAGTGAAACTGTCTTTGTATATAGCTTGGAACACTGAGGCAATCAAGAGCTACAAACAGAATCTACCATAGAATTAACACAAATAACTCTGTAGAGTTAACATTCCATAAAAATTATTGTATAAGCAGAATTCTTTTTTCAAATAGAAGATATGTGCATTTTAGGTATCTGAACTTGATTTTAACAATCCCAGAAATTGCTTGTGTTGTATAAGAGATGAGGTGGATTCCTCTTCAGTTCACTTAGCTCTCTTTCTCCATAATATTTTTTTTCCTAGCAGAAAAGTAGGTTTTTGGACAAATATTGTTACATGTTGTCCTGTTGAATAAAATGGTAGGTGTCCATAAATCGGATGCTTTCTTACTCCAGCAGTAATTTAAAATTTCTTATATAGTGAGTATGGCTTATCTTTTACAGTGAAGGTCATGGAAAATTGACAGTGTTTTCCATAAAGGCAATGTTGGCAACTATGTGTGGTGGAAAAATTCTGGACAAGTTAAGATGTGAGTATTTTGACTATTTTGAGTCAATAATCTATTATTAAAATTTTATGGTCAAACACCAAGTTTGTGGCATTTAAAACACTTACTTTCATCATTGCTTTTTTGCCGTGGGATAGAATGATATAATATAACATTATAGCAATACCTATAGAACTTAGAGTTATATACCGCTTCATGGTGCCTTTACAGCCCTATCTAAGAAGTTTACAGAGTCAGCATATTGCCCCCAACAATCTCATTTTACCGACCTCGGAAGGATGGCTGAGTTAACCTTGAGCCGATGAGAATCGAACAGTTGGCAGTTGGCAGAATTAGCCTGCAATACTGCATTCTAACCACTGCGCCACCACGGTTCTTATTATTATCCTTAATTTTTTTTTCTTTTATTCAGGGAATATACTTATTTGCAAAATAGTAAGACTTTACAACAAATGAAATGTCTGCTCAATGCTAGGTTTAAAATATTAAATATAACATACTGCGAGCCACATTTTCATATCTGCCTTTGATTTGTATTTTAGATAGTTTCTCTCAAATGTCAGACTCCAATGGGCTGATGATATTTTCAAAATTTGACCAGTTTCTAAGAGAAGTTCTGAAACTTCCTACAGCTGTTTTTGAAGGGCCTTCTTTTGGCTACACAGAAAATTCTGTGCGAACATGTTTTCCTCAGCAGGTAAGCTTTATGTGAGATGATACACAGGGCTTTAAGTGCTGACTTATATTCAGTGTCCTTCAAATTAATCATAAAAGATGAGTCTATGAAAGACTAGTTCCCTTTCTAGTTTTCTAGAAAGCTCCCTGATGTGTAGGGTGAATATATTCATTCGTTCATCATCCTAAAATAAACACACATTTCTAAAATGTATTTTAAAGAAAAATATAGTAGAAGATAGCAATGCTGCTTTGCCTTCTAATTAAATTCTAATTAAATAACCTATTTTATAAATTTATTGTAACCGTAACAGGAAAATAAATGTGAGTATATTGAGACTAAAATTCTATCTAGTTAAAAAACACAATTGAATCAGAATATCTTTATTTTTAAGATAGTGGATTTTGGAGAGAGAAGGATGCGTTTAGCAATAGAACTCAAAAACACATAATCTTAATTCAGCTGTATTGTGTGCTTTATGGTTTCTTACAACATTCTTTTGTATTGGGTAGTTGTTGTTTTTTTACTCACTTATTAGTCCAATTCTGCTTGGCTTTCCTCTGAACTTTTATTTCTTTGTTTTGCAGAAAAAGGTAACATTAAATGTGTTCTTAGACACTTTAATGGCTGACCCTCCACCCCAGTGCCTTGTGTGGCTACCTCTGATGCATAGACTTGCCCATGTTGAAAATGGTATGTGGCATATATTCCTGAATCATTCTTTACATATGCAGTATGAGCTTTGTACTTCCAAGTTCATTGAATTATCTATTGAAACCTGGGTGCTCTTTAAGCCAAACTTGTGTGACTTAATGTGCAATGGAATGATATGAGTGTTTGAACATTCGGTGAACTTGTTTCATAGAACCTCAATATTTAAGCCTATCCTTTAGCATTCATTATTGAGTTTCACTTTAGTAAGAAATTTTAAAAAGTGTTGTTGAATCAAGTCTAGGCCCAATCTAATCCAACATTCTACTTCTCAATATCTAATAATTACTTCTGAAATGTAGACTATGAGTTGACCTATACTTCTTGACAACTGGTAGGCAACAGCATACTGTTTATGGTCTTGGAAACAGTGTACAGTTCCATTGGTGTTAGCCAGGGGTGGAATGCTACCGGTTCTGCCCGGCTCAAAACGTAATCAACAAACCGCCCTTACACAAAACATAATCAACAAATTCTGCCCTTACGCAAAACGTAATCAACAAACCGGTAGTAACATCGGTTGAATCCCACCCCTGGTGTTAGCTAATTATAACCTTACATTCCATGAATTTGTCTAATTTCTTTTTAAGTTTTCTATTGGGTCCCTTCATAAACGATGTTTTAAATGAACCATTCTTGTATCTGATGCCTTCTTTAGTAGCAGTGGCATGGACAAGTTAATTTAAGTATACCTATCTTGATCTGCAATAACATTAATTTTCATGATTCCCCTCTTTATTTTCTAAGTCAAATTTGGTTATGAATTTTTTTTCTAGGAGGGCTGATTACATCTATATTGAACTTAATAGCAGCAAGGTTGTTATTTCCGAGAGGCTCATTAACAGTTACACCTCATACCCAGTTTTGGGGGAGGAATCTCTAATAATTCCCATTGACTGTCTCTAAGAGAATCATAATCTCAACTTCAGCTTCCTAAATCTTAATTTAGGAATATTGCATAGTGTAGCAATTATAGACAGGAGATATGAGCTGGAAGATCCCCTCCCTCCATTCCAAGCTTGGATTGGTCTTGCATTTCTACAAAATATCTGGTAAACTTAGAGACTAATCAGTTTACCTGAGTCTCTGTCTAATATTTCATAGCTATTAAACTCTTCACTTGCTAGTATTTGGGGTAGTGTGTGTTATGGTTTGACTTATTATCTAAAACTACAAAAAAGAAGGATAGAACTAGAAGTTTATAGACAATTTATGACTCCTATTTAAAGTACAATATGTAGAATTCTCACAGCACTAGACTCACTGAGGACTGTTTATGCAGCTTAGGACGAAGAGGCCTGTTTTTTCAGATGCAGTTCTTACTATTTCTTCCCCCCCCCCCTTTTATCTCCTTCAAGTCTTCCATCCTGTGGAATGTTCTTACTGCCGATGTGAGAGCATGATGGGCTTCCGATACCGATGCCAGCAGTGCCACAACTATCAACTCTGTCAAAACTGCTTTTGGCGTGGCCATGCAAATGGCCCTCACAGCAACCAGCATCAAATGAAAGAGCATTCCTCTTGGGTAATCACTCTCTAATGTACTCTTTTCTCTAGAGGCAGGTCTGGTGCCTTTCTAGTATGTGAGTCATAAGCAAGGAACATTCCACAGTCTGCAGCCATAATGGGGAGAATAATGGACAGACCAGACAACATACTTTTTAGTCCTATTGATCCTTTGGTTAAAATTGAAAGCCCCACAGCACCCCGAGGGCTTGAACAATGCAATAAAAATATGTCAGGAGTTACAATTCTGATGCACTCTGAACAAGTTGTCTTTATGGTATGTTTAGAGGCCGCTTGTTATGAGTTGTTTCTATAACATAGATAAGGATGGGGATTTTTAATTGGTATACTATAGTACTTGTGTTAGTTTTGGCTGTAGGAACAAGCTGGTTATCTTTTGGTTGCTTTGTTGCTCAGCTGGATCCCTCTCTGGTTCCTACATCTGGTCTCTGGGCTGGTGTTGGAATCTCCTTGCCTTATGGTACTGGGTGATTTCAGTCTCCATGCCTTGGCACCTGGTCAGGGAAAGCTTAAGAATTCATGGCTGTCATAGCAAGTATAGTCTTAGCACATGTAATCTGTAACCCATTGTGGGAATTGCTATCTGTTTCCTCGCGCGCGTGCAAGGACAACGGGCCTTCTGGTAGTTGTTTGTAACACGAGGCGAGGGACAAGGTCGAAATGTTGCCACTTCTTACCCAGAATTGTAGCAAACTTAAACTTTACAGCTTTGTATTCTCATATGGTATTTTGTGTGATGTAATGAGTTTGTAACAACACACTAACAAAAAATTGCAAACGTTAACAAAGATTGCTTCTAATAAAAGAGGGTGTCAGAGCCTGCCCTGTGCTCTCATCCCGATTTGGCTTCAAGACGACTGTCTCAGTGTCTTCATTCATGAGAGACCACCATAACTGGTGACCCCGACGTGATCATCTGCGAGGTGGTACGTCTTTGGACCATCCATACTCATCGGCTGGCATAGCCTTGGTATACCTCATCCCTGATTCGATCGCAGGCGATCGCCGTGGATCCCTCGTGAGTATGGGTGGAGGATTCTCTCGGGACCAGAAATTGCACATTGAGGAACTAAGAGAATCAACCAAACGAAAAACTGTGTCCTTTTTAAAAGAGGGGGCTCTCTTGAAAAACCCCTCAGTAAAGCCTCTTTAGACACTTCCGAAATGATGGCTGCAGCTATCACCAGAGGTAATAAACCATCTGGTAATTGTTACAATTGTGGGACGCCTGGTCATTTTAAATCACAATGTCTAGCCCGGCGGGGGCAGCAAAGCCCTCCGCCAGCAGAGATGCTCGACAGTAGAGGGGCCGGCAGCTAGCCCCTCTCCCAAGGCTGCCCATATACCATCCACTGTGTATGAATTATCAATGGCAGAAGATGTGTTCATATCCTTTCCCCATCTCTGTCAGCACACAGCTTCCTCCTTCTGCCTCCTTTTTCTCCGATAAAACTGCTCTTACAATCTCACCCTCATGCCCTTCTCATAGGAATCTCTGTGGTTCCCGTTCTGCTCTATCCTTCCTCAAAACTCTCAGCCTCTCTCTCTCTTTTTTTTAACAAACTTTGTTAATTTTTAAAGACATGCAGAACATGGATACACAGAAACACAAAACATAAAAGCATTAAAAAATCTCTTTTCTGAAAGTTGCTTAGTCCCAGGTCAAAACTCTTGGTACAGACACAGATTCAGATTCGTGTTCATTTTGCATACCATTGGCATTTTGCATACCATTGGCATTTTGCATACCATTGGCATTTTGCATACCATTGGCATCTTATTGGCATTTTCAATTTTCTACATAGCTTCTCCTCTCTTTTGAATTTTCTCGGTTTTATTTTGTTTATCTCCTCTCAATTCGAATCATAGTTTGTTATTCTTTGTTCTATTTCCAGCTATCCATTTATCTTTCTTCTTTGAAGAAAAACTTCTCCTGTGCACTGAATGGAGTGTGATGCCTTTAACTCTTTCCCCTATATTTGTAATACTTAATATAGAACACATAATTTGCACTGGGATTCTATCTGGTGCATTCTGAAATTGTGCAGTATTGTTATTCATTAGTGTTGATGTTCATTTGTGTCTTGAACATTTGGTGCATTGCTTTTCAGTTAAACCACATCACATATTATAGATCATTATTTCATTGCAGTGTTCCCCCTTCTCCTACTTCAGATCTCTCATTTCACAAAAGGTTTCGCTGGGATAACATAGTCTAATCATTGATGTTGACAATCATTTATGTCTTAAACATTTTACCCCTTTCGGTTAGATATCATGCCTTTGTGGAAACACTTATGCTTTCCGGGATTGTCCCCCCCCCCACATCCCATGTCTTAAATCATTGTTTCATTACAGTACTCCTTTTCTTGGCAAAGGTTTCACTAGATTATACTGAGTGTTTTGTCACATTTTGAATTGCATGTTGTTTCCAGTTTTCTATGGTTATTTCTGGATGCAGGTGTAGAAGTGCGGTCTTGTGTGCCTTTCTGAAATCCCTTCTTCAGTGGAATTTGTCTATTGTCTCTGGAGAACTTTTGCTTAAGGCCTCTCATCTCTTCCTTTCTCCCTTGCTTCTTCTTCTCCTTGTAAAATATTGGAAAAGAGTGCCTAGGACACCTTTCCCTTCTTGCTTTTCTTTTTTTAAATTTTGATATACAAGTTTCAGTCCATCCACACGTGATGCCATTGTATAGACATCCCTCGTACAATTACAACAATATTTAGGGGCTTTTAATTGGACCCGTCCCTATTTTGGCATTACTACACACATGCTCAACCCCCTGTTTGAGGTGTTAAAGGGAGGAACCACTCCGGGGGATAAAATTACCATTACAGATCATCAATTAAAAATCACCCAGGACATATAGCACATTATGCAGAAACGGTGGGTCAACCGATGTCACAACAATGCTCCTATTTCCTTAATCTTGCTCAATACACCCCCTCCTTACCTACTGCTGTATTAACCCAAAAGTCTCAGCACACTAGCAACCTCCTTATGGATACATCTTCCTCAACACTCCTAAAAAAATCTCTTAGTCTGTTAAAACTGGTTGTTGAAAATGCAAATGAGGATTGCAAGAGGATTCTGCAGCCTCTAACTGCCCGAGGGGGGGCTTCCCTCTCGGACTATCTAAAGGCTTGCAGAATCGTGGGAACTGAGCACCATGATTGTTTGTTGCAAGTAGGTGGATGGGTCAAGCAGGGTTGAAGAAGGAAAGAGGAAATCAGGATTTGCAGTCATGATAGGAGCAGGGGAGGTCATAAAAGGGCTCCCTCCCTTCCTTCATGGTCTGTGCAGAAATGTGAGTTGTTAGGATTGGAAACCTGAGGAAAAAGAGAAAGATGAGTTGGGAAACTGAGAAGGGGTGAAGGTGGTTTCTGTGAATGCAAAGTATGTTTGAAAGTAAACAAGAAAGTAGCAAGGAAAAAAGAAATGGGAGGGCGACCCCTGATGGGCTGGCCTTTCCAGAGAACACAGATTGATTTCATCGAAGTACTAACTCCATACGCATAAAATGTTTTCAACTACTGCCTATCCTTCACTTCAGTCTCTGTCTCTAAAAATCTTCTCTCTCTTTTTGTTACATTGCAACACCTTGTTGCACAGCACCAGCACCCACTCTTTGTAGCACACATTTGCAGCCACCAACCCTTCCCAGGAATTCTCCAGGAAGGCAATGATATGGCTGATGCGGCAGCTGCAACCGCAGACAGCGCCATCTCTTGCATGATTCTTTCACAACAAACACCCTGGGACAGTCATAGTTATTTTCATCAAAATAAAAAAGCCTTGGCCAGACAGTTTAAATTCAAATTTAAAAATGTCACAGGGTTGCCAGGACTCCAGAATGCATTGAATGTTTGCTTGTTTACTCTTAACTTCCTCAATGAGTCCGGATCCCCCCCATGCACAGCAGCATCACGTCATTTCGCTTCTACGCCTCATCCTGAACCCAGACCAACGGTATCAGCTTCCAGATCCTCAGTAGGAAGGTCCTGCTGAACTTATAACCTGGGGACGAGGGTACGCTGCTGTTTCCTACAACAACAACACCATCTGGGTCCCTGGACGACAAGTAAGGCCTTTTCTACCCAAACCAGCCTTGCCTACATCAGCATCATGAAGCTGCCCACTGCATTCATCATTTGCTTCCTGGGTTTCCACATTGTTCCTGCTGATATGACAGCCACCCCATCCTCCTGCGATGCCTGCATCAAAACTACTCGCAGCGGAACGAAGACCCAGTCCACCCTGATCTATCATACTTTGAAACCTGAGTGCAACTCCACGACGGTCTCCCCTTGTCTGCATAACAACACTCAATATGCACGATGCTACACCAAACAAGGTATCCAATGCTACGAACCAAAGGCTGTGGGGCCCATCACCGCCTCACTGTATGTCTATGCCTACAAAGGAGGATCCATCTCTGACCTTGCCTCAATGTTCTCAACCAGTCAAGCAAAAAATGGGTACATTGCCCATAATGTCACTCGGGGGGTTACCAACACTTCTGTGTGTTTTGATGCTTGTTTTGCCATCAACAAAGGCCAAGGTCCTAACGACACTGCAGGAGTCACCTGCGGCTCACACAGCTGGCAAAGATCTTATCTACAGGAAAGGAAATATCTCTTCCAAAAGGTGTCCGGGACTAACGTGGGGGCCACCACTGTTTACAACTACTGATACACCCCACCTATTGACTCTGCTCAAGTAAGAGGCCCAGGATGGGACTTGGGGGTACCGTATCCCCATATATATGCTCAATAGAATTATAAGGTTGCAAGCTGTATTAGAAATTATAACCAATGAAACTGCTCTTGCTTTGAAAACATTAGCTAAAGAAAGTGCATTGTCTAGAACATATATCATGCAAAATCGTTTGGCTTTAGATTATCTTCTTGCCAAAGAAGGAAGAGTGTGTGGAAAATTTAATCTTAGTAATTGTTGTATTGAAATAGATGATAGTGGAAAAGTTATTCAACAAATCACTGATAGAATGATCAAGATTGCACATGTACCTGTACAAACATGGAATGGTCTTGATTTTAGAGACATGTTTGGATCCTGGTTCCCAAAATTACCTGGTTTGCAAGCTATTGTAGCGCTTATTGGTATGATTGCTGAAGGATGTATTATATTGCCTTGTGTATTACCTATCTTTGTACGCACTATTTCTAACAGTTTATCCCTCTTGGCTGAGAAAAAAGCCACTGCACAGGTAATGGCTCTCTGGAATCAACAAATAACTAACACATATGAACCACTGCCATCCGAAGAAGAAATGGGAGAGCCAACCTGTGATGACCCAGACGAGGACAAGATGTTTGTGATGGTCGAAGAAGTCACGAATGCCATGGATAACATCAGCATACACAGCACTCTTGCCTACGTGCCTAACAAAGGCTGCTGTTGGAACTAAAACACTCCCTGTCTTTTAAAAAAAAGAAAAACAGAGGAGATGTGGGAATTGCTATCTGTTTCCTCGCGGCGTGCAAGGACAACGGGCCTTCTGGTAGTTGTTTGTAACACGAGGCGAGGGACAAGGTCGAAATGTTGCCACTTCTTACCCAGAATTGTAGCAAACTTAAACTTTACAGCTTTGTATTCTCATATGGTATTTTGTGTGATGTAATGAGTTTGTAACAACACACTAACAAAAAATTGCAAACGTTAACAAAGATTGCTTCTAATAAAAGAGGGTGTCAGAGCCTGCCCTGGGCTCTCATCCCGATTTGGCTTCAAGACGACTGCCTCAGTGTCTTCATTCATGAGAGACCACCATACCCATCACACTCTGTTGTCATACATGAGACCTTGTGTTTGCCTTGGAGCAATTAAATTATAATCCTAATATAAATAGTATTCCTGCATTAAGGAAGTTAAGGAAGGAAATATCTCAAAAAAGTGTTATAATAGGAAGGTAATTTAACTTTTTGAGCATTATTATCAATAATTTTGGCATAATAAATGGAGCAGGATCATTTTTGTGCCCAATAGTTAATTTAGGGAATTTATGGAGTGGCACCGTGGCACTAGAGGTGAAGACGCTCACTTCCCACCTAGCCCCTTGCAGTTGCCCCAACTCCACCCTGAAAAAGGGATTACAGGATCATGAAAAGGAAAAAAAAAGCTAATTTAGGGAATTTATAAACATCTAATTTAGGGAATAAAGGCTGCCTTTTGTAAATATAACAATAGCAGAACTCAGGTTCAATAGTTACTTTAGGAAATTTATAAAATACTACTGGTATATTTTTATAAATACTATATTTTTAGGATTATCTATTTTAAATAGCACATTCTGTGTGGCCATGGGTATGCAATGAGATGCTCAGCCTCTTTCTCCAAATCCCAATCTATCCCTTCACTGTTTCCATCCTAAATTCTTTCTAAAGTTTGCCCAGTTGTGCAGAAGTTGTGTTTGAAGAGATGACTGATTATTTATTACACTTTAATGACAGCCTTCTCACTCCAATACATGTTCCATGGATTTGTCTAGTAGAATTAAGTAGTATTTTAAAAGAGAAAAGGTTTTCTTTGGCATCAATGACTTGAAGCTGGCAGGGAATGCTTGGGAGGCTGTAAACGAGACTGAATTATCTGTTTATTTAATAAAACTACTTACTGGCAGGTGAGATACCTTGCTCATAAAACTATTAGTAAAAATAGCTTAGCCTGGAGCTAAAAAAAATAGTTCAACAATATGCTGATGGTCAGTATTCCTTTTCTTGGCAAAGGATTTGAGAGAATGCCAGGTGATGAATTCAGTTATTCATAGTAAAAGCTGCGTTTTGTGATCCATTTCATTTAGGTTTCAGATCTGTATTTAATTATAGAAACTGTTATATGATTTTTGCAGAGAGATGGCAGATAACCAAGAAATCTATTCCTTTTTTTTTTTTAGATTGCTCAATGGCTTTTGCTACTAAACATTAAATTGTTTTCTGGCTAAACAATGTTTGAATCATGTCTGGAAACATTAATTGATGACTGTGCTAATTCTGTTTTATTAACCATCCTGATTATATTATCAGAATCTTAATATTTAGGGAACATTTCCCTTGTAGGATTAACTGAGTTATATGGAAGAGATTCTGTAAGATGTGATGGAGTACCTAATAGGGAGGGCAGCAAGACAAGACAGGTAAGGGAGAAAACATGGCCAGCACAGAAGAAAAAAGCTCCTGAACCCTGGAGGAGGAGAATGCATAAGAAAAAGACTCAAAGTAACTCTGCCTTAATTACATTAGCTTATATAAAAGAATTACTTTAATAGCATTACTATATTCTGTTGTATTACCCCGCTAGCAATCCAGTAATGGACTTGTCAGAAATCTAAGCAGTTCTTGTTACTGGAGTTTGTCAGCTTTGATAGATATTGTTATACACATCTATGTTCGCATGTGTATATGTGGATTTATCCATAGTATGGATGATGTACATTCATAATTATAGCCATAAGCAGTGGTTACTGTATTGCATAAGCAACTCAGGTTATTGGATATGAAAAGCAATTTCCTTCTTATAATAACTTCTTGTATATAGGTTGGCCTGGCAGTTAGATGTTGTTTTGTTTAAAGTTACAGTGGACTATTTCATTTCAGTGCACTTACTGGTATAAGTAGAATTGCAACATAATGCCTGTCCAGCAGTCACTTGTTTTCCCTGTATGTTCTAAACATTTCACCACATAATAAATTACTTGGGCTATGATCCAGAATGTCCACTTCCCTTTGTGATTAGGTGAGACAAAGCCTTCTATACTCACACAATAGCAGAACTCTGGTCATTAATATTTTAAGCTTTCTTGTGCTTCATATGAAATGTTTTAGACGTGACTGTATTTATGTATGCAAGAAAAAAGCAAAGTGTTTTCAGCATTATTTCTATGGCCATTTATAGTTTAAAATTTGTTGATAGGTGATGCAAACTTGGAATATTCCAACGAAGGCTTATGGTACTCTTCAGATATATCTGATTTATCATATTGAGTGTGTACTCCTCCTTTTAATATCTATTTGTATTTAAAATAATATGGCAGTTATACCTGTCATATTATTTTAAATAAAAATAGATATTAAAAAGAGGAGTGCACTACTCACATATGATAAATTGTTTTCACCTTAGTTACAAATGTAATGTGGCATACTTAAGCCACTGTAAGCCATTCTGTTAGGTGACTTGAATATCTTTATTTTAACAGGTTATGATATGAAAGTAACTTTAAGAACATGCTTTTTTCTTTCTTTCCATTCTGTTGGAGATCCTAAGAGCACTAAATAGTGGAATAAAATACTTTCCAATAAATAAGTAAATAAATAAGTAAATAAATGGTAAGAATCTGATTGTGTAATTCCCTAGTTCAAATGTAAAACAAGTTGAATATAATTTCAAAATGAACATTACATGAAAATTCTGATGACAAGTGTAAATACAACTAATGTGAAATACGACAAGTATAAAAGGCAGTAAGTGACAAATACCTTTTCAAACAAACAAAAAAACAAAAAACAAATAAGGAGGTTAACTTGATTTCTGTAGTTCACATAGGAAATCCTATTTTAATGAGTGGCACAAATCACCATCAGTTATTGTTATAACATTAGGATCTCAAAGTCTTAATTTTTTTAAACAAGATTTTGAGTAGAAAAAAGGCAGATTTCTTTTTAAAACAATGTCAGCAAAATTAACACATTGTGATATCCATAATAGAACTGATTTATTAAAAATCTTGAACAAACATGTTAATATTGTTAACATTGTCTATTGCAAAGCCCTTCAAATTGGCTTTAAAAAGAAATTGACCAGAATATGATTGTGTGTATTTTTTAATCAAAGTGCTTTTCAGACTCAAACTATACATAGATTAATTGCAGATCTCTGTTGGTTATCCAGGGTAGAACATCTATCGCCTCTTGATTTCATCTATGTTAGTTTATTTCTACTACAAGTAATAAGATTTCTGTATTCTGTTAGTGGTTTTAAACCAGCTTTTAAAAAATCGACAAGTTTAAGATATGTGGACTTCAACTGCTAGAATTCCCCAACTAGTATCTCCCCATTTCCCCACTTATAAAAAGAATTTATGCTGATATACCACCTCTAGCTGAACTATATTCATTCAAGTATATCTCCTTTCTGTTTTAATTGTTGCAGGATATTACACAATGTTGTTTTTGAAAGTAGTCTAGAAACTGGCAAATCCAGTGAACCTGGAAACAGAATTGATAGCAATGGCATAGTATCAGCAGTTCATGTTGTCATATTTTATACAGCACTTTGAAACGGTTTACTCTGCATCCCTTCCACTAATATTAAAGCCATTTTGTGTGTTGTATTTATGCCAACAGTTTGAAGAAATATTGCAATAGAAACTATATAAATGCTTAAAGTGTCTGCTTCTCTCTTTTTTAAACGAATGAATGGAAATCCACCAATTTGCTTCGGTGAAGAAAGAATGTATACAAATCTGTTTAAAGGCATCGTTTACATTATAGCATATCTCACTGTGATGTATTTAAGTTCCATCTTCCTGTCTTATCCTTGCCAAATATTCACATATTCTTAAATCCTAAACATTGTCTCAGAATTGAGTACAGTACTGTAGATTTATACTCACTGAACTCAATTATCTTTCACACTGTGACAAGAATAGCTCTATTTTTTTAAAAAAAGAAAGATGGTTTAACACATCTTGTACAATGAGTTCATATGTCACTGCATGCATTTGTGGTTTCTCCTTTTTCCCCAGAAAGTACTTCTTCAGTGGGGGGAATTGACTTCTTAATTACGTTGCTAAAAAAATCTATGGAAACAAAATATTGGCTTTCCTGATTATGTTCCACTCTTCTGAGTTAAGAGCTCACTACTCCTCCATGTTAGTCCTTGAAAATAATTTACCTTGTTTGCAAAACAGAGAGTTTTGCATGGCAGAAGATCAGACAGAAAGTCAGAGTGGTTTCTGTCCATTAGCAGAAGAGAATCTGCCAGTGGTATTAACGTTGATGTAAATACTATACTACCACCTGCTGTTCAAAATAACCATCCCCTTTCCTGACTTCTGGAACACCATACCCCTGAGAACTGGAAACCTTTAAAAATATGTCTTTTTGGGGGGAGATGTGGGTGTCAGGAGGTTAATGAGCCCTGTGACACAAGTGCTGTTGTGACTACTGTTATCCTTAGCTGCCACTATATGTATATTTGTTGTTACTGTTTTTCTAATTTTTTAAGTATGTTTGCCACCCAGAGTTGCTAAAGTTGTGAGGTGGGCAGCCATGCAAACCAATTAAAATAAATAATAAGTAAATCCCTTCCAGCCATGTTCCAATGTTCCATTTCTCAAGAAAGACTCTAGAGGTGTCAAATTCAATCCCATTGTGGGCCATATCAGGATTTTATTTGCCCTTTGGGGGACAGGATGGTCGTGGCCTGGTCATTGTGGCTGACGGGGTGGCCATGGCCAGGGTGGCATGGGCTGGTCCCTCACTGTCTCCAGGACAGCAACGCGGGACAGCTCTGGGCCTATTGTGGGCCAGATTTGGCCCACGGACTGCATGTTTTACACTTCTGCTCTAGAGCAAGGTATTAGTAAGCAAGTTTGGACATGAGAAATAAGAAAGGAGAGGGGGAGCGTAATCTTCTGTTCATCCTGCAAAGTAATCACAGAATACAAATTCTCCTACTATATGCAGTACAGTATTCACAAGGCAGTGAGTTGAGGAGAGAGCATGAGCCATGGGCCTCTTCCGGGAAACCCAGGTATGTCTCCAAGGCTATGGCTATGGTTTGAGCACTGAGAGTTGTTTCTTTTGAGGTTCAATTGCACTCTTATCTAGTGTGCTGCATAGATTGATCTGCTGTGTTAATACTAGTCTCTATGTTTAATTCTTTCTAAAAAAAAAACAACAGAAATCGCCTGCCAAGAAGCTGAGCCATGCCATTAGTAAATCTCTTGGTTGTGTACCCACTAGAGATCCTCCTCACCCTGTATATCCGGAACAGCCAGAGAAGCCCCTTGACCTTGCCCATATAGTGTGAGTATATATCTTCATTTAAATATGATTTGTTCTGTTCAGTTTGATTTCTTGTTGGTCAGGTGGTGGTCTCTAAGTCCTTTCCCCCCTTTGATATACATGGTGCTTATTGTTCAGGAGAGGTCTAAAAATGAAATAAACTTCAGGCGTTTTAGGGGAAAAAAAGTATGATTAAGATTTGGGAATATTGAAACGTCAACAGTTGGTTTAGTAATCCTTCAAATACTGATTATCAATTTGAGTCAGTACGTTCTGTTTCAAATATTCATATTATCTTAGGACCTGACTAATTTATTATAGGTAGTCCTCAACCACAATTGGGCCAAAAATTTCTGTTGCTAAGCAAGGCAGTTGTTAAGTGAGTCATGCCCCAATTTATGACCTTTTTCCCATGGTTGTTAAGCAAATCACTTCAGTTGTTTAGTGAATCATATGGTCATTAAGTGAACCTGGCTTCCCTCATTTACTTTGCTTGTCAGAAGCTGGTGTTAACACAGCCACGTTTTGAGGGATTTCCAAAAAGACAGCAGGAAAGGGGCCACTTTGGGAGAGAAGATGATCTATAGAGTGAATGCCACAACATAAAATGCCCCTTTTCTGGGTTCTGCCAGATATAGATGCTTCACAGCATACTTCTTCTGCCAGATCTGATGGGATGGGTATTTGTAGCTTGGAAGAGGTGGTCCCTCAAATAACCTGTTCCCATGCCATGAAGGATCAAAAGTCAGAACCATCACCATGAGTTGGACAAGGAAGCAAAGTGACAGCCAATGCAAGTTGAGGAGCAGAAGCGTATAATGTGTGCTACTTTCAGGTGCTGCCGCATTCTGCACCAGTTGAAGATCCCAAGTACTTTTGAAGGGAAGCTCCATGTAGAGTGTATTACGGCAGTGCAGCCAAAAGCTGATCAGGTCATGAGCCATAAAATTGAGGAAGGGGACTAATTGGCACACAACACAAACCTGTCAAAAGGCTCACCTAGCTAAGATGACCACCTGCACAAGCAGAAGTCTAGGAGGACCCCTAAGATGTGCACTGGGTCTATCTAGGGCAGCGCAACCCCATCCAGTACCATCGCAACATAGAAACAGAACTGACAGTAGAAAAAGACCTAGTGGTCCAGCAAGTCTTCTCTTTGAGCTTTTTTGTTGTTTTCTTATTAATTAATTACTCTTTTGATTGTTTTTTTTTAATTTTAGCTGGATGATGGACATGTGTTTATCCCAAGCATGTCTAAACTCATTTACTGATGATTGACCCACTACCTCCGTTGGAAGTTGGTTCTAAGCTTCCTCTACTCTTTCTGTGAAGTACTACTTTCTAATATTAGTTTGAATTTCCCTCCTCTCAGTTTGAGGTTATGCTCCTGTATTCTTGATTTTTGCTTAATATTGAAAATACTGCCTGCCTGATTCACACCCATAATATATTTAAAAGTTTCGATTATATACCAATGATGGAATTGTCCGCAAATCAGCAGGCTCCAAAAATCCATAGGCATTCAGTCTTGACAGGGTTCAGCTAAAGCTTGTTATTCCCCATCCAGACCCTCATAGTCTCCAACCACCAAGATAAGTCATCCACAGCATTGCTTAACTCTTCAGGAGAATAGATGTATAATTGAGTATCATCAAGCGTACTGATGATACCTCATTCCATGGCAACAGATGAGCTCACCTAGCAACTTCATGTAGATGTTAAACAGGAGAGGAGAGAGTACCAAACCCTGGGACACCTCCCCATAGCAGGTGCTGAGGACGGAATCTTTCTATCCCCCCATCTCCCCTGACTGGAATCAACCCTAGGGAAAGGAAGAAAACAAGCACAGCTCAGTGCCACCCACTCCCTATTCACTGAATTGGTTCAGAAGGATACCACGGTCAGTGATATTGGAGGCTGCTGAGAGGTCAGACAGAGTGAGGATAGGTGAGCCACCCTATCTCACTGTCACTAAAGATCATGTTAAAAAAGCAACCAATGTTTTTGTCCCACACTCAGGCCTGAAACCAGATTAAAAAGTCTCTAAATCAGGGGTGTCAAACTTGCGGGCCACGGGCCAGATGCATCAGGCGCTGGCCAGGCCTACTCCTGATTTAGCGAAGGGGGAAAAAGTTGTGATACATCATGTGACGACATGACAATGCGAGTTTGACACCCCTGCTCTAGATAATCCATCTCATCTAGGATTCTGTGAAGCTGTTGTGCAGTCTTTTTCTCAACCATAAGTCTTTTAAAAATCTAAATAAACAACGAAAGCCAGATAAACCCTCTATCTATATTGGCATTTACAAAGAACTACAAAATATGGCTAAGATGTGACTTGCCTTATAGAACCCAGGTTATTTTTTTTCAACATGATCCCTCTGTTGCCTGGTAATTTTGTTTCTAATAATATTTTATACCATCTTATTAATTTTATCTGGAATAAAAGTTAAGCTAATCACTCTGCAGCTTTCTAAATCACTTCTATATTTTAAAAAATTGTATTTCCTAATCTTGGGTCTGGATGAGAAAATTCTGGTGCAATTTAAGATACTGTGGTAACCTATAAAACCTTATATGGCTCAGGGCCAGTCTGTTTTAAGACCACCAGAATGGGCGTACTCTAGGTCGCTTCTCTTAAACAGTGCCATCTAGTGGAATGCAGGAAACATGTCTTCTGTGTTGTAGCACCTGGCCTATGGATTTCTCTGGGATCTGGACAGTCCCAACCATGCTAGCTTTCCAGAAAAACTGGCTTTTCCTTAGGCTCTCCTGTGTTAAATATTCTACTGTTACACAGTTGGCATAATATTGTTATATATGTTATATGATTTGGATCAGAAAGACAGGATGAGCACTATTCTACTTTCCAGTTGTTTGATAGAGTTAAGGAACTTTTATATCCAGAAATTCAGCTTTTTCCTCTTTCAGTTTTCAAGAACACTGAACAATATCTCCATGGAAATTATTTCTCTTTTATTTATCAGTAATATCTAGAACATCTATTGTCACTGTTTGCCTCAGTTTGTATGTTCCTAAAGAACACAGGCATTTGCCCCAAGTTATCTGTACAGCAAAGGCAGACACTAATAATTTCTCATTGTCTTCTATGAATAGTTTAAATTTGTTGTCTTTTGATCTGTGGTGCATTTTGTTCTAATTAGGAAAACAATCCAGTTCCAAAATGAAAGTTTCCTGCAGTAGTTTCCCTTTCACCGATTAACTACTTTGATGATTCTTGGAATTGATAGAACATTTTCTGACTTGCAATATACTCATTTATAATGTTTTTGCCATTCAACTCCCTATTTTTTTTTTTACTAATCTTTTCGATTTGATAATGAATGAGTTTGCAACCTTCATTAGATAAAATATCTTAAGTGTCTAAAACTATATTGTTTAACACAAGGGAATCACTCATGACTTGGACAGAAGTAGAGATGTTTGGAAGAGAAACTATTTATGTATTATGGTAGAAACTAAGCAGCATTGCTGTTTTCTCAGGCTAAACTTGGTGACACGATAGATGAACTCTCTGCTGAAGTTTCTTACTTAGATTTGCCCTCTGTAAAGGGAAGCATAAAATATACAGTATATCAATATACAGCATGTTTGTGGGCACTTGGATAATTATCCAATTAACAAATTCAACAGGGGCTTGGCACAAGCAAATCATGCCAGATTAACTGTGCGTCTTTCTTTAACAGTAGCTTAATAGATTAGGGGAATACCAGTATATCAGTGGCTTATGAAAATTTCAGTAACATGGTAAAATATGAGCTAAATAATATGTTCATTAAATGGACTCATACTTGATTGAATAAATGTGCCCAAAGCAAGGTCCATTAATAGCTTTACTTCAGCCTGAAGGGAACTATCCAATGCGATGCTATGGGCCTCTTCCCTGAGCCCTATGCTGTTTAACATTTTTATCAGTGACTTCAATGAAGGAATTGAGAAGACAGTTTCAAATTTGCAGATGACATAAAACTAGAAGGGATAGCTAATCCTGCAGATCAAGGATCTTCAAAGTTGGCAAGTTTAAGACTTGTGGACTTCAACTCCCAGAATTCCTCAGCTAACATGACTGGAGGAGGAATTCTGGGAGTTGAAGTCCACAAGTCTTAAAGCTGTCAAGTTTGAAGACTCCTGCTGCAGATGAACGAAAGGGGGATTGGGAAAAAAAAGATCCAGACAATCTTGAACAGTAGGCTGAAATTAATATAGTGGAATTGAATACAAATAAATGTAAAAGTTCTGCATCTGGGTAGCAGAAAAGAAAGTCACAAACCTAGAATGGGAAGGCTTGGCAGCAATACATGTAGACAGTATCTGAGTGTCCTTCTTGGATACAAGTTAATCATGAGCCAGCAATACAATGAAACTTTTAAAACCACTCTTGAAAGTACATTAGAAGAATTGTTCCACCAATGTTGTTCTGACTAATCCCATTTGGAGTTAAGTGTCCAGCTTTGGCCACCCCTGTCCAAAAAGGACAATGAAAAATTGGAGCAAATTCAGAAGAGGTTACCAAGTTGATGATGGATATGGATAAAATCTGTGGGGAAGCATTAAAGGGTATTGACATGTTTAGCCTCCAGAAAAAGATGACTGAGGGGAAATAGCAATCTTCAGATACCTGAAATGCTGTTACCCAGGGGAAAGATTAGAATTATTCTCAGTTGTCCCAAAAGTGCTTTTTCCAGAGGCAACTGGACTTCCTTGTTTTTTCTTTTGAAGACGTTTCACTTCTCATCCAAGAAGCTTCTTCAGCTCTGACGGGATAGTGGGGAATGGAAGGATTTATATTCCTTGCAGACAGCTGGACATTTGCATCCTTTTAGAGGGTCCTTGAAGCACCTGGAGGTTTATCTGTGTCCTCAGGGTCACCTGAGTAGCACTCCTGGTTCCTGTAGTCTGCAATTTTTTTCCTTGGAAATCCATTCCTACTCCCACACCATTCAAAGGGTGTTCATCCCAAACTGTGTAGCTAAAAGTCTGTAGAGCTTCTCAGGTCATGGTTGTCCCAAAGGTGTTTTTCCTGGAGGCAACTGGACTTTTTTTTTTATTTGAAGATGTTTCGCTTCTCATCCAAGAAGCTTCTTCAGCTCTGACAGGATAGTGGGGAATGGAAGGATTCACGTGACCATGGGGATGCTGCAATGGTCATAAGTGTGAAAAATGGTGATAAGTCACTTTTTTTCAGTGCTGTTGTAACTTTGAATGGTCACTAAATGAGCTGTTGTAAATTGAGGACTATCTGTTGATATCTAATGTAGCAAGCAAAGGTCTTCAAATAGGACGGGTGGTTTTATTGTAGAGATGTGCTATTATCTGCACTGCTTGTGATTCTGTGGAAAAATGAGCAGAGAGACAAGTTGCACTGAGGTCACGTAGCAATTATTATAGATCTCTGTAGTTGTAGAGGGCATAGGGGGAATGGCCTTGAAGGTTAGCAGAATCTGTATTAATGTTTAATGTTTATTTATTTAATAAGGCTGCCCAACTCCGTCGTGACTCTGGGCAGCACACAATAATAAAATCATAAATACAAATACAAATAAAACCACCGGCATAAAGAAAAAGTCCTAATCAATCACTCTAAAAATAATAATAGCACCTGCAAGACTTGCAGCTCAATTCTTAACCCAAGGCCTCGGGAAGTGCCACTTTTAAGATTTGTTTTGAACATATCGCACTTTGAGGCCAGACAAATCTTAGCGGGATGTTGTTCCCAAGGGCAAGTGCTGTGACAGAAAAGGCCTGTTTCCTAGTTCCATAAGATGACCTTATTTTAGAGTTCCCCAACCTTTCTCGTTGGCGGCCTGGAGGGGGGGGAGGGGATGGTATTGTGGGAGGGGCAGGCGCATGCATTATTGCTAAAGAGGGGAATCCATAATGATAATAAAAAATAAATAAATTGGATAGATGGCTATAGGTAAACTCACAGTCTCCCATTTAAGCATCGCTTAAATATGCCAGTCTATTCCTACCAGGAAATAAAATGGCACCTTGATACATCACAAGCAAAAAAGGAAGTCCAACAGTTGTGACTGGCTGGAGAAATTAAAAATACTGGAGGAAATTAGAATTGGAAATTAGAGGTTCTGCTGTCTGCCTTGCCAAGCACTGTAGATCATGCATGCAATCAAGAACGCTATATAAGAGCCATGGTGGCGCAGTGGTTAGAATGCAGTATTGCAGGCTGATTTTGCTGACTGCCGACTGCCAGCAGTTCAACAGTTTGAGTCTTACCAGTTCAAGGTTGACTCAGCCTTCCATCCTTCTGGGGATCCTGATTGTTGGGGGCAATATGCTGACTCTATAAACCGCTTAGAGAGGGCTGTAAAGCACTGTGAAGCAGTATATAAGTCTAAGTGCTATTGCGATTGCTATATAATATATGTATGCATGCATTGGTTAACTGGCTGATTCATTCATTCATTTTTTTTGTCATTTCTACTCTATTTATAAGATACCAAGGCAACTAATAAATCCAACCCACTAGCTCCTACAAAACATAAAAACATGCATATTATTTTTAGCATTGAAGCATGCCCAGCACAATATGCAGAAAATAAACACCCAAATTATTCAAAACAATGAGTAAGAGAGATTGGAAATGTGCATTCTCCGTTGTAGCACCTGTCTTCTAGCACAGCAGCCACTCAGACATACATTCTACTCCCACCCTTTAAATGTTGTGGCAGTCTCTCAGGCTCTGCTCCCGGGACTGGGGTTTGGGATTGCCCTGGCAATTGCAATTGCCCACAGCAATTTTTTCCTGCATATTATGTATGTTGTTTTGTCCAGATAACCATGTTTCTTTTAAAAATTAAATATCCTTGTAAATATTGGAGGCCACCCAGTCTTTTTGGAGTTGCTTGAACATCAGAGTCCAATAAATAAATAGATATTCAACAGACAGAGCAGGTCAAGGCAGTAGAGAGTGCTTGACATTCTACTACAGATAGATAGTCTTCAAGTTGTGATGGCAACCTCAAGACAGTCCTCAAGTTGTGATGGGACCAGAATTTCTGTTGCTAAGCAATACAGTCATAAAGTGCAATATCAGGTGACCACATTGCTTAGTGACAAGCAATCTCTGCAGTTCCCATTGCTGTTATTAAGTGATGATCATGATTCATTGAGTGAGCATCTCTCTACAACTTCCTGCCAGCTTACAACAAGCAAAATCAGTGGGGAAGCCGGCAGGAAGTTGCAAGTCCCAGATAGCTTGTAAGTAGGCATGCAGGCAGGTAAATAGTTGCTGCTGAGTGAGAGAGGATACGTATGGGTGCACAAGTGGTGGGGAAATACAGTTGTTTGGGTGTCCGCTGCCAGATAGTGTGTGAGTGGTGTGGGAGGTATGGCATGAGCACAGTGGGGCTTCGGATAGTTGCTGCAAGGTGGGAGAGGATATAGGAGTGTAATGGAATGTGTGAATGTCCCTGGGGAATGAGGAGAAGACATGCTGCCTAGGAAACAATCAGACAAGAGGGAGAGGAGTTCCTGATGGATTAATGGTCCTAGGAAGAAACTGAGGAAGGATCTGCCCTAATTGATCAGTCTACAATAAGGCAGGGGAGGTTCAAGATTGTTGTGAGCCGTCCTGGGTAAACCAGAGAGGAAACACAACTAGATGAGATAATTCTAGATTTATTGAAAGGCTAAATGAACAGAATTTGAAAGTCTGAAGGTACAAATTTGAGTAACGTGCAACCTTCTCTACTGGCTTCTCCGTTGATTATACTTGTTGTAAACCAGTAGGGATAATTGCAAATCATGATCATGTGACTGCAGGACACTGCAGCCATCGTATGAGCCAGTTACAAAATGCCTAGATTGCAGTCATGTGACTTGAATTGCTAGGATGGCTGGACCTTCAAGGGCTGGCCCTAACTTCTTGTTTAGCACCAAACAGTCACTGAACGAGTTATTATTAACCAAAGACTGCCTTCAAAATATCAGCTGTTAGGGGAGCCTATAGAAGAGCCGTGGTGGCGCAGTGGTTAGAATACAGTACTGCAGGCTACTTATGCTGACTGCTGGCTGCCAGCAGTTCGGCAATTCAAATCTCTCAGTATTGCAGGCTAATTCTGCTGCCAGCAGTTCAGCAGTTCGAGTCTTACCGGCTCAAGATTGACTCAGCCTTGCATCCTTCCGAGGTCGGTAAAATGAAGACCCAGATTGTTGGGGACAATATGCTGATTCTGTAAACTGCTTAGAGAGGGTTGTAAAGCACTGTGAAGCGGTATATAAGTCTAGGTCCTAGTGCTAGTGCTATAGGAAACTGCTGACAAAGTCTGCTGCAAGCTTGTACATCCCACCTCAGAAAACTCCAAAGTGATTCTAATGTTCACACTTAATTATAAAATGAATCGATAAAATCATGATTTCTAATATCAAAGGTGGCATCCATACAATGTAGGGTTGCTTTTTTGGGAGGGACATTCATGTAAGAAATCATAGAAGTATTACTTTAAAAAAAGAAAGGGTTAGAATATGAACCCTAAAAGTATTCCTGGATGATTCTTGCTGTTATTCAAAGAGACTGATGAAGAGATAACGGTGTTATTGTATGAGTAATCAAGACATTTCCTCCTTGGATAACCGACTTACCTCTGCATCTGGAGCACACTATTTAAATTCTCTTGACTGCCACAAAGGAGGTTTTCACTATTTTGCTTTTCATTCCCTGAATGATTTGATGAGGTCAGAACTTCCTCCCCACCTCCCCATTTTACTGTGAGAAAGTTGAAAATACTTAGAGGCAATGGCCCATATTAAAAGTTACTTAAGCATGCAAATTGATATTACATGACATTGTTATTTTCATAACTTGTGGGAGACTGAGTTCAAGTCCTACCTTAGCTATGAAAGCCAGCTGGGTCATTTTGGGGCAGTCACTCTCTTTCAGCCCAACCTACCTCACAGAGTTGTTGTGGGGACAATAGGAGGAGGAAGGTTCACTGCCTTGAGTTATTTGTAAAAAAAACCAATAAGGTAGATTACAAATAAATATCTCAAAATATTTGTGTTTGGCCTCTAATTTTGATTTAACCTTCATTCTTCTCAGGATCCTAGGCAAAACTTTGCTTGCTTTCATGCAGTGAATCAGTAATTTGCACATTCCCTTGAATCTACCTTATTAGGCACAGATAATTTTTTTTCTTCAGTTTTGTGGTCTACAACCAGAGGTCTCCAACCTTGGCAACTTTAAGACTAGTGGACTTCAACTCCCAGAATTCTCCAGCCAGCATAGCTGGCTGGAGAATTCTGGGAGTTGAAGTCCACAAGTCTTAAAGTTGCCAAGGTTGGAGACCTCTGGTCTACACAGTCTTGTTCCAAATTGATTGACACAGAACTGATGACACTTTCTGTTGGGAAATTCCCAGCCAGGCAAGGAGGAGAATTTAAGCAGGGAGTTAGCTTTGAGGCGTTCTGCAGCTGCAAGAGACCTAGGACTGACCCCCTAGGTTCCATGGTATCTGATCTGTTTGTTCACAGGGAAGGCAAGGAGTCTGGAGAGATTCTTGTGCTATAGGTAGGACACAAGAAAGTTGTCAGCTTGACCTTTCACGTGTGGTTGCTTTCACCTGACACTTTCATTTCTTTGTTTCATGCTGCTTTGAAGTTTAGTAATTGGTTTATGTTTCTTGAAGTGGGAGATAGCAATAAAAATAATTATCTTCACAAAAGTCTATTTGCCTATCTCTTGCGCTATGCTGTTTTCCAGGCTATTTTTTCCCCTATGATTTCAGAGGATGATTCTGAATTTCCCTTGCTCCATCCCATCATTGTCTTGTACGTATCTGATTTGTGTGATATGATTTAAGTGTTTGGCTTAGAAAAAGAACATACTGTGAAAAACTAGATTTCTCCCTCATTAACTTTGAAAGATTTTTTTTTTTTGATGGATGATACTGATAACACCCAGACATAATGCTAACCCACTCTTTGATTTTAGAATTCAAGCCTTGGGCTACTAATTGACTTATTTCTTCTTTCATTTCTCAAACACAACTGCATTTCTTTACCTGGTTTTGGAATTAATTAAAAAAGGATCATAGCAATGGAAGGAATTTGAATTTAAAGCATCCTCAACAAATATTTAAGCTTTGCTTCAAAAAAGTCCAATGAAGTGGACCTAATCTTTTCCCTATTTATATTTTTCTATTTTGTGCAAATCTAGCAAATTGTGTTTGAACACCTATAGTTTAAATAAAAAGACTTCCTAGTCTTTGTCTATGGACACATGTGCTTTCTGTAAAGATTAGAAAGGAATTTTGTAGTAACTGAATGCGATAAAGGAGAAGGAAGATTCAAGGTTAAAAACTGTAGTCGTAATGCCAAACTAATTTTCAGTGTTCTTCCTAAATTGGTCTGTTGTGTATCACTACCTTTAACAAACTGATCATGTAATTTGTTAAATGAAACAAGCAGCCACATCTGAGGGTAATGTTTTCATGATGTGATATCTTCATTTTATTGATGAACACTCCCTAATTTAATAATCTTAGATCATGCTAATCCTCAATTGTTACAAGATTCCTTCTTTCTGTCGACATTGGGTAAAACCTTAAAATGTATATGATAGTATAATTTCTGTTAAATGGCAAATTTATGATGGATAGCGACATTTTGAAATCATCCCTTGTTCCCCAAGGATGAGGTGGAATAATAGGTTTGTAGATGAAAGATATAACCGATCTGAATCTCAGTGAATCTTTGATGGCAATGTGTTATTTTGATAAAACTATATGAAAGAAAGCCAGAAAAGATCTTTAAATCCTTTAAAATATTTAGATATTTATTTGTAGCTTAATAAAGTACTGATGCCCCATTCCCACCCTGTCGATAGCATATTTTCATCGCAGGAGCTTAATGGGTCTTGTAAATGCCAGTTAATGTGAGCACTTTCCAGAACATGCTGAAATATCAGATGGCTGTAAAACAATATCATTGAGCTGGAGAAGAAGGCCTCATTTTCATCTGGTAACTGCCAGCCAGGTTGGTGGAGTTATCATTGTTCTGTGGCTATGTAACAACTCCAGTTTAAATTTCTTGAATAAATAAATTCACCCTATGGTACCAAATCCATTCCAGCACTGCCTACTTTGTCTGGCAGCAGCTCTCCAAAGCTGTTTTTGAACTGATATTTATTTATTTTTTGCTCCCAGGAATTAAACAACTGACAATCTAAGATTTGCACCGAACATCTAAACTTAGGTTAATAAAACACAGATGTTGTGCATTAATGTTAATAAAACACAATTACTATGCACAAGCAATAGTATACTATAGTATGATGTAATGGCCCAATTAACGCAATATGATAAATCAATATTTGAGTTGCCGTGCCAAATAACAAAACTAGCCATCTCCTTTTCAGACTGGTCAGGTTTGTGGTATGAATCCAGCCTGCATGAAAAACAGGTGATCTCTCATTGAGTTGGGGTTTTTCCTGTAATCTTGCATGAGAGGCAAAAGGTGGCCTCTGGGCCATATGCTGCTTTCAATCATTTGGATATGACTCTCATAGTCCTTTGGAAAAATTATATTAATTTTTTTCAATATGACAGTAATTATTTTAAGCCTTTGATCGTGGCTTAAATTAAATCAAATGCAGTTTTTGTCCTACCATCACCTCATTTTTATTTTTGGAAAGGCAACCCCTGCAGGGCACAGTGCTATCCTTTGGCCCCAATGATTTTTAGAGACAGAGTAGGTGTATGGCGGTTGCATAGGCAGAATAATTAATGGTTTGCAGATGCATAAGATTACAACTGAAGTGAAAATACAAATATTTGGCTAGAAGTGAGACTTTAGGATTAGGCTCCTTCTTCATAGAAGCAAGAACTGGGCTGCACACATAAATAAGTGACAACCAGTTTTCTTTTCTGCCAAAATGTTGTTCACATTCTCACTTCTGGTTCTTAATGGTATGCTGGCTTTGGCACCTTCTCTGGGACTAGCCTGGTAATAATTTGTGAAGGCCAAATTTGAATTTGTTCTGGTAAATGTAAGGTGACTTTCTTCCTTTTTATTTCTGTCCTTACTTTTCATCCTCAATCTTCTCTATTTTGCTTTCAAAAAGAAATTCAATTTTAAATTAATGTAGATGAACTTCTGGCCAAGATTGTTGTGGTCTGATGTCAGAACTCTTTATTGTTTTATTGCCTGGGAGGGACTTAAATTCTGTGGTAATCTGTGGTTACAAGGCTCAGTGAAAACCTGTAATTATTCAAAAGGATAATAACTATGGGTTATACTATTCCACAGTTGCTTTCCTAAGAATCAATGGAAATAAAGACTAACAAGGAACAGTCCTTGTTGCTTTTTTAAATTGGGTTTATCTACAAAGCTGTTAAGGTTATTTAAAGGGAAACTGCAGAAATGAATTATTTCATGAAAAATTAAAGTAGAAGCTGCCTCTCTCTGTGTGTGTGTATGTGTGTGTGAGTGTGTTGTTGTTGTTGAGGGCTTCTCTTCCTCTCCACTCACCTTGACTATGCAGAGGGACGCTAGCTAGAGAATGAAGAGGGAAATTACTTTGCCACTGAACTATTGTGATGGTACCTGCTCTCTCTCCCCTGAAAGCCAGCCTTTTGCATGTATAAGTTCCTCCATCACGTGCCAGTTCTGTTTCCTTGGAGACAACAGTGGAGGAGTGTCTTTGGATGCCTCTTCGGCAAAGGGAAAGCAGAGGCTTTTGCATTGAGCACAGAAGGTTTGCTGTATTTACTTGCTTCTGTCTTTTGTTGTGCCGCTTTAAGGCAGGAAGGTTTTTGCATGCACTTCCTCAAGAGCCAAGCAAATAATCTTTGAATGCTATTGATAAATTCTTACCTTTTCCAGTAATTCTTAGTAGCTCATGGTTATAGAGATGGATGTGAAGGATGAAGCTGTAGTAAAAGTTGCCGGGGCTTCCTTCCCCTCTAGCTATACATAGATTACAACAATGGCTGGAGATATGGGGATTCACTCAAGGGTAGTTCATGGAACAGCTGCACAAAGCAGTAACTTCCTGCATATCTAAGTTACTCTAATTTTGGAGCCAGGTTTGAAGTGCTTTAGGAATGAAATCTTTGTGAAGTAGCAGTTCATAGTCTCTTAAGCAGACTTAGAGCAGGTGGGAAAGCAATCAGCAAAATGCAAGGTCAATTGTTTATGTTTCCTGTCAGCAAAAGGGAAAACTAATTCTTGGAAGAGAGAAATGAATCAAGATTGATATTAATGTTTGACATGGGTTAAGGAAAAATAACTCAAAATATTAAATACAAATGGCAGTCTCTGGTTTCCCCCCTGTATCTATTGGACATCAATAGTTTTCTTTCCACTCTCTCCTACCCACACCTTTTTTTTTTAAACTTTTGGGGCATTTTGTAAAGTTGATGAAAATTTTAGCTCACACTTAGTCCTTGTCTTTGGGGCAAACTAACTTAATTGGGTTACCTTGTCTGTTAGCTGTAACTATAATCTTATCTGATTATTTTTATTACTAATATATAAACAGTAATCTAAAAATGCATTCAGGTGATTTATATTTATATCTATCTTACTTGAATACACAAACACATATATATATATATATATATATATATATATATATATATAGATAGATAGATAGATATGATAGATAGATAGATAGATAGATATATAGATAGATATATATAATATATATATATATATATAGATATAGATATAGATATAGATATAGATATAGATAGATATATAGATAGATAGATATATAGATATTCATTATCTTGTTGAAATCTTGGAAATCTGGATGCTCTTTTCTTCAGTGGAATTGAGTTTGATGTATTTGATTGGGTTACTGACATGTGGTTGTTAAAACCTTTTAGCTATGCCATCCAATGATAGATAGGAGTAGGACTGTCATCGAGCTAATCTAAGTGCAGAAAGCTGTTATCTGTCTGTTTCAGTGAATAAAAAAACTGCTCTGTTCATAGACCACTCTGATAAGCTCATATTAGAGTAATGTCAGATTTTCTTGTTTAATGGGTAACTTTCTCAGCCATACATCTTTCCTTTTTTATATTGCTTAGTTCCCTTTTCTGGACAATTCACCAACTGTGATAACAAAAGTTTTGATGTGAAGGATTCCAGAAGATAGACACTAAGCTATTGTCACATGCTGTAAGTACGTTAAAAGGTTAGGATTATAATCATGCTGTGAAACCCACCTTCTTGACTTTTTTTGTAACATCTTTCCCAACTATCTCCAAATAAGGCTTTGCGTAACAATTGTTATGAAATGGACATCTCTGTTCACTTTTAGATGTCCCTCCATATGCCTAATTCTCAGTAATACCTCAGGATTCTATTGTACTTCCCTTATATTCTATATGTCTAAAATACAGTTTTTGCTTTGACAATCCCTGCGCTTTCTGCAGCTGGTAAAAAATACTGCATGGCCCAGAATAATTCGTATCTTGACCAATGTCAAAAGCAAATGTAATAACCTATAATGAGACCAAGTTTGAGTTTGGTGGAGTGATTAAAGGAACTGGGGTAGAAACCAGAACACTGTGAGTTTTGTGCCTGCCTTAGGCACAAAGCCAGCTGGGTGACCTTGGGCCAGTCATTTTCTCTCTCTCAGCCTTAGGAAGAAAGTGATTTCAAACTATTCTTAACAATCTTGCCAAGAAAACTGCATGGACTTGTCATGACTAATTGATAGTACATAACTAATTGACAGTAGGGTTTAACTTGACTTGAAGGCACAAAAATATTAAGACCACAGCACTTACAAACACAAAGCCTTGTTATCCTCTCTTCACTTTCTAGAGGCATAAAGGGAAGCCAGGGCCTGCTCTGGCTTGGTTTAAGATAAGATAGCTCATTTGTAAGTCTCAGTTTCATGAAGAATCATATAAATGGTGTAAAATGCAAAGTGCTTGCTTTCAGTTTTAGGGGTCATTTTAATTAAATTCTGAGATAAGTGAAAGTGCTCTATCCAAAAGCTGAGTTAACAAAAATTGAAATTTGGAAGTAGGAGTGGATTTCTTTTTCAGCAACTTTGGCTCTAAAAAGCAGAGGTGTCAAACTCAATTTCATTGAGGGTTGCATCAGGGTTGTGCTTGACCTTGTGGAGCCAACGTAGGCGTGGTCAGCTCGACATCACTCGTGTCAGGGGTGCCTGTGATGGTCCGAGTGCTCTGCCAGTGAAATCGGGCTTCCAAGCTTCGTTTTCAGCTGTGACAGCCTCCTGTAACCTTCTGCCAGTGAAAACGGAGCTCAGGAGAGCTGTGGGCGGCCTTCATGAGCTCCATTTTCGGCTCAGATGGCTTCCTACAACCTTTTGCCAGTGAAAATGGAGCTTGGGAGGGCCACATACGGCCCTCTGAAACTCTGTTTTTGTTTTCAGAGGCGCCATGGGCTGGTCCTTCACTGTTTCCGGGGTGGCCCCATGGCCCAAATCTAAGCACCCCGTGGCCTGGATTCAGCCCCTGGGTCTTGACAGCCCTGCTATATAGCTTTCCTTAAGTTGAATTCAACTCCTAGTGATCTCGTGTTATGTTTTAAGGTTGTGATTTTTACACAGAGAATGATTGTGTAAAAACAATGTCCCTATATTTCAACCTAAATCTTTTGATGCCAGATATAGTACAAAGTGACTTTTCTTCTGCTGGTTCTGGAAAGCTCTTAGGACTCTCTGCAGACTTTTCTTCTGCTGGTTCTGGAAAGCTCTTAGGACTCTCTGCATTTCAGCTCACACACAATCAGCAAACTTTCAGCGTTTGGGTCATCTTTTCACTTTCATTCCAACATTATTGATGAAAATAGCTTGAGCTAAAGGAGAAATTCAATTTCTCTTGCTGTAAAACAGCTAAAAGGCAACATAATCTTAAACATCTCTTTCTGTGTGTATTAACTCTTTGTTACTATATTAACACTTTTCTTTTCAAGCTTCTTTAATAAGAAATTGAATATCTTTGACTCTTCCATTATCTTTTAAACAAAACTATTTCAAAACTTTTCCTGCAAGTCTACACATGTAAATGTATTTTTAGAATGGAATCTTCCTGAGGTGGCAAACCTAATATAAAAAAAATAGTACATAAAGCAGTAGAACAACCAGCAAGGTCAACAATCATGAATAACAGCATCCAAAATGTAATTCAAGAAGAAGCCTACAAAATCATCACTCATTTTTTTTCTGAAGCCTACAAAAATGGGCCTGATTAACTGCTAGCAGAATTTCATAGATGCAGAACTTTCCAACTCAGTGACCTAAAATGATCTTGGTGACAGGCAATTTGAATGGGGCCTCTGCTGAACATCTCAGAATGCATGAGGCTGGATGAAGATGATGGCATTTGGGGGTTCTGCTTTACACCCATATTGAGCCACTTTAGTGTAGAGGTCCACCTGTTAAAATCCAGGAGACTCTGAGTTCTTGCTGTAGACACAATACTACCTTGGTTGACCTTGAGCCAGCCAGTCTCAACTCTAGGAAGTAGGCTCTGTGTGTGTGTATTCCTACAGAGATAGTATTCTATAGATAAAAATGTATGAGTTTGTGTATGCAAGAGCAACCACAAGTTTATGAATCATTCGCTTTATGATAACGTACATGTTTCCAGACTGCTTTGTTTGTCCTTTTGGGCAATTTTAGAGCAATATCAAGTTTTGTACTACCAGTAGGTTGGCATTATTTATGAGTTAGAATTAAAATCTTGTAGGATGGCAATTCTGCTTTATCTGCTTGGGGTTTCTGAATGGGGTTTTTATTGCTATTAAGTGGAGACTCACCACAGGTGGGTTAACAGGAGACTTCCAGAAGATTGCTTGTGTTGCTGACCTTTTGTCTTCGAATGATAAATTCATTTACCCCTCTCAATAGTGCTGAATAGTGCTATAACTAGATGCTGATTGTGCAAATACCATTGTTTTTAGTTTTTTTGTTAGAAAGCAGTGATTGGCCACACTTTTACAACAGAATGCATAAAAAGAATCAATTAATTAATCAACTGAATTAACTAAGAAAGCAAAAGCTTAGTGAGGCAGTAAGAAGCTAATTGTCTAGTATGCATTGGCAATGAAATCCCTTTCTTTTTGCCAGATGTTCATTTTTAAATGTACTTCCCTGCTTATCAAGAGTTAGCAGGGATCAAAAGTCTGAAAGCCATGGAGATGTGCGGATCAGGAATGGCTTGGTGATAATTCACTGTACAATATTATAAATCAGATGCCTAAGATAACAAGAGCAATACAAATTAGCATTTGAAGGAAACAAAGAAAGCAGTATTGGTTATTCTCACTATTATTCTTTCATGCCTACAGGAAACCAAACTTTCTACATGAAAAGCCCTTAATTCTGTAGTAGAATAACACATAAAGCAGCTAGAAGACACATGATCTAAGGGATAGATTATATTTTAGGCACAAAAAAATTAATAGAAGCATGCAGGCTATACTGCAAGGGAAGGCAAAGACTACCAAGTTGAATAGATCCTGCCATTCATTGAAACAGAAGAATTATTTGAAACAAGAATTAAAAGTATAACCTGCATGCTTCAATGTATGGCAGGATCTATTCAACCTGGTAGCCTTTGCCTTCCCTTATTTTAGGCTGAACTATCTATCAGGAATATTTTAATTTCTGTGCTGAGCAGAAGGTTGAACTCAGTTGCCTTAATGGCCTTTCCAAGTCTATCTAATCATCAGGAAATATTTATGTGGAAGTCCTGAGAACTCAGGACAGCTGATGGTTTTGCAACAAACATCTGTTTTAAAAAAAAATTAAAAAAAATTTTTTTTTTAATTCTAGCAGAGAACAAAGTACATTTCCACAAGGCAGAAAATATTTCCTCAATAATTTCTAATGCTCACATTTACAATGAAATTGTTCTTGTTTCTTAATCGATATCCATTATAGTGAAGGTAGATGGCATACAGTTTATAAGTGGCTGTTGAACTGATTGTAGCTTGATAGATGTTTTTAGATTGGTGAAGAGGCAGTAATATTGTATTTTACATCTTAGGCTTCTGGAAGCCATGCGTGTCTTAGAGGCAATTGAGGCTTCTAAATCTGACCTCTAATTTTGGGTGCCCTTTGCCTTACTGCGAACAATTTGACACGAGCCTTTAATAGATAGAATAGATTTGAGAAATAATTACTTTTTAAAAGAGCAGCCTAATGCTTGAACTTCACTTCTTCATGCATTCCTTGCATTCTTGATTGAAATGTGGAGGGAAGAGAGATTAATCGTTGACCTACTGCAAAGAAAACACATTCTTTGGTTCTATAATTGGAAGACTCCTCCAAACCCCACATAACTGACTTCAGACACGTTCCAAGTACTTTATTGAGAAGGAGAGTGGTGTATCTGTCAATTAGTCTTGTGAATAATATTGGAAAGACTGAAGGGCTCATTTTTTTCTGCAGAACTTGGTATGTCAAAAAATATAGAAGCGAGCATTGGAAAATCGTTGTTGTTGGGTTGTTGTTGTTATTTTTTTGGTCATGAACATTTTTGCAATTGCATAACTATTCTGAGCCCATACCAGGGTGAATTCCTTCCATACTTTCATGGCCTTGATTTCTGAGAGCAGAAGTTCCTTATGATAACCTGTTAGGGCCTGGAAAATTCCATAAGGAAACAGAGCCTTTTCTGGTAGGTTCTCTAGTTTGCCTGCATCTAAGGTGCAAAGATGAGATGTTTTGTATATTTTAAATTATTTACATTTCACCTTCTGCCAAGAGTTCTATGTCACTTACAGGGAGTTCTATAATGCCTGTGACATTAACTCCTTTCTTTGTCTGGAAATGGTCCTGATGAAACTGATGAAAAAGCATGGCAACAACCAGGCAGGGTTCCTATATCAGGAGTTCTTGCTTTTGCAGCAGAATAGGTAAAGAAGCCGTGTAGGAGATAAGGGAAATAGCATTTCAGTAACCACTAGTAAGCATTTTCCCCTTGTTCTGTCTTCCTGGAGCCTAACATCCAACAAACATTTTCTATTTCAGCCCTTCTCGGCCTCTCGTTAACATGAATGATGCTATGGTTACTCATGTGTCCTCGGGAGCCCCCACGCCAACAAAAAGGTAGGAGTACTTGGGGATGGGTGGGTGCTGTAGGTCTTCTTAGGAGCCTCGGTGGCGCAGTGGTTAGAGTGCAGTACTGCAAGCTACTTCTGCTGCAGCCAGCTGCCTACAATTTGGCAATTCGAATCCCACCAGGCTCAAGGTTGACTTAGCCTTCCATCCTTCTGAGGTGGGTAAAATGAGGAGCCAAATTGTTGGGGGCAGTGTGCTGACTCTGTAAACCTCTTAGAGAGGGCTGTAAAGTACTATAAAGCGGTATATAAGTCTAAGTGCTATTGCTATTCTCTTTGAGATATCTGCATTTTGAGGAATTGCTGCACTGAACTCAGGTATTTGTTTCTAGAAAACAAAAATGTATTTGAGGTTTTTGGTATATTCTAAAGCCAGTTTTGAAACACCAAGACTCTTCCTTTGGATTTACTACTGCATGTGGAAATGCTGACTGTGAAATAAATCTTTGTTTTGACACTTTGATGGGTTCCCCCCTCCCCCAAATGTATATAAGTAAGATTTTTTTTTAACATGAATCAATTAGGATTTGATGGAAGAAAAAGTGGAGCTTCCTGCAAGCAGAAAGTTCTCTTTACTGCTCCCTGACTCTATTTGCAAGGCTTTTATTAATATTATCGCATTGCCTTTAGAGTTCTCAAACTGAACCTAAAACATGTTCAGTTTACAAAAAGAACCGAAGGCACAACAAACCTTGAGTCTGTTCAGCAAGAGTGTGTGTGTGTGTGTGTGTGTGTGTGTGTGTGTGTGTGTGGGGGGGGGCTTTTTCTCGTCTGTGCTGAAAAGATGTTACCTACTTGCCAGCTATGCATGCTTTCATCATTGGAAAACCAAATTTTTATCTGTTAGATTTAAGAAAACCATTGAAAGTGAATGTTCGCCTGCTGCTGACTGAAAGGGCTTCCAACTGAAGAGGAGAAAAACATTTTTGACAATTTCTGTCTCTGACACAATCTATTGTGTAACGCATCTATTGTGTATTAGAGACCTTTCCTTCTTGTGTGGGAGGAAAGTTCAGTTGTACCTTCTTTTTAAATTCCATTTATTATTTACTGTTAAAATTTATTGGCTGCCACAGGGCAACTGTGAGCAACTTTTTATTTATATTTAATAATTAAATATTATTATCTAATATTATTTAATTATTTAATATTATTTAATTATTTAATAATTATTTAATAATTGCACTAAGACAAATTCCATGCGTGTCCAATCACACTTGGCCAATAAAGAATTCTATTCTATTCTACTATGAAGAGTTTCTTGTTTTCCTGTTTGTGTAAATAATATATTTCTTTTTTATTTTCTCTTATATAAATTTAATTTTTAAAGTTTAACCTGTATAGGGTAAATATCACTTGTTTCTTAACTTGCCTGGGTAGAGTGGCTACTGTAATTAGACATAAAGGATTATAGCAATTCCTATATATTAGAGTTAGGTGGCATGAACTGCATTAATTTCTGCCACTTCCTAGGAGTTGAAGGGACAAACAGTGCCATTTTTAATTCTGTCCTGCTTAAAGAGTGCCTGCTAAGAAGCTCCACCAACCAGGATAAGAAGGCCTCATAGTGGGAGTTTCCTGAAGCAACCCCCCACCTCTGAAAATGCTCCTTGAAGCACAGATGGCCCCTATTCTCATGACTTTCTAGATGCACATGAAAACACATTAATCTCCCAAGGATTCTCCCTTCAGAAGGTCTTGAGAGATTAGTAATATTAGCACCATCACTATTTACAACTTTATAATTTCTGAGCTTAGTATTCTTAGCTTAGTATTCTTAGTTCATTCTTAGTTTATTCTGATGTACACAATGCCCTGTTCCTAATAGAGTCCAGCTGGTTTCAGGTAGTTAGATTTTATTGATTGATTGATTGATTGATTTGATTTGATTTTTAGGATAAAATAATTGGGCAGAAATTCAGGAGGAAAGTAAAGGGGCTGAGAGAAAGGCTGTACAGCTTCATCTCAAGGAAGTCAGAACAGGATTTTGGTGAATTTTCAGGTCACTTCAGTCATTTGATTCTGTGGCCTACAGGCAAGAACACACAAACAATACAGTGATAAAAATTATCAAAATATCCAGCAAACATAATTCTCTAATCATAAAGCAATAGTGCCATATATAATCAAAATCAAAAAGTCATCATACTCTAGTGTCTTTGACCGCCCTCAGTTTAGTCTCCAAAAGGCATGATTTTTAAAGCTTCCGGAATGTGAGAGAGTGAGAACGTGGTTCTTCTATCTGCTGGAAGAGCATTCAGTAGGAGGAGCCCTTCCATAAAGAATACTCATCTCTAAGTCCCCTCTCCACACATCACCCAAAGAGTGAAACTACCAGCAACTCCACAGGCATGCCATGGGCAAGCAGATCTTGTTTGGCATAAGCTATTTCAAAGGTAACCAGGACCCAGTCAGAGATCACTGCCTTTTTTTTTTTTAAATTGCAGCCAGAAATCATATGCACAATGTTCCCAGGTGGACTTCTGAAGACTGCATCTGGGTTTGTTTGGCACACACAGTACTGAACATTTCAGAATTGTATCCTAGCATTAATTATGATACTCAGCGCTTGGCTGCTCTTATACGTAGAGAGTCCATTGTGGAAAAAACTGCATTTACTGAAGATACATCATTTGATCTAAGCACCAAAACACATACAGAAGACTGGAGCAATTAAATCAACCGGGACTGATCTTGAAAAGATTAAGCAGGGTTGGACCAGATTTATTTATTTATTTATTATGCTACTCATCGCTCCTACAAGGTGACTCTGGGCAGCTTACAAGTTATAAAACAGTAAAATATAATTAAAATATTAAAACATTAAAATTACACAGATTAAAATATTACTAAAAGCTGTACTAAAACCGAAACTAAGAGAGCTGCTAAGAGACCAACCAGATTGGTGTTTGAACAAAAGAATATCAAGAAATCCTAGGTTTTCTACTAGACTAGGAAGTTGAAAAAAATCAGGAATAAATGCAATGACAAAGTATTTCTGAACTGTTGCCAAGAAGACTATTTACACTTTTTGCCCTGTCATCTCCTCAAATCACCTCTGAATTTCATGCCAAAACTCTTGGGCATACAACTTTTTCTACATAATATAAACCGGATTTTGATCACTGCAGCAAGATTAACTTTTGCTCAAAAGTGGAAAGATAAAGAAATCCCCGATGAAGATGAAGTATTAAAAAAGATTTGAACTTGCGCTGAGATGGATAAATTAACTTTGGAAATAAAAGACAAAGACGAAACAGAATACTACAAAGTTTGGGATGAATTCTATCAATGGTGGGAAAAAAGGAAGGATCTAGAATCAAACGATAGGAGGATTGGCAGAACGGATAAATAGAAATAGAAAATGTTGTATAAATATATATAAAACATGTACCTTATGCCATAATATGTATGACAAACAGGATTGTCAGGGCGATCACACCATGTCCAACGTTTTTAACAATTTATTCAATGAAAATTTTGTTTTAAAAAAAGACTATTTGCCAGGGTCAAATCTGACTTGAAAAAACTATTACTTTACCAAAAAGTAGCTATGGTGTTAGCATATCTAGCACTACTGGAGAGTTGGGCTTGCTTACCTTAGGCTGAAAGCTTGTGATGAGTTTTGTTTCAGACGTTTAGCTAGGAAGAATTTGATAAGTGTTTTCATGAGGAATCATGTGGTTAGTATGGATTCAGAATGTAAATTTCCATGCTAAAGAAATAAATCAGTGCCTTTTTTTTACATACAATTCTAAACCGGAGGGTTTTTTCATTATTTTTTTTAAGTAAGCCATAGTGAACTATCTTGTACTTAGTGCTATACCATAATGTAATGTGGCCATACTAAGCAAAATACAAACCAATTATATTACTGTGTAGTACATATACAAAGCCAATGGCAGGAAAGTGTTAAGGCTTGAGAGCCTGTTGAGTTAATTTGTTAGAGACTTGTAACTAAAAATAAAAATTTGAGGTTTAAAAAATCCTGCATAAATAGAAAAGTCAGCTGCAAATATTCCTGCATACAAGTATGTATTTTTCTCTTACTTTTCCCTCTAATAGCTTTCAAATCTCTCTACTGTGTTAAAGTTGAAATACAGTTGATAACCTGAAGCTTTAGCAGTCAGGGGTGGGATTCAACCGGCGTTACTACCGGTTCGGTGATTACATTTTGCGTGCGCATGCACGCTTTGCACGCGTGCACACCTGACATGCACTGCGCATGTGTGTAAACTAACCTTAGGCTGTGCTGCCCGGACAGTTGAAAAGTGCTGCGCGCAGGTACACAGCATTCGAAAAACCTCTTTTTCCCTGCTTTTTCAACCTCAGCTGTGCCGCGCAAAGCAGCTGAGGTTGAAAAAGCAGGAAATAAAGGACAGGTAAGAACCCAGGTGGGAGGGTGGGCCAAACAGCAGCAGACACAGAACTTGTTCAGTGTCTGCTGCTCTTCAGAGCTACCGGTTCTATAGAGCAGTGGTCCCCAACCACCGGGCCCTGGACCGGGACCGGTCCGTGGAGCATTTTTTACCTGGCCGCAAAGAAGTGGGCGCCACCATCTTGCTTCGACGGCGCTTGAGAAAGTGCTTCCGGGTGAGCTTGTCGGCCATCGGTTGGAAAGCGGCGTTTGGGTGCTGAATCCTCACGCCTTAGTTTCGTCGAGAGGGGGGACGGCTTCAAACGAAGAGCCGTCCCGATGGTGGTGGAGTCTCGCATTAGGAGGAGATTAAGAAAGAGCCCGAAAAGCCCATCGACAAAGGTACAAAGGAGGAGTTGAAGGTGGCGGGGAGAAGCGGGGGACGGCTGGCTGGCCGGTCGCTCAGCTCGCCTTGGTCGTGCGTGCTGATGCCGGTACCGGTCCGTGGATCATTTTGTGATGCCGGTACCGGGCCGTGGGACAAAAAAGGTTGGGGGCCACTGCTATAGAGCCAAGCAGAACTGGTAGCATCCCACCCCTATTAGCAGTGCTTCCGATAGCTGAATTAATCAAAGCCCCCCATGATTTCTAATATGAATCTTCTTGAATTTGTCATATTTTCTCTCTTAGCCTAATATGCCTGTACTTAGTTGTGAATCAAGAATGCAGCTAAATCCTATGTGATATGAAGATATTGTGAGTTTAGCTGACTTATGAAAATGTTTGTCATTTAGAATGACAAATGTTTCTTAATGATTGAGAATCTCTTTCCAGCCCTTTTACTAGTAAGAAGAAAAGAAAAGCAATCTTTCTTTTTTTTAATTCAGTGGCAAAAAAAAAATTCTACTGATAATTCTAAATGGAATAGGAGATTTGGGGGACTTTCAGTTTTTGTAGGAATTAATGTAGTTTCAGTGATTTTGTTGATTAACGCTTGCAATATGACCTGCAGTGTAAATAAAGTGTAAATAAATAAGAAAGTGTAAATAAAGCAGAAATTACAGTCTTGAGCAAGCTCTTCTCCGAAGGAACCAAAACTTTATATTGCTGCCTCTGGATTTGTTACTGCATAAGGAAGTAGGGACCATTTGATAGTAATCGTATGATTTGTGAAAAAAAGAAGAAACAGAAAAATGCACAATATGTCCACCTTTCATATGATATACTGCACAAGGAATTCATTCTACAGTGTGCTGTATCGACACAGATCTGTATTTCATACTGAGAAAGACAATGGAGTTACAGAGATTTAAAATACGTAATGCACCATTTGATTTAAATATGCAAAAAAAAAATAGCACATTTGTTCTGCAGAAAACTTTTTAGGATCTTTAATGCCGATGTGCATCAGAGAAATATATCCAATGAACTAAAAATGTCAGGTCCCCCTTGTCTCCCCCCCTCCCCATGTAAATTCTGTGCTGGACTGTAACAAAAGTTTTATCCATTCTAGCTTCTTGTTCCAATAGTTATCTACTGGACTTTTACAGGAAATCTAAAATTAGTTTTATAGTTTAGGTGCCCCATTCCATTTTGGGCGCTATCAAAACCATCAATTACCCATTAACTCTTGATTTCAAAAAAATATTTTTTAAAGAAAAGTATATTGAGAATATTTGAATTGTTAATAGAAACCACATATATGTGATGATAACTATCCCCCCAAAATCTTTTCCAGGCTAAACATACCCAACAATGCCAACCATACCTCTTAGGTTTTTCCTTCCAGACTCCTTACATCTTAGCTGCTCTACTTTGGAGACTTCTAGTTGTCAGTATTCTTCATAAAAGGACAACTTTACTTGTACTTATTTTCCTTGTTTTGTCAATTGTTCTACTTAAGTCCATTTGGACACAGTTCTACTTTGAAGAATTCAGTTCTTTTTCCACCTCTTGCTCCTGTCAATATCTCCTGACAACAAGCTCACCTCTTGATTTTTAAAAAATTATTATTAACATAGTCAAAACAGGGTTTTTTTCTGTTACTTCTCATTTTCTTTACAAGCTCACTTCCCTTTGTGCTTTAATCTTTGTAACTTGCTTTCTATAGATATCAGCTTCTTACTAGTACATCTCCTTTAGGATTACACCCATCTTTCATTTTGTATACGTGTCTCTTAACATTTCCTTTAGCTGAAAACTTCCAGTGGATCCATATTTTTTCAAACTTTCCTACTTAAATGCTGAAACTATTTAAACTCCATATGGTATTATCATGATTTTGCATCAAGCAAATTGGAATTAGATACGAGAGGCCTAGTTTAGTCATCACAGAATCACTCAGTTTTTAACCATTTAAATAAGAGTATCTAAAAACAGTATGCTTCCATATGAAATTGCTAGTCTTTTAAGTTCTACTATCAAGACTCCTTTTATTGCTTTCAACACTGATGTGAACAAAGACAATAGTTAAGGAATACCTTTCTTAGAGAGGCCTGTCTGAACCAGTTTAATTGAATATTAAGTGCTTTTATCTGTCCAGTTGTTCACTGAACCAGAATTTAATTTTCAGTGAACAAGAAAGGTACACTGTGTATCTACACTGGGGTTTTTTTTGCCTATATTCTCATTCTCCCTCATTGTAATCTTAGCTTTATACTTATTGCATATTTTTCAGCAGAAAAAGTTTCTGAATAGAAAGATAGAATATTTAAATTCATTCTTGTTTTGCAAATCATCTGCAAGGTTAATCTGTCTTCTGAAAATGTGATTTGTGTCTGCTAAAACCTATTGTCATCTGTGAAATGTTCGGTCAGAATAAATTGTCAACCTTGAAAAAGCAGCCACAAAACTTTCTTTTGTGTTTCTTGTCCAAATGATATACATTGTCAGCTTAATATACCTCACAGGATTGGTATGAAAATAACTGAACCTAAGAACATCTTTGAACTCCTTGAAGGAAAATTAGAATGTGAATATGATTAAGTATCTAACATTTTTATTACTTTAGCAATGTCTGTAGTCCATCTCACATTTAAAAACACTTTCAGAAGAAATGCAGAAAATGAAACACTAATATAAATGGCAACTTCAGTAGATCAGGGCTACAGATTTCTTTTACCCTCAAGATGACTGGCCTATTTGTTTTATTATGGACTATGATCAAAGATTCAAAGATGTGGGACTTCTGATTAAAAGGTGAGGCAAATAATTTATTTATTTTATTTATTTATTTGATTTGCCAATTGTTTCAAGATAATAGTTTGAATACATGGCATTGATGTGAAATGGCTCATATATGCATTGATGAAATGGCTCATAGTTTATTAGTGTAAATCATGCTAACATACACACTTCCAATAGTTTTATAAACATTTATGTTCTGCTTTCCAGCCTAGTGTCTGTTAGAGCAGATAACAATAGCATAAAATGTTTTAAGAATTAAAAACAGCAATACCAAAATTATGTTAGCAAATAGGGAAATCATCCTTTACCAGTAAAAAATTCTCAGATTTTACCCAATGGAAAACTCCTTGAAGACAGTTGGATTTCTATGCAGAAGGACCCTTGCCTGAGCTTCCCACCTTAAGTGAATGGTAACTACTTTCACTGAAGAGGAGAATCTTCTCTTCACCTCCAAAGAGACAAAGAGCCATATTACTTTGAAATATCGCCAGGCATTCATTCAGGGTGTCTGCCTCTTTTGCACGAAGGAAGCTTAATTCCTTACCTTCTGATACGGTGCTATCAGGATCTTGTGGAGGGCCCCATAGTTTATTGCACAGAGTGGCTTTAGTTGCCACTAAGGTCAACTTTATGGTGAGCTCATAAAACTGCACAAGCGAGCCAGCTGGAAAGTGTAATGACATTAAAGCAAGCTGTGGGGTCAAAGGGGAGCATTGTAAATATTCTTAGGCCATAAATGTTATTCCAAAAGGTCAGTTGCTCCAAATTGGAAAAAAAAAATCTGATTTTCAGCAGAGGCCATGAGCTGCGCAGTCCATGCTGCCTTGTGATGGTGAATGCACAGCAATTAATATTTTCTTCAGACAATTACATTACATCACAGATTATTATGAGAAGGAGAACAGCTGTAAAACTAGGAGATTAATAGATAATAGCCAAGTAAGCAGCTACTGCAGATTCCTGTCTACCTGTTTTAAGAGAAAAATCCAGTGTTTCATAAGCTTTCCTGAATATGGAAGTTGCTCTGAATGTTCCAGTTCCAGTTAATTGCTTCTGTGTACTACAGATGATGTAAATCCCTTTTGCTGTTGCTAGCAGCACTTTACTTACCAAAGAATGAATTTGTGACAATGAATACTTTTTTACAATCTGGACAAAAAGAAATCAGTTAAGAAAAAGATTTATTGAACAACAGTGTGGAGCACTATAAAGTAATCCAGCAAAATGTCATGAACCCAATCAGCCCTTTTCAAATTAATGAAATAGGGCAATTTGTTGCCCTATTTCATTACTGAATTGTTCAGTAACATTATTAAGGGTCCGCAATTAACCACTAAACATTATTTCTGTAGGAACTGCCTAATCTTGGTGCATAGAATGAGTTCTGACTCCTTCAGGACAATTTACTCAGCTCTGAGCAAGCCAGTTCCTAGGTACAGTAAGATGAAATCAGCTCAAAAACAAATACCTATATAAATATATTTCATAAGTCTTCAGGAAAGTAAAGCAGACTCCTAGTTATTGTTGTTTTTTGGTAATATGAAGTATTAGATTTCTTAAGTTCAAAATCTCCCTAAGAAAAAAATCAATTTTATGCAGTTTTTAAGATTTTTAGCTTGAATATCCAAGATGACACTACATTCATATACATCATGGGTGTCAAACTTACCTCGTCACATCATCACCTGACTTACTGTGACTTTCCCACCCTTTGCTAAAATGAGGGGTGGGCGTGCCAGCGTATGACGCATCTGCCCACGGGCCGTGAGTTTGATACCCCTGAAACCCCTACATCAACCCTTGAAAGGATGGCACAGCAAAGTAGAATATCCATAATATGCATTAATCATTTTACATTTACAAACTAATGAAATGTAAAATGTCCAAAATAATTTCCTCCACCTTGCATTTCTTGTTTCTTTTACCTCTGTGTTTGTGTGTGTGTTTGTTTTTGTGCTTTGGTTTTGGGATATCCAAAAAAGTGTTTATACCCCATGTCTAATCAGTTTTCCAAGGACTCAACTGAACTGTTTTCCTCTGTTCTTTCTGAGACCACAAATGAGGTATCTCTCTGTTCCTCCTTTTTCTCCTTATGTTAAGTCTTCTTTTATATTGTACGAAAGGAAATATATGGGAAGCAGGCCCCTTCTATCAAAGGCATCCTTTGTCTAACTAGGCCCTACTTCCATTAATGAACATCCTGCCTCTTCCATTTTCCGGTTATGTTATGTCCTATTTTGGAGGTCAGAGAGAGATAGTGAATAGAGTTTATTTTCTATCTTACAGTTGAAATGGGATCTTTTTTTCATTAGGCTCCAGCCTAATGACATAGTCCTCTGCTGACCCCAAAATATGGATATGGATTTGAATATGTAGGATTATCAAAAGAAGACTGTTTTGACTGGGTATCAAAATTGTATGTCTGTTAGAACAATGCATCTGCTAATACAGGAGTGTCAAACTCCCAGTCCGCAGGCTGGATGTGTCACACACTGGCCATGCCCACACCCAGTTTAGCAAAGGGGGGGGGGGGGAAGTCGCCTGACAGCATGAGTTTGACACCCCTGTGCTAATGCATACTAACAAAGCACAGGAGAGTGTTTATAGTTCGGGTTTGCCAAGTAAATATCCTTGCTCTTCCATGAATTAGAAACCTGTTGTGTTTTGTTTTCTAGAAATGATGCTGCTAGTTGCCTGTCAGAATTGCAGGCTCAAATTAATAGTGCAGTTTCCGAAGTGGAGAGAAAAGGAATATAATGACGGGCTACCTCATTCTTCATGTCTTGTTGATCCCTTGCTTCTAACAGTAGAGTCCTGCCTATTTAAGTCACTGCTGCCTTCTAACATTTGCATATATTAACTATTATTTTTTAATCATGTTATATTCCTCAAATAATTTACATTATTTCATTGCCTCATCTTCATTTCTGTTGAGTTTTGCTTCCTTTGCTTTCAATATCCCCAGGTTGCAGCAAAGCCTCGCCCCCTCCGATGGGCTCAGTGATGAGCATGTGCTGATAGCAGCCTATGTGAGCCAGCTACAAAGCAGCACACGGTTAGTGCTAGGCAAGCAGATTGTGTGTGGAAAGGGGTACGGGATACACAGGTTGATTATTCTTTTCCCTTTCAAAACTTTGTTGGATACCCTATATCGGCAGCTGGGCGGGCTGGCCCAGCCCATCCACTAAAACAAGTGTTAGGAAGGTCTGTGGTTATTCATTTTTATTTTATCTATGTTTGCTTGAAAATGGATTACTGATATTTTTTTTTAACAAAAGGGAGGTCTGTGACTAAATGTTATGAAGAAAAAAAGAGGCAATCTAAAAATGAGAGGTTTATGGATGCACTCATTGGATTTCAAACGAGATTGCTTTAAAGGAGATTCTGTTTTGTAACAATCTGATGGAAATTTGGAACCAATATCAAAATGAGTTTTAACTCGATTTCTTGCTATGGTTCAAGGCAAATAAATAGTGTTGGGCATGAAATATAACAATTATGAAATCTTTTAATTTCTTAAAAACTCCTAAATTTGGGGAAGCGTGAATAATGTTTCCCTATACACTTCAAATGATGAACTACTGAATTGTTATAGGGAGAATCAAGATTTCTATGGTTTGAGCTGAGTCATTGATGAGAATATGTTTTAATGGATAGCTCTAGCAGTTTTGTCTAGAAGTAATTGCAGTTCTTTTCCAAATTCCTGAATTTCAGAAATTAATTTTGATTTCTTTAAAGAGAGTCCTGGGATGAATATACTAGTGATAAACTACAATGGTGCACATCTATATTGTGCCACATTGATTTTGCCCATTCCTGCTAGATGCCTGATACTTTGATATGCAAAATAGAGTTGGGTTGCCTTATGCTGCCAAACAGCTTTTTAAAAAGAATAGTGTAAGGAAAAGAATTCCTTCCCACAGACAAAGCCAGTAGGTCCTTGCCAAAATAGGCAATGCAATATCTCTCAGCACCTTTTGATCCTCTGAGTGGGATCATTTCTAGAAGGGGCATTGTGCTATAAAGCCATGCTTCTTAAAGTGGTATTCAATTTTCCTTCCAAAATGGAAGGAAGTTGTTTATATTATATTAGAAAAAATACTTAAAGAATGGGCAGTTGCCATTCTGGAAATCAGTAGGCCAATTTCCAACATATTTACAAATATATGTCAGGCCTCCTTAGTCATTCTTCAAAGTAGAGTATACAGGAGGGTAATGGAGGAGATTGTGGTGGGCAATTCCAATATTTGACTTTTGGTGAATGAATGTCTTGTAACTTGTACTTTCCTGATAGCTTCCAGTTGATACATCCAACACTTCAAATGTACCCACAGGTCCCAGGCATTGCATGTATCTGCCATAAAATGTAGAAGCACCATAAACAGGTTTCCTTCAAAAGAAAAAAAAACCAGTATAAAACAACATTAATCAAATAAATAACTTGTTGTGACTTCAGCTTTAAAAAATCTGGGTTTACTTTTAGCTCATTGAGACATTAAAATATTTTCATTTTAATGACAGAACTTTTTTTGATACGTGGCCTTGTTCTGGTATAAGCAACTCTATCTGTCAACTGTTATGTGATCAGGTTTGTCACGGTACAGCCTGTTCATATTACAAGAACTAGTTAGGTCTAGCGAAGAAGGCACCTGCCAGGGTTCCGACGGATATGAGTTGATAGCACCAGGCTAGAAACCAGGAGGCTGTGAATTCTAGTCCCACATTAGACATGAAAGCCACCTGGGTGACTTTGGGGAGTTAGTCTCTCTCACCCCACAATGTTAAGCTAGTCCAACCAAGCTGGTTGGTCAATTCCTGTCACAACCAATGGATCAATATTTGGTCTATTCCCCCTCCCCCCCCCAAAAAAAATACCCCCAGATTCTGCACTTGGGGGGAAATGCTATGAAGGGGGGGGGGAGCCTGTTCATATTGCAGCTTTTAATCAGATTTCTGATTTAATTCTTCTTAAAAGTTAGTGTTTTCTCAGCAGTCCTGGCAATTAGCAAACCTTCAGTAGAGAAAATAATTGTCTTGTTTTGGGACCCATCTGAAGAAAAATACTGCTGGAAATTTCTTGCTTTGGCACCTGATGTGATAAATAGCTGCCCTCTTGCTACCAATCCAGTAGCAACCTGTAGTTATTCTGTCTTTCTTGTCTTAATGGCTTGAAGGATGCAATAAAGAATTGCACAATGAAAACTTAACTGGAAGCACAAGTTGTTTTTAATGTTCTCCAGCCATAAAAATCCCATTCACATTGACTGGATTTTAGGATTCCAAAGTATTTGACACTGTTTACTACATTTGTCATTGAAAAGCAAAGTACAAGATGTTTCTGCCTATTAAAATACAAGTGTTTCACTTTGGATTTTTCTTATTTTGTTTTTGCAAGCCATTCGTATGACTTCGTCATTATATATTATTCTTTTATTTCCCCTCCCCCCCATATTTCCTTTTTTAGGGGACATAATGGGTTTACGGCAGAAATTCCGCACGTAAAAATTTATGCTAATGTTATTCTACTACATTTTTTAAGAAATATGGTTTTGATATCTGCATTCGTGTTTTGAACATATGAGCCACTAACCCAGTCTTTATGCTGTGACACAAAGTCAGTGCAAGGTTATTTTTTATACTATTTATACTAAAACATCTTTTACCCATTTTTTTAAAAAAATTACATTTACATTTCAAAAATTGATACTGGAAATAGTAATGCTGGTAAATGACAAATGTTGTGAGCTTGCCTACATAAATGCAGTGTCCCCCAGAAATACTGTATGGAAAATATATTGCATTTCAACAAAATGCAGTTCGAAGCCATGATTGTAGATTTATTACTTTTTTTATGAAGAAATGAAATTGGGCATGACTTGCTCATGAGTTAAGCTTGAGAATTCATCCCAAGATACATTGCTTAAATTCTGTGACATGTTGGACAATGACTTATTTGCCTGGTGTGATTTTATATTTTGGAGTTGCAAATACCAATTGGTAAATGTGAGGTCTCTTTTGTTTAGCAGTGTCCTGGACAGTCCTAGCAGACTGGATGAAGAACATCGGTTAATTGCTCGATATGCTGCCAGATTAGCTGCTGAAGCTGGAAACGTGGTGAGCAATTGAATTTGTTTCTTGGCACCTGAGCTTTTATCTTCTTTTCTTTGATAATCAAGATACAAATGTGAGATGACTACCTAAGTTCCCAAATCCTTAGAAAACTAAATTTGCAGAAGGGCACTAAACTAGGAAATCCTGAAATCACCTTTCTTGTGTAGGGTTCCATGAACAAAGCAGTGGCTCATGCTAATATTGTATAGTGTTTGTTAAAATGAATTTATATATGTATGTATGTATGTATGTAAGTATGTATGTATGTGTATGTATGTATGTATAGTATTTAGGTTTCTTCGGGTATTTTCCCACGTCTTAATATTTGTGCTTTTATTTTAAAATATTAAAATATTTTAAGCACAAATATTAAGACATGGGAAAATATCTGAAGAAACCTAAATACCATACATATAAATATCCGTGAAAACATATATATGTGTGTGTGTGTGTGTGTGTGTGTGTGTGTGTGTGTTTTCTTAAGTTTTTGCGGGTATTTACATGTATGGTATTCAGCTTTGTTTGGGTATTTTCCCACGTCATTATACTTGTGCTTTTAAAGTTGTAGCAACGTTTCGGCAGAATCTCATCTGCCATCATCAGGCTTCTCTATTGTGTTCGTCTGTGAGTCAGACTTTTACAGTTGTTTCAGTTTTAAATTTGGGGCTAGCCTACTGCTGTGACAGAATGGTTTTTTAATTATACCACAAGAACTCAAGAAGTTGCAACACAGCAAATGACCCAGGATATCACAGCACAAGACCAAGGATACCACAGCAATAAATCTCACAAGGTCATCACACAACCCATTACCAAAGCCGTTAATACACAGGAGGCTAATGGAAAAGAGACCAAAACACAAACGACCCAGGAGATTACAACGCAGGACCCAGGATACCACAACAAAAGAACTCGCAAGCCCATCACACAACCCATTACCCAAGCTGTTAAAACACGAGAGGCTAATGGAAAAAAGATCAGTACAAAACAAACGACCCAGGAGATTACAGCACAAGATCCAGGATATCTCCACAACAAAACTCACAAGGCCATCACACAGCCCATTATACCAACATCAACTCCATCAACCAATCAAGAGGCAGCAGCGCAGCCAACCAGCCCAGCACACCAGCCCCCACCACCAGTATTTATAGAGAGATGACAGCTCCGATCACACACTGCTTGCACTGGCACGAAGCCGAAAGCACCAGCCTGAGGATGGCGAGTGGGACCTCGCCAAAACGTCACCAAGATACTCTTAATCTTACACGGGAAAAGACCCGAACACATCTAGACCTACATACCTGTACCCATGAAAATCTATGAATATATATATATATATATATATATATATATATATATATATATATATATATATATATATATATATATATATATATCTTTGGTTATTCGGGTTTTCTCCCGTGTAAGATTGGAAGTATCTAGGCAACGTTTCGATGAAGTCTCATTCATCATCTTCAGGCTTGTGTCTTTCGCTCTGTGCTTCTCAGAGTGATGTGAGCTTGCAGCTGCTTCTTCCTTTTAACTGCTAGTGGGGGTGTGACTTGATTGGGTGGGAGCTTGGCTGTGTTCTGATTGGGTGGGGGTGTGTTCTCATTGTGTTCTCATACAAACAGTGTTCTCATACAAACAAATAGAAGGAGCACCCATGGGATCACCCCTCTCACCTGTCATCGCAAACCTCTACATGGAACACTTTGAAACACAAGCTCTAGAAAAATATGATCACAAACCCAAACTCTGGCTCAGATACGTAGATGACACCTTCATAATCTGGCCACACGGGAAAGAAAAACTGAACAACTTCCTCACACACCTCAACAGCCTACACCCCAAAATACAATTCACCATGGAAACAGAAGCTAACAATCAACTTCCCTTTCTAGATGTCTTGGTATACAAAAAATCCAATGGCTCCCTAGGACACACCATCTACCAGAAGAAAACACATACAAACCGCTATCTACACGCACTCTCACACCACCACCCAGCACAGATCAATTCCGTAGCCAAGACACTCATCTCCAGAACAAAATGCTTAGCCGATGAACAACACCTAAAAACCGAACTACACACTCTCACCAACGTACTAACAGCCAATGGATTCCAAAGAAAGAAGATTACCCACCTAATCCAAAAAGAAACCCCAACCAAAATCCAAGACAGAGAACAAGAGAAACGGCAAAGCCCTCCTCCCATATATAAAAGGCACTACAGACAAAATCAGCAAGATCCTCCAAAAACACAACATTAAAACAGCATTCTGCACAAACAGAAAAATATCCACCATCCTAAGAAACCCTAAAGACAAAATCGAGTTAGAAAACCAAGGAGTATACGAAATCCCGTGCACCGCCTGCCCCACCACATACATTGGACAAACTAACAGAAGAATAAGTGCACGCATTGAAGAACATAAGAACTCAATCAAAAAAGAAGAACCGACCTCTTCCCTGGTCCAACACCTCAAAGCCACAGGACATGAGATTGACTTTAAAAATACCAGAACTATAGCCAAAACCGAACACTTCAACAACAGAATAATCAGAGAAGCCATAGAGATAGAAAAACGCCCACACAGCATGAATAAAAGAGATGACACCTCCCGCCTACCAGCCATTTGGAAACCCGCCCTCATGAACAGACGAGTACCTAACATGAAGAATGACACCAGACCCACACCCACCAGAGCCACACAAGATGCCACCACCACACTTCCACGTAAAAAGCAGACTCACACCCACACAGAAGATGAGACACGACCACGGACCAGAAGCCGCACTGCAGCTGCATCACTACCCACTTCAAACCCTCCGAGCCATACATGAAGCGAACTGACCCCCACCATGAAGATGCAGCACAACCACGAACTCAAAGCCAAACAGGAAGATCACAGCTCACCAGCTCAAATCCCCCAGCAACTAAGACTAACCTGAGCACAACCAAGCCCCCACCTGAACAGAACACACCTCCAGCCAATCAGAACACAGCCAACCCCCTACCAATCAGAACACAGCCAACCCCCTACCAATGAGAACACACCCCATCCAATCAGAACACAGCCAAGCCCCCACCCAATCAAGTCACACCCCCACTAGCAGTTAAAAGGAAGAAGCAGCTGCAAGCTCACATCACTCTGAGAAGCACAGAGCGGAAGACACAAGCCTGAAGATGATGAATGAGACTTCATCGAAACGTTGCCTAGATACTTCCAATCTTACGGGGAGAAAACCCGAATAACCAAAGATCCACATACTAATACCATGAGAACCTCAGAAAACATATATATATATATATATATATATATATATATATATATATATATATATATATATATATATATATGTGTGTATGTGTATGTGTGTGTGTGTGTGTGTGTGTGTGTGTGTGTGTGTGTGTGTAACATTCATGCGGTAGGATCCTTGCAGTCTTTTTGTGATAATGTACCACAGAGCAAATGCATAAGATAGATCCCAAAGAAGAATTTATGATTGCCACTTAAGTATAAGTGAGTAGTGTGCTGCAGCTGCCAAAAAGGCAAACACAATACTAGGCTGTATCTACAGAAGAATAGCATCAAGATCACAGGAAGTAATAGTACCACTCTATACTACGATAGTGAGACCACATTTGAAATGCTGCATCCAGGTCTGGTCACTCCAATACAAAAAGATCTGAGGTCCTAGAAAAAGTGCAAAGAAGAGCAACAAAGATGGTGAGGGGCCTTCATCATAAGAGCCATGGTGGTGCAGTGGTTAGAATGCAGGTTAAGTCTGCCAACTGCCAGCAGTTCGATTCTTAATGGCTGACTCAGCCTTCCATCCTTCGGAGGTCAGTAAAATGAGGGCCCAGATTGTTGGGCACAACATGCTGACACCGTAAACTGCTTAGACAGGGTTGTAAAGCACTATGAAATGGTATACAAGTCTAAATGCTATTGCTGTACAATGAACTACTAAGCGAACTAAGCATGTTTAAACCAAGGATGACATAATAGCAGTCTTCCAGTACTTGAAGAGTTGATACAGGAACGAAGGGGTTGATTTGTTCTACATAATATCTGAGGGCAGGACAGGAAACAAAGGTGGAAGCTTATCAGAAATAAATTCAACCTGGAAATAAGAATGGATTTTCTGATAGTGAGAATGATTAATCAATAGAACAGCTTGCTCCCCGGATTTGTGGGTGTTCCATTGTTGAAGGTTTTCAAGAAAAAATTGGAGAACTATTTGTCCGGGATGGTATAAGGACTCCTGCCTTGAGCAGGGAATTGAACTAGAAAACCTCCAAGTCCAAGGTCCTTTCCAACCCTATGATTCTATGAATTCCAATGGACAGTGCTGTGATACACCGTTAGTCCGGGGTGGGTGGGGGTGGAACCAGATCAAGCTGAAATATCAGGCTGAGATATGTAGCATAGCTTTCTAGCATGGTGCTTCCATTGCTCTGTCAGATCATGAAGACCATTTTTGGGGGTCTCCTGATCACAATCCGATGCCAGGTATTGAGCATGCAGAATGCTCCATGGATAAAGTGTACAGACATGTGCACACACACACACACACATATACACACACACACACACAAGCATACACTTTCAAAAAGGGAAACGTCCACATAATTTAAAGAATGAAAGATAAGCAGGATTGTTACAATTAAAAACCATACTATTTCAGAGTCCTAATATAAAAAGATGTTGAGACTCTAAAGTGCAGAGAAGGGTAATGAGATAATTAGGGGACTGAATGCTAAAACGTGAAGAATGGTTTTAGGAACTGGGTATGTCTAGTTTAATGAAAAGAAGGACTAGGGGAGACATAATAGCAGTGTTCTGATATCTCAGGGGCCGCCACAAAGAAGAGAGGATCAGCCAATTCTCCAAAGCACCTGAAGGCAGGACAAGAAGCAAAGGATGGAAACTAATCAAGGAGAGAAGCAACCTAAAACTAAGGAGAAATTTCCTGACAGTTAGAACAATTAATCAGTGGAACGACTTGACTCCAGAAGTTGTATGTGCTCCAACACTAGAGGTTTTTAAGGAGAGATTGACCAACGATATGTGTAAAAGTATAGGGTTTCCTGCTTAAGCAGGTGGTTGGACTAGAAGACCTCCAATGTCACTTTCAACTCTGTTATTTTGTTATTAATATTCTCTTATATTCTTTTGCTGGCAAGTTTAGAAATAGTACCATCCAAAATCATTTTCCAACTGATTTATGTTTTTCGTTGCCTTGAGTGTCACTGAGCAATGTGTGCCCTGAGATGGGAGTCTATATGCTCTCGAATATGAGTGCCACTTCTCACCTCTTGAGGATCGCTGTCCTTCAGTGAGTCAGCAAGATGAATGCTTTCTATATTTATCAGCTCCTCAATTCTTCCTGAGCAGATTGCAACAACTGTCTGTGTAAACTAGAGGTATAAATGAAATATGCCATGTCCCATATCTCTAAATTAAGATGTAAGAGAATAACAGATAATCAGAGTTGGAAGGGACCTTGTAGGTCATATGTTTTATATTATAACAGGTGTTTCCACAAAATCACATTTTAATTGAGTATTAGTAAATTTTTAATTGCTAACAATGCCCGACATTTTTTTCCCAAAAGCTTTATTTCCTGAAAAACCTTTGGCAATTAAGATAAATCAATTCAAACTGAACAAAATATAATTTCAGAATGACTGTATCACAGGAATCTTGAGAAATATGACATTACTTTTTAATGATTATAATGTAATGGAAACTCTATGTTTCCAACACATTGCATGAGTTCAACAGGCTTAAAGTGTTTTGCTGCTGATTTTTTTTATTGTATGATGTCTGATGCATCTTACTGCATTGTTCAACAATAATCAGCCAGCATTGATGGATTCCAATTGTCCTCATACCATTTTTCTATTCTGACAATGTTTTGGTGAAACCTTTCCCTTGTTTGTTACTGACTGCATATAGATCTTTGGGAAAGAATTTCAAGTGTAAATGCAGAAAATGAATCCTTGGTGATACGTTGTGCTTCATGGTCTTGTATGCTGAAAGAAGTTTGTCAACCAGCTGAATGTACTTTAGTGCTCTGTAGTTTATTTTATTATTTATTTTATTTATTTGATTTGCCAATTGTTTACAAGATAATAAGTATAAGTGTATACATAGTTGTGAATACATGAAATGGATACATATAAGAAAAATAAAAGAAGAATAAGAGAAACAATAGGACAGGGACGGTAGGCACGTTGGTGCGCTTATGCACGCCCCCTACAGACCTCTTAGGAAAGGGGTGAGGTCAATAGTAGACAGTCTAAGGTTAAAGTTTTTGGGGTTTGGGGAAGAAACTACAGAGTCGGGTAGAGTATTCCAGACATTGACCACTCTATTGCTGAAGTCGTATTTCCTGCAATCAAGTTTGGTGCGGTTAACTTTGAGTTTATATCTATTGTGTGCTCTTGTGTTGTTATGGTTGAAGCTGAAGTATTCATTGACAGGTAGGACATTGCAATGTATGATTTTATATACCATGCTTAAATCAGACCGAAGACGGCATAATTCAAGGTTTTCTAGTTCTAGAATTTCAAGTCTGGTGGCATAAGGTATTCTACAACGAGTAGAGGAGTGGAGAACTCTTCTTGTGAAATATTTCTGGACTTTCTCAATTGTGCTAATATCAGATACGTAATGTGGGTTCCAGACTGATGAACTGTATTCGAGTATTGGTCTAGCAAATGTTTTGTATGCTCTGGTTAGTAGTGTGATATTACCAGAGAAAAAGCTACGTAGGATTAGGTTAACAACTCTTAATACCTTTTTGGCTATGTAGTTGCAGTGGGCTCTAGCACTTAGATCATTAGAGGTGAGTATTCCAAGGTCCTTTACAGAGCTTGGGTCATCAACAAGATCTTGACTATTCAGCTTGTATTTTATTTTCTGATTTTTTTTGCCAATATGTAAGACAGAGCATTTATTTGTTGAGATTTGAAGTTGCCATTTCTGAGTTACCATTCTGATACATAGCATTTATTTGTTGAGATTTGAAGTTGCCATTTCTGAGTTACCATTCTGATACATAGTCAAGATCTTTTTGTAGGATAGCAGTATTGTCTGTGGTATTGAACAGCTTTACATCATCAGCGAAAAGAATGCAATTGTTCTTAATATGATCACAGAGGTCATTTATGTAGAGTATGAAGAGAGTTGGTCCTAGAACACTGCCTTGGGGGACACCACTATTGACAGGTACAGAATTTGATAGGACGCTCCCAATTTTGACCATTTGTTGTCTGTTTGCCAGGAATGCTTCTATCCAGTTATGCAGTTGTCCAGAGATATGTCCATAGTTGCCAAGAAAATTCTCAACAACATCCTTGAATGCTTTCCAACCAATTTTCCCTGATCCTATTAACATATCTTTGAACTGTTTGTCATTGATGATGTATCTGATCTAACAAAAATGCCTTTCTTAATCTTGACATCCATTATTTTTTAGAAACATCTGTCTTATATAACAAAAACCTTCACCTTTCTTGTTCATTGTTTTCACAAAATTTTCACAAAATTGTTCATCGGTACAAGTTTTTATGTGAAGTAGAGGCACAGATATCTTTGTTGGGCAAAGTGCCACATTCATGTGCCACATTTTTCTGTTCTATCTTTTGGAGTGGCCATTTCTTTTTAATGTAATGTTACTCTCTTGTATGGCTGTTCTATTCACATACGTATTAATAGCAGTACTTTGTATATCCTAGTTGCATTCCAAGGAGCAGAACCACTACTTTTAGATTTCCACAGATTTCCACAGTTGCATTTGGTGTACTGTATGTACTTCAACAACAGTTCCATGTTTTCATATGTTTCTTTCATATGTGCAGCATAGCCAACAGTTACTGAAGGGTGTACATTGGCATTGTGTAAGAAGACAAGCTTGATACTTAATACCGATGGATCAATAGAGATGCCATTAAGGACGATGATAGTTATTGTTTGAAGTGATCTGGAGGAGAATGCTGTAAAAATGTTTTATTAAATGAGGAAGAGCAACAATAGGTAAAGGTTCCCCTTGCACATACGTGCTAGTCGTTTCCGACTCTAGGAGGCGGTGCTCATCTCGGTTACAAAGCCAAAGAGCTACGCTGTCTGAAGACGTCTCCGTGGTCATGTGGCTGGCATGACTAAAAGCCAAAGGCACATGGAACGCTGTTATTTTCCCACCAAAGTGGTCCCTATTTTTCTACTTGCATTTTTTACATGCTTTCAAACTGCTAGGTTGGCAGAAGCTGGGACAAGTAACAGGAGCTCACTCTATTATGCAGTGCTAGGGATTCGAACTGCCGACCTTTCTGACCGACAAACTCCGCGTCTTAGCCATTGAGCCAATCTTGTTTAATACTTGGCTATCTATAGTTAGCTGGCTAAATGTTGGGACTTAGAATATGGCTGGGCAGATGTGATAACACTTCGCTGTTTTGAGGTTTTTACAGTGTATCAGAATATTTAATGCCTGGGAGTGCCTCTGGTTAAAATCATCAGATTGCATCAGATACAGCCCTGTTCATCCTTTATGGAACTGGGATTCATATAGTTGAAAACCATGCTGGAATATTTAGTCAATGTGTATTCAAAGTCTTTTTTTCAAAAGATTCTCTAATCACAGCCAAGAAAAAAAAACCTTTTCAAAAGAAGGTAAAATATTTTGTGGATTAAAAGAATCTTTAATTTCTTTTTTACCTGTGTGGAGCACAATTTATCCTCCCTTCTTTTCCCATATAGACTTTGAGGGATAATACAGTTAGACCATTCTTCAAACATGACTGTAGTAAATAGTAATAAAAAAAATCCATTCCCTTACTAATGCTCACATTTATGATTGATTTAATTGGGACTGATGGAGTGGTGGGATTCAATTTTTTTTACTACAGGTTCTGTGGGTGTCGCTTGGTGGGGGTGGCAGGGGAAGGATACTGTAAAATCTCCACTCAGAGGTAGTATTTGCTGGTTCTCCGAACTACTCAAAATTTCCACTACTGGTTCTCCAGAACTGGTCAGAACCTGCTGAATACCACCTCTGGACTGATGTTGCCTTAGGAAACATCCTGTAGGAAAAAAACTTCTTCCCAATTAGTAAAAGCAAAACAATTAAAGAGTACATTGAAGGCTTATTGAATTAGGGATCATGGGGTGTTCTCTATAGCAGTGATCCCCAACCTTTTTGACGCCGCGGCCCGGTACCGGCATCAGCTGGGTGCCGCGGCCCGGTACCGGCATCAGCTGGGCGCCGCCATCTTTTTTTGATGAAAAAGTGCTTCCGGTGAGCTTTCTACCCGGAAAAGCTCACCGGAAGCGCTAGCGCCACCATCTTTTTTTGATGAAAACGTGCTTCCGGTGAGCTTTCTACCGGAAAAGCTCACCGGAAGCACTTTTTCATGAAAAAAAGATGGCGGCGCCCAGCAAGCCAGCGGCCCGGTAGGAGTTGTTCCGTGGCCCGGTACCGGTCCGCGGACCGGTGGTTAGGGACCCCTGCTCTATAGGATAAGATTTTAGGATCCAGAAGGCCAACCATCCCATGTTCTCCCCCCATGTCAGTTTCTTCTAACAAGGTGCTTCATTGAGTTTCTCTCTTTGTACATTTTCCCCTGCCATTCTTGCCAGATGTTGAGAAACTGCTCACCAAAGCAATGTGAGCATGGAACCAAGCAACTTTTTTCTTTTATTAGCTTTTTCATGAGTTTTCCATAGAAGCATAACTCTTGTGTTTCTCTGCATATTCTAGGCAGAATTCAGTCAGTCTATTTAAATGTTGCCTGTTTTTTTACCAGACACGGCCACCAATAGATCTGGGGTTCAATTTTGATGCTAACAAACAGCAAAGGCAACTGATAGCAGAACTGGAAAACAAGAACAGGTAAGATATTAGGAGAGTAGGAGAGAGAATGTCAGCTTTTATGGGCTCTTAAGGAAGCAAACTTTCTTCATCCTGACCTAATTGGCTGAGGTGCTTACTTACTGCTATAGTCCTGATTTTCCTCCTTCCATAAATCTATCTGTCTATCTATCTCTTTCTTTCTCGCTTTTCCTTCCTTCCCTCCTTCCCTGCTCATCTCAGGTTCAAGGTGACTATATTTTAGGGAGATAGAGCTGGTTTGGTGGTTTTTATGGGGTCCAAGCCGCAAACTGAGTTTGCTGGATACTGATACTGATTGTTAATCAATGAGGCAAATTTCTCATGTTTCCTAATAAGCCATATGCAAAATCCATCCCTTTGATGATATGATTTCAGCCATTTATATTTGTTTCTTTAAAAGTTTTGTCTGGCCACCCATCTTAGAGCACAACTCTGGGCATCGCCATTTGTTAGATGGAAAGTGTAAAACAAATATATGTTTTATATTTTAAATATGCCTTATAACAGTGATGGCTAACCTTTTTGTCATCGTGTGCCGAAAGTGTGTGCGCCCACACCCATAATGCAATTCGCGTGTGACTCCCCCCACATGCCCCACCCCCTGCGCATGCATGCACACTCCACCCGCCCATGTGCATGCGCATGTGCCCCCACGCGGATGCACGAGCAACCCTCCTGCGCCCTGTTTTGGGCCTAGTAGACCATCCTGCAACCTCCCGGGAACAAAAACGGGCTGCGGGAGGGGACGTGCCACCCCGTGCATGCGTGCATGATCCCGCACATGTGTGCATGTCTCCCGCATGCGGCACGTCCCCTGTGCATGCACATGTGTCTACCACATGCGCCCCGGGCCCCTTGCATACTCTGCGGAGACCTGAAAATCAGCTGGCCAGTGGGAGGCACGCGTGCATGTTTGGTGGAGCTGACCTTGGCGACAGTTCGCTTGCCTGCAGAGAGGGCTCTGCGTGCCACCTGTGGCATGCGTGTGCCATAGGTTTGCCATCCTGGCCTTATAATGTACTAAGCATATTAAAATAATAACAAAACTATGTCTCCAAGGCTCGGGTGGGGGGAAACCTAGGTCATCCTATTTGCATGATGGCATGACTGCCTCACCTAGTATTTTCAACTCCCTACTCCCAAAGATCTACTAGATGTATTTGGGGAGTCACAAGTCTGGAATGAATCAAAGGACCTCTCATACTGGTTGTTTGAGAACAACCAGTATATAATGGCATCTTATATGGGAGAGATAGGGAGCATTAAAAATTAAAAAATAATAAAATATAATAATGTCTGCTGCCTCTTCAGAGAGCAGTAAACAGTGATCAATATTAATGGTTTCTGATAAACTAACATTCAGTTCCCTTTTAAAAGTTATTCAGTTTGGGGTTGTTACTACCTCCAATGGCTGCCCTTGTTTTTCGCAATTTAATTGTGCGCTATGTGAGAAAAGATTACCTTCTTTTTGTCTTGCAGATACATGACCTTGAGTTTTAACACTGTTACAGAAGAAAAGTTCTTCCATGTTAGCTAAACCATGCAAGATTATATGTATCTGTATTATACTTCCCTTTATTCTCTTTTCCAATCTAAAGAGCCCCAGGTGTTGTAATCTCCCCCTCGTAGGGAGCCATTCCCCCAATCATTAGTTGCCCCATTTTGCACATTTTATAATGCTATAATACTCTTTGTAAGGTGCAGTGATCAGAACTGAGCACAACACAGCAAATGTGACCTCAGCCCATAGATTTCTATAACAACATTATTATATAGACATTTCTGTTTCCAGTTCCCTTCCTAATGGTTTCAACCATGGGATTTGTCTTGTTTTATAGCAGCTGCACATAAGAGTGATTTTTTTCATTAAGCTATCAATCCTGATTCCAACACCCTTTTCCTTGTCAGCCCCTACCAGCTTAGACTTTATTAATGTATAGGAGGATATATTTGGAGTATCAACCGGCCCTTTTCAAACTCTGAAAAGCACATCCAGGGTATTTGAGTAAAAAAGAAGAATCGTGTTTTACTAATTTCAGATTTATTTTTCTAGAGAAATACTTCAAGAAATCCAACGCCTCAGACTGGAACATGAACAGGCTTCCCAGCCAACACCCGAAAAAGCCCAGCAGAATCCAACTTTACTGGCTGAATTAAGGCTATTGCGGTAATCAACCAACCTCTCCCACATTAATTTAGGATAGTGATTACAGAAGCGATGATAATCAGAACAGAAAGGACAAGATAACAAACTAATGAAATTATCCGTTTATTAATCTTGAATAGGCAAAGGAAAGATGAATTGGAACAACGAATGTCTGCTCTTCAGGAAAGTCGAAGGGAACTGATGGTACAACTGGAAGGGCTCATGAAGCTGCTAAAGGTATATCATGCCTGCACTCATCCTATGGCCAATGTACCTGCGGTGCTACTTGGCCATCTGTGTTGTGAACTTCTATTTCAGTCCTTGGAGCGTGCTTTTTCAACTGATCTCTTTTTATCTGACATTTGAAGGGATTGGATTTGGGATTTGCTGCATACAAAACCTTGTGTTCTTTCACCAGAGATGTTGGCCAGTGTTCTGATATGAACTAGTTTAGTTGCTGAAGCATATAGGAATAGCATAGATCTGAGGTGGCTCTTGTGCTACATTTTGTCTTTGGTTAATAGGAGTGAAATTGCTTGTTGCAGCGTTTAGCACTTGCTGTGTTTCCCTCCTCGCACCATTCTTGCTTCTTTCTGACCAAAAAACAGTCCAGGTTTCTACTTCATGCAGGAACTCTAAAGCTAGATCATCTCAAAAGAGGATTGCCCAGCATCCGCTAAAAGGCTCTTATGAGGAAGAACTCACCCTATATCTCTAACTTAAGGAATATTTTTTTTTGTCTCCAAGGCTACGGTCTCTTGGTGTAATCTATTGAGGGCTACATGCTAGGAATGGCTGCAATCAGGGCCAAATGTGGGTGGGACAATCTTTTCTCTCCATGCCTCTTCCACTGGCACTGCTGGAGGAGGGATAGATTATTTTGCAAGAGACCTGAACTAATTGCTTGCAGAGGGCTTTTGAAATTAGGTCGAGAGCTGCATGGAACTTTAGGGACAGAGCTTTTCTACTCTACTCTACAAAGTTGATTTCACTGATGGTTTGCTGATACTGATAGAAAAACCTATTGAAATCTGAAATCTCCTCTTATAATTTAAGTCCTTAAATACAGCCATGCCCTCTGGGACAGCAGGCAGCAATTCATCTTCTTTTTCTATCAAATCTTTGAAGACTCCTGTCCTGACCCTACTCAATTTTTTTCCCATGTTCTGTCATCATTTCCTCACGGGTTTTGTCTTCCATATTCCTGAACATTTTAGTTCCTAACATCTGAATCTGATCCACTGTATCTATAAAATACTTATTTAATTTAGTACTTAAATTAACCCTCCTGTGGATTGGAATATAGATATTTTTCTGTGAGGGTCTTGGAGCACTTCCTTTTTATGCTTCTTTTCACCATTTGAAAATAGACTGAGAGTGTTTAATTATTTGAGCATTTGTCCAATGAATTAATAACAAATGTTTTCACAGAATTTGGAGATGAACCAACAAGATTTTCTCTTATTCATTCATTCAGATCATGGTTTAGGGCCATTAGAATTAGGATTGGAAAAGAATTTTAAAAGAGGTTGCTTCATAAGAATAATAAATTTGAAAGTGATAAGTGGTCAATGTGAACTTGTTATATATTATACTATATATTATCTCTGATATCACACCAAGTTGCTTTGAATAACAATTGCTAGGGAGAAGGTATAAAACAAACCAATTGTGTTCGTGATTTGTTTTGTGGACTTATAAGCATGTTTGATCATTGGGGGGACAAAAAGTTTGATTCAAATGGACATGTCTTACCTAGCAAATTCTTGTGTTTTCATGTGACCATAAATCCTCTAGGTGTGAGACACTGACAAGAAAAAAACCTAAGGTCTGGTAGTGTTTTATATCCTTATCCCTTGTTCCTTATGTGTTAAGTCACATTGGTGTCCCCTCTAATACTCAACTGTGTTTGTGTTTTCAAGATAACAATTGTCCTTTCTTTTTTCTTTTTCTCTCTCATGTTCCAATTACAATTCTCTATAGGAAGAAGAACAAAAACAGGCAGTAAGTTAACAGCCTTAACCCTCATTTTTCTTTGATTATGCATGAAACATTTGGGTGTTACGTTGGTCATGATAGGGTTAGATGCAAATAAATTCAGCAACATAGAGTCACATTTTTATATCATTTATTCCTACCAACCTATGAAGCATAAACTTATTAACCCTTGACACAACTACTTCTCATTTCGAATGAAATTTGTTGCCTGACAGTATAACTAACAAGACCTTCTTCCAGGTTTTTAAATGTATATATCTGACAAGATTTAGAGGTTCAGTCCCTATTCTATATTCTGGTTGCTTTCTTTGACCTGAGATCTCTGATAGCAACTTTTTCCCTTTATGAATCTTGCATTTGCCTGATGGCCATGAATAAGTACCTAAAAACGACTGTTCTGGGCTTTGGAGGCTCTGAGCCTTGCAAGCGTGAGGAGAGCTCAGCAAAGCTCCAAGTTTCAATGGCTCAGAAGGAGGAGCAAGTGCCTTCCTTCTTCAAGATGTCCTATAAATCAGCTCAGTATTAACTCTGATTACACTCCAGAGGGAGCCCTTTTTCTTTCCTTAGCAAGCACCCATTACTGCAGCAGCTCTGTTTGTGGCAGAATTGATTTAAGCTTCAAGGTATACAAGAAACTGAGTCTGGGAAAATTAGACATATTTGTTATATCTGGAAATAAATCTGATGATAGATCCATCACTGAAGCAAATATACTTCTAGAAACCCCACATTAAAAGTTTACTTTGCTGACATGAAGCTAAGATAACTTCCATCTGTGCTATTGGTGCAAATCTAATGCATTCTAATGTCTGATAGTTTCTCATTCTGCCCATTTGTTCTTATGGTCTGTCAACATAGAGCCAAATGGAAGGTGGTACTTTTAGTCTGCCAAATGTATATGAAGGTGAAGATCAAAGAGACTTGTTTGCTACAATTGTCTTCTTAATTTCCTCTGCCCCCACAATACCATTAGCCCATTTGCTCATTCCTGCTCTCTGGACAAGGTAAACACCTATCAACCAGGAAAAGAAAATGGCCTTTGAATGTTTATTTTTATTGATTTAATTAATGTAAAATATGTATATGGCCATCCATGTTATATATGACTTCAAGCGGCGAACAATAATTTAATATATTAACAATAAAACAAAGAAACAATGATAACTATCAATACATTACGATGATATCAAAGTCTCAGTAAAATAAAAGCAGAAACATGCAAATGATATGAACTAGGTTCATTTAACATACTAGCTCAAAGCTTGGTAAAAATGTCAGGTCTTTAAGGCTTATGGAAGGCCAACAGAGTCCAGACTATTTGTATTATGGGGAATGGGGTTCCATAAGTCACTCAAAGAGAAGGCATATATCCTGGATTTCATCATTTACCATTTTTTTCCTGACCAGATGCTTCCAAATAGTCTTCAAGGGCAGCCCATGTGATGTATATTGTAGTAGTCCAGAGAGGAGGTGACTAAAGAATGAGTAACCGGAAGTCAATTTCCCAGGCTAGAAATGTGTGGAATTGGCGCACAAGATATCCTGTTTCCCAGAAAATAAGACCTATCCTGAAGATAAGCCCTAGCATGTTTTTACATGAATAAGCCTTATCCCCAAAATAAGCCCACTTAAGAGCCTGCATAGCTGGCTGGCCACCCATTCTGTCTGGTTGCTCGTAGTGCTGTAGCCACGAGGCAAGGCAGGAGTAGTGGTGGAGCTGCCACACACACCCTGTACCAGCTTACCTCAGGGGCCCCATAGCCAGGCCATCCACATCCTAACACCTGCCTCGCAATGGTAGCACCAGTAGCCACGCGCCAACCCACTTCTGCTTGCTTGCTTGCAGCCGCAACGGAGTAGGAGTCTGAGTGGTGTGTTGGTGCCGCGAACCAGGTGTCGGGGCATGGATGGCCTGGCTGCGGGGGCCCTGAGGTAAACTAGCATGAAGCAGCTCCACCACCCCACCCCCGCCTTGTAGTGGCGGCACTAGCATGCTACGCAGCCTGCTCCACCGTAAGTAAGCAGCAGAATTGAGCCTCCTGTACATGGGGGGGGGGAATTAAGATACCCCTGAAAATAAGCCCTAGTGGTTATTTTGGGACCCAAAAGAAAATAAGACCCTGTCTTATTTTCAGGGAAACACGGGTAGATTTGTGCAAGGGCCCTCTTGGCTACAGTTATCACCTCCTCTTTGAATAGGAGCTACAAGTCCAGGAGGACCCCCCCTCCCAAAGTTGCATACCAATTCTGGTTGGGAGAGTGCATCCTCATTCAGAGTTGGAAAGGAGCAGATGAAAAATCTCCAGATGCAGAAGGCTTCAAGGCCTATAGCCAGAGGAACCCCTATCTCCTTCCCTCAGGGACGCCTTCACCATTACATAGGCCCAACCATATATATCACCTCCCAGGTGGTGGTAACCAACCAGAGAAGGGACATTGATTTAAAGCAAATGTGATTGAACAAATATGACCTTGATGGCCTTGTTCACGTCACAGGACTAATAGCCTAAAACTTTTCCAAGATAATGAGGCAAGACTACCTCTTACCCAATTATATAAATCAATCCAAGTAACTTTATTCTACAGATGTTGAATATAGACCTCGCAGTGGCTTTGCAAAGTTTCCTTCGGTCCCTCCTTAAGTAGAACATACCAAATCATCCTAATCAGGACTACTGTTTGCCTGTCTTCTTAAAATCACTGAATATTATACTATGTATCTCCTTGGGAGAGAAAATATGCATAAAAATTGAAGATCTGCTGTTCAGGCAGTCACACATGTGGATTGGTTATTCCACATATGATATTAACAATAAGAATTAATTTGGTTCCAATGTTACCAGTGCTCATTCAACCTTATGAAAAGATCCATCTTTTAGAGCATATTTGAGATGTTTTGACATAAATTTCTTTCCAGAACATGAAAGATAGGACTGTTGTTCTGAATTGCTATCTTCCCCAGCTTGCCTTTTTCCCCCCTTGATTCCCAACTCATCCATTCACCAGCAGGCTTTTAAGTTTTGAATTCTATGCCCAGTGAAATACAAGACATCTTGGTTACACCTCCTGAAATAGAAGTCCCAATAACAAAAGGGCAGGGATACTTGATTGGATTATGAGAGAAATGTATGGGATATAATATGTCATATATTTCCAAACTGGATTAGGAAAAAAGGGCTCACCCAAATTAGTTGGGGTTGGAAGGAGTGGGTTTTCAAGACTTCACTATTTTAATTCTTATGTCTGCTAGTATATCTTACGTAGATTATTGTCTTATGTCTGCTAGTATATCTTACGTAGATTATTGTCATGTTTTTAAAACCTGAAAGTATGCTTTGAACCCAGTGCTAAATGGTAAAACACAATGAAGGCTGGTTCATCACACTGCAATCTGCAGAAAGATTACCTTCCAGGTTAACTTGGCTGCAAAGGATTGGTCCTGGGAATCAGCTAAACAAATCAGGCATAAGCCGCTTCAGCTGAGGATTATGGTCCCATTGCTGGAACAGAGAAAAGATAACTGTTTGTATTTTTTTACTTAGACAATGAAATTAATCTGCAATGATATTACTAAAAACATCATGATAAAACATTCGTTGACATCTTAAAAAGGTGGGTTTAGACTACAGCAATCAAAGTCCGTGGAGGTTTCATCTAGAACTGAATCTTCGTGAGATTTAGAGAGTCCTTCTTGATTCCTGGAAAGTGCAGTCTTGCAGTTTTAAACCCTTCAAAGATACTCCACAGAAGCTTTTAATAGTCTGTAAGGTGCTAGAAGAGTACTGTTTTTGCCCTATGTTTTTTTTTCCTGAGTTTGTGCTAGTTCTGCAGGGAAAACTTAAAGTCACATAATAAGAATTATTTTATTATTCTTTTAAAAGGAGATTGGACAGACATTTGTCCAGAATAGTGTAAGATCTCCTGCTTGAACAGGGGATTAGAATAGAAGATCTCTAAGATCCCTTCCAACTCTTATTCTGTGATTCTGTAAAATTCCTGGGATGCTTGCTTTTGATTGCTAGTTCTTTTCTCTGCGTATAGTGCTACACTTGGGGTGGGGGGGGAAGAGCTCCATTTAAGCTTTTTTTTTTTAAAGCTGCTTTGCACATTCTCATGGAACATTGCACTATGAATCAGACAAGGGTGCTGGATTCCCCCTCCATCCCTGCCCCCAATGTGAGAGATGCCTGTGCCTGGAATCATTTGATTTTCCAGGTGTTAAATATGTCATGGAGGCAGGTTAGGAGCTGCTTCAGTGAGGTAGCTAGTCACTGGAGGCTGTAGTTGGTTCTACATCCTGCCCCACACACATACAAGCCACTCATTTGCATTTAGGGGGGAAATACCTTTGCTATTTTTTCAAAGGCATAATAGACGACTATATCCAGGCTCTGGGTATTGGCTTACATAGGTTTGGTGGTTCCAAATCTTTCCTTTGAATAAGATGACCATCTTCTTGAACTGATATCCATATTTTTATTCAGGAAGATGACATTTTAAATTTTTTTTTTACAGTTTCAAGTGAATTACTAGTAAGTAGACTTAGGTATTTATTTTATTTATTTATTTATTTATTTATTTATTTATTTGATTTGCCAATTGTTTACAAGATAATAAGTATAAGTGTATACATAGTTGTGAATACATGAAATGGGTACATATAAGAAAAATAAAAGAAGAATAAAAGAAACAATAGGACAGGGATGGTAGGCACGTTGGTGCGCTTATGCACGCCCCCTACAGACCTCTTAGGAAAGGGGTGAGGTCAATAGTAGACAGTCTAAGGTTAAAGTTTTTGGGGTTTGGGGAAGAAACTACAGAGTCGGGTAGAGTATTCCAGACATTGACCACTCTATTGCTGAAGTCGTATTTCCTGCAATCAAGTTTGGTGCGGTTAACTTTGAGTTTGTATCTATTGTGTGCTCTTGTGTTGTTATGGTTGAAGCTGAAGTAGAACTGTTGGCTTGAACAGGTGTCTTCTGTTCGCCTGAAAGGGTGCTGCCTTATTTACTGGGAAAGGTATGCAGCCTGGCTCTGGATAATTCTGGGTAGTACTGATGAGTGGAACATGGACCAGGCTTGCATAGCTCTGTGGTTCTTCCCAGGCTGGATGAAGTGACTCTTTTGGCTCTTCAGGATAAAGAGTTGTGTCTTCCATACTGTTGCAAAATGAGCTCTGTGGATTGGGGGGTGCTGGTTGCTTTTTCTCAGAGGATCCCCCCCCCCCCACTTTCTGTTCCTAGCCAGTCAGCAGTTCCCCCTTCACAGAAGTTAATCATTATAGTAGAGTTCATGTTAGCTTTGCCGCAGAGTCCCACTCCCTCTCTACAAGGGAGGAGTTGTGCTAGAGGAACGCTGCCTCAGTCATTTATTCTGGAACTTAGCGTGCAGCCTCAGGGAGGGGGAGCAAGGCTGAGGAGGGGTCTTGAGACACTTTTTCTTTTCTTTTTTTGCTTTTAAACAGCCCAAATAGCTGCTTTGAATTAATGCTGGGACTGTGTCAGGCATGTGCGTGCAAGCCCTTCTGCTATGTCTTCGACACGCTCCGCCATCTTAGCTATTTCTGGCTCCCTCATTCTGCATTCAGGGGAGGCTGCTGCATCAGCAGCCCCAACTCTAGGCTCCCCGACCACAGCTGCCACAAGGACCTGAATGTGTGTTGGTGCACTTAATTAAATTATGCAATTCTCAACAATTAAACACAGTCTTCTGCCTTGTAATCTTGTCGATCCTGCCTGCTCTTTTTCCTCCAGCCTTTGATTAGACAGCTGTGCTTTTTTTAGGGGGTGGGGAGAAGCCGGTGCCAACAGAGGCCCAAAATAGAACATATGAAATGGACGGTGCACGTCTCTCTCTCTCTCTCCCTCTACTGTACATTGCTGTCAGAATGCCAGGAGTGCATGCTGCGGCCCCCTCTCCTGGCTGCACACAGGCACCTTTGCCTGCTGTGTTTCTGTGCAGCTCTTCTGAAGCCAGTAACCAAGAGGAGGATGACGTTTGTTTTGTTTAAACATGCAGCAGCGGCAGTAGAAAGCAGGGAATAGTCCACACCAGCCATCTGCTACCTGGCTGCCTTCCATGTGCTTGGAAGACAGCAGTGCGCCCAATGAAGTGCCTCTTTCATTCTGTTGCCATGATAACAGTCCTTCAGATTTTAGCTGGGGGGGGGGGTAAGGCAGGGAAGCTTTGAAAAGGTTATTAAGCTACTCAAGTAACGAGCTTTTTATGGGCCCCTTTACGGAGATCGTTCTTAGAAGTTTTTTTGGGGGGGGGGATGTACAAAGGGACAAGGAAGAGCAACGTTTCAAGATAGGAAGAGTGACCAGTTTCCACATGAGAATAAAGAAGGCCCGGCCAATTAAGACAGGTTTCAGGCTGATCTAATCCAGGTGTAAAGTTTTACATCCACATGTACATATTTACAGATCAAAGCCATGGCTGGTGAACAACATAGAGCTCTCTGTGTGTTCAGAAAAGCTTTGCAGAAGAGAACCAGGGAAAGAGTACAATTAGCTAACTTACGTGCCCACTGGCCAGCAGCAAATTTGCAGTGAAGACTCTTCATTGCTACTGTGAAACATTTTGCTGGTTACGCTTAGCCCTTTGAAAAATGGGCTTGCATGAAAAAATATTATTCCACCTAAGCTTAGAACCTATTGATGTTGCCCTAATGCAGGAAGTGGGCTGACTTTAAACTTTCTGGGGATGGGGGGATGCAGTGGGAAAGGGATCATAATTCAGTGATGGATGAGACTTGCCTGGAAAATTTCATGTTGGGTCTCCATTAAATTTTCAGGCATACAACCGAGAGAGGCTTCCTCTTGGAACCTGAGCTCTTCCAGGTGAAACTTCACTTATCAATTTTCTAGCTGCTCACCTAGAGAGAAACATATTTCTCTTAAGCTTATCCTAAGAAGCAATTTGGATTCTTGTGGAGATTTTTTTGTATCCATGATCACACCAGGGCTCTTTCATAGCACCCATTTGATTTGAGTGGGCTTTGACATATTGTCAGATTTTTGTCAAATATTGTAGTACAAGGGTGTCAAACTCGATTTCATTGAGGGCCACATCAGAGTTGTGTTTGACCTTGGAGGGCCGAAATGGGAGTGGCCAGGGTGAGTGTGGCCAGATGTCACTTGTGTTGGGAGTGCCTGTGGTGGCCTGAGTGCTCTGCCAGTGAAAACGGGCTCCTGAGCTCTGTTTCTGGCTGTGATGACCTCCTGCAACCCTCTGCCAGAGAAAAGGAAGCTTGGGAGGGCCACACATGGCCCTCCTGAGCTCCAGTTTCGCTGGCAGAGGCATGGCAGGCTGGTCCTTCGTTGTTTCCAAGGTGGTTCTGCAGGCCAAATCTAAGCACCCCGCAGGCTGGATTCGGCCCATGGGCCTTGAATTTGACACCCCTGTTGTAGTAGATTGATTCTACTTTTAGTTTCATGTCCAAATATGGTTTTTTTGTTGTGGATAGAATAGAATAGAATAGAATAGAATAGAATAGAACAGAACAGAACAGAACAGAACAGAACAGAACAGAACAGAACAGAACAGAACAGAATAGAATAGAATAGAATAGAATAGAATAGAATAGAATAGAATAGAATAGAATTCTTTATTGGCCAAGTGTGATTGGACACACAAGGAATTTGTCTTGGTGCATATGCTCTCAGTGTACATAAAAGAAAAGATACATTCGTCAAGAGTCAAGAATCATAAGGTACAACACTTAATAGTCCTAGGGTACACTTGTTCATGAATGGCTTTGAATGTGATGAGCAAGAGCCAATCTATCTTCCAAACACATTTGAGTTCTTGATCATTCAGCCCCCTTGCCTGCCTTTGAATAGAAGGATTGATTTGAATCTCACTAGGGAGAATGCCTGTAGAATTACAGTATCATCTGGTTTTATTTCTTCAGCCAGTTCTCTGCTGCAGCTGTATCAGAATCAACATCTATCAATCAATGACTATTAGCCTTGAAGATAGAGTGACTGAAAACCATACGCTGGGAGACTAGTTGGCTTCCTTGTGCAGTTGATTAGCCACTCTGACAACAGACTGCTGGACTAGATAGACAGGGGTCTGATCCAGCAGGGCACCGCCTAGGTCAGTGTTTCTCAACCTCAGCAACTTTAAGACGAGTGGTCTTCAGATTCTGGGAGTTGGCCTTCGCTCATCTTAAAGCTGCTGAGGTTGAAAAGCACTGGCTTGGATTCTTAGCTTTTGCCTTTCACAACGGATTCGGAGTAACTACAATTCCTGCAGTGTTTTTATAAGTTAAGTACTCCTCACTTATCTTGCTGAGGCCCTCCAGAAGTAGTGATGGTTTCAGAGCCAGTATATTTTCTATATTCTTGAATATACTGTATTTTGACATAGTTTTTATTTTTTGCTTAGCTCCCTTGAATATAGAAACAGATAGGATTAAATTGTCTATTTGTTTTAAAGGAGTAAATTTGTTCTTGGGCCTACAAAGAGAGGCTTAATCTGTTTTAATTTGAGAAGTAAGAAGTCAGTTTTGAGATGTCCTGGTTGTAAAACCAGTCACTAGTCAAATGGCAGGCAACTGTAGCTTAGCTAATTCTGGAGTGAAAACATGGTTCTATTCTTCTCATGAATGTGCATGCCAGGAGTTTTAGCCATTGTTTATCATTCTGAGGAAACATCACAATCCAGGTGTAGAAAAACATTTAAAGGTTTATGAAAGTCATAAAAGCAGATATAAAACCAGAGCATTCCTATATTATATAAAAACATTGTTTTGATTTCTGTAAAGCAGCATAAAAATCCAGCATCCCAGGAGGATCCTACCTGTTGTAATCTGCAACGTAATGGTAATAAATGCTTGAGCAGTTTTATAGAGGGATTCATTCTTTGCCATTATTTGTCTGAACCTCCCTCTGCAAACAAAAATGGATTTAACATGGATACCTAGTGCGGCATTTATTTTTCAGAATGGAAAATGAATTAGGATCTTGCATTGTCTCAATGACACTTACAGGGCAGGGAAAAGGTGCCTTGAAGTCAGTCCATGACAGACAAGTCCCTGGAGTTTTCTTGGCAAAGTATTTCAGAAGTGGTTTGCCATTGTCTGCTTCCTAGGGCTGAGATAAAGTGGTTGACCCAAAATCACACAGCTGGCTTTGTGCCTAAGGCAGAACTAGGTCTCCTGATTTCTAACCTGATTCCATAACCACTACATAAAACGGTGCTTTAACCACTGATGCCTTAACCACTTACACTAAGCCTGCAACTAACCATTGTAAAATATTACCCTGGCCATACAGTACTGATATTCCTTCTTGTCCCTATGACACTAGTTTTAGCTCATTCCCAGCCTATGACTGAGAACTTAGTTCTCCTTACCTATAGTAGTGTTGAAAGTGTTTTTCTCCTTGCTTGAACCCTATCCAAAGCCAGTCTTAAAGATTTTGTTACTTCTGGAGGCAAGTCGGGGGCCAACGGTGAGTAGGAATTGTAGCATAGAATGGGCAATGGAGAAAGCTCATTTCATGCCAGTGTACTTTTCTGCCATCTCAGCGATGATTGGAAAGCATTCCAGCTATGGGAAAGGACATTCAGTGTGCCCTAAAATTATGGTCTCTTTTTTCTTAAGGAGAAATTCCATATGAAATTATTGCAGGTGTTAGCGGAGAAGAAGTTTGAAGTACCTTCAGAGAGAGAAAGAGAAAGGAAAAAAATGCTTAGCCTTAGGCTCTCTCTGATACACTGTTCATTGTTCACCTTTTTCTAACATCTGAAATAAAGATGGTTGCTCTTTAAGAGCTCTATTAAATTCTAATTCAGACTTGATGGAACATTGTTCCTCAGAAGGTCATCCTGCTTAAAGTCAAAATAAACAGTAGAAACAAAGGTGGCAGAGTGTTAGACAGGTAGATTAACCTGGTGCTCATATGCTTAGAAGTAAATCTCTTAAAATATACAAGACAACTGCTGTATTATATTTTGTGTATATGAATATAACAGGTCTTTCTTTGCTTTTGTATTGTGTTCAATTACCTTAGGCTCTTTTTAAAACCAAGAACAATCCCAGCATTCAAAGTCATGAGTTCTTAAGTGAATCACTTGCTATGACTTAAAATTACTTTTAAATTGCTTGATTGCTTTTCCTACAGAGTGTTAAAAAGTTTTGTGGCTGGAAAAATCATTCTTTCTGACAAGGATCAAGAAAACTCCATTACTGATTTTCAATTTCTAACCATCGTGTTATTCCATTTTGGAGAAAAGCTCCAAACATTTTCTTCTTAATTTTTTCTCCAGATGGGGTTGGAACTTATAGAAAATTTTGGCAAAACAACTGCTGGTAGCATTTCATTTTAAAATTTTCAGTGCAAATCACATCCTTCTGAAAAGTAGACTTCCAGATAGTTTAGTGTTCTTCCTAAAAATCAAGCACAGCCATATTGTTTTATCATGAACAAATAAAAAAAACATTAGGTAGTGCCAATTGGTTCACCTATGCATCAGGAAAACTCTACATCTGCCTCCAAAATATCCCTGTATTTTTATGGTGCCACCATCAAACCAGTGTTGGTTCATCAGAACTAAGCAAATCCAGATGATCAGCAAATATCACAAAAGATATTTTTCTGCAACCGGCTTCTGTTTTATGAAGAATGCATACCAATCTCTTGCTCTTTGCCTTTTGATTTGTAAGGGTGACCCTTCCACCATGTCCTTTGCCTTTTAGCCTGCCAGTTATCTGTAGCAAATGCGATAGGCACAAAGGAAAACCACCCTAGTTTCTTTTTGATTTGGAACACTTTTTTAAATGAATGACTGTGATTAAACAGAGCTCAAAACTAGGGAAAAAAGTAGGAACATTTTGCGTTTTCCAGCATATGTCATTAGAATATTTGTAAAAAAAAAAAGTCAGCCCAGGGATGACAGATATAAAGTCTAAAGTTTACACCTGGTTTCAATATGAGGCTTGTAAATTGAGAGCATTTGTTGCTGGTAAATGTGGTATTTCACCTGGCATTTGAGAACAAAAATATGATACTTTCTCTTAACTCTGACAACACAAAGCCACAATTCCTGTTTGTTCCTATATATTTATTATATAGCCTTACATATAATATAGCCTTATTTTTTTCAAAATTGGGGGAGCTACATTATAGATACTTTGATAAATAGGCTGGTATTTTTTATTTATTAAATTTATATGCTTCCTGTCCATCAAGAGGTAACTCTAGGCAGCTTACAAACAGGGTAAAAACAAGGTAAAATATTATGATCATAAATATTATCTTTAACAAATAGCAATAAGACTTATTATACTGCTTCATAGAGCTGTACAGCTCTATGAAGCAGTTTACAGAGTCAGCATATTGCTCTCAACAATCTGGGTCCTCGTTTTACCGATTTTGGAAGATGGAAGGCTGAGTCAACCTTGATCTGGTCACGATCAAACTCCTGGCTGTGGGGAGAATTAGCCTGCAATACTGCATTCTAACTTCTGCATCACCCAGCTCACCACAAAGATGGCAAGGAAGGGAGCAAGGCACAAATGGGATGGAGTCAGGGGTGGGATTCAAATTTCTTAACAACCGGTTCTGTGGGATGAATCCTAAAATATTTAATTTTATCTATGGTTTTGCCTCTCCTTTTCTTTGGCTCTAAGACTGTGTCACCAACATACAGGAACAACGAAGTCCTTTATCAAGCAGCTGAAGACTATGAGAAATTACTGGAGGATCTGATTGGGGCATGACAGCTAAACTGCCCTTCTTTTGAAGGCGAGAACATGCTGTGACTTGACTTTTCCCATGTACACAACAGTCTTCAGCAAGACAGCAGGTTCCTGTCTGTTGTAGCCATAGTTTGCATGGGAAAGAGCTGTAAAATGGAATAGAAATCTTTCCACCTGGTTTGAAATTTTTGACATTATTGGATTGGCCCAAGAACAAAAGCATGACCAATATAATGTGAGTGGAGCAAGAGCAGAATAAAGAAAATTTCAAACCCATTAAAATACAGTTGATATAGAAAATTTACACACCCTTTTAAAAATATTTACATTTTTTGAAATGTAAAAAAAATCAGACCAAGCTAAATCACTTCATTTTTCCCCACCTTTAATAAAACACATAAGCTGTACAATTCAATTAAAGCAAATTGAAATTTCTTAGGAGGAAAAAGAAGAATCAAAAACTTAGAATAAAGTGGTTGCATAAAGATGGACATCCTGAAATTAACCCTTTGCTGAACCATCTTTTGCTTTTATGACAACGTTCAGTCTTTTGGGGTAGGAGCCTACCAGCATGGCCCATCTTGCCTTGGAATCTTTGCCCACTTTTCCTTGCAAAAATGTTCCAAATCTATCAGGTTGTGAGAGCAGGTCCTGTACATGACCCTCTTCAGTTCACCCCACAGATTTTCAGTTGGATTCGGGTGCAAGCTGGGCCATTCCAAAACATGGATCATCTTCTGGTGAAACCATTCTTTTGCAGGTATACTTTGGGTTGTCGTGTGGAAAGGCGAAATTCCTCTTCATCTTCAACATTTTAGCAAAGGCCTGAATCTTTTTTTGTTTTTTTGTTTTTTTGCCAGAATTGACTGACATTTGGAATTGTTTATAATTCCTTCCACCATGGTTAAAGTCCCAGTTCCAGCTGAAGAAAAACAGACCCAAAGCAAAATGCTGCCACCACCATGCTTCACTGTGGGTATGGTATACTTTTGGTGATGTGCAGCATGGTTTTTGTGCCAAACATATTTTTGGGAATTATGGCCAAAAAACTCAACCTTGGTCTCGTGCATATAATGCTTATTCCCACATGCTTTTGTCAGCTTGATGTGGGTTTCCTCAAACTGTGGCCAGGCTTTTGCTGTCAGAGACAACTGAATAGATATCAGGAAAATCTTATTAGATCAACTGAACTTTATAACAATCACTTTAGTTGATAGTGTGTAACGACCACTATGTACCTCAGTTTGAATGTGATTGATTAATTCTGAACACAGCCCCTACTTATAAGAGGGTGTGAACACTTATGCAACCATATTATTCTAGGATTTTTTTGTATTTTTCCCTCCTAAAAGTTTCAGTTTGCTTTTCAATTGAATTGTATAGCTTACACGTTATATTAAAGGTGGAAATTTTTTCGAAGTGATTCATCTTTGTCTGATTTTTTTTTATATCTTAAAAGCTGGCATTTTAACGGGTATGTAGGCTTTCTATAACCACTGTATGTCCTGTGTCGCTATCAGGAAAGTCCTACAGTAGAAAAGAAAACACCTGAAAGGATGTTCTGAAGAGAAATGTAATAATGTATATACAAGTAATCCTCAATTTACAACAGTTCATTTAGTGATGGTTCAACATTATAATGGCACTGAAAAAAGTGACTTATAACTGTTTTTCACACAACTGTTGCAGCATCCCCACAGTCACATAGTCAACATTCAGATACTTGGCAATTAGTATGTATTTATGATAGTTGTAGTGTCCACCTGCAACCCTGCCACCTTCTGTCAAGCAAAGTCAATGGGAAAGTCAGATTCACTTCACAACTGTGTTACTAACTTAACAACTGCGGCAGTGGTGGGATTCAATTTTTTTTACTACCGGTTCTGTGGGTGTGGCTTGGTGGGCGTGGCAGGGGAAGGATACTGTAAAATCTCTAGTCAGAGGTGATATTTGCCGGTTCTCTGAACTACTCAAAATTTCCGCTACCGGTTCTCCAGAACTGGTCAGATCCTGCTGAATACCACCTCTGCAACTGCAGTGATTCACTTAAGTATGGCAAGAAAGTTTGTAAAAAGGGGTAAAATTCACTTTACAAATGTCTCGCTTAGCAACAGAAATTTTGGGCTCAGAATAACAGAAACAGGCCACAGGTAGCCGAGGACTACCTCTATTGCATATTATATGTATATGTATAAACAGCTGGGGGGTTGGAAATCATGGAACTTTGTTTCTGTACTTGAGAACTATAGGAAGATTTTTATATGCTCAACGTGGAAAGGTTCAGCACTGTCCTCAATGAAGGAAAGGTTGGTAAAGATGATGGAATTTGCAGAGATGACGAAATTAAGACTTCTTTGATTAGAGAAAGACAACATTTACTTTTTTAAATTCCATTTTTATTATTTTTATAAAAACTCAAAAGTGGCAAACATACCTAAGTCCAGTGGTGGGATTCAGCCGGTTCACACGAACCGGTTGTTACATTCACACACACACACACACACACACACACACACACACACACACGCACCTCTACTATCGAAGTGGATCCTGGGCACTGTGCTACAATGGAAAAATGGGCAACTGGGCAGCTGGTGTGAGGAAAGAAGGCCGCTCTCCCTCTTTCTTCTCCCTGCTCCTCCTCCTTCCCTTGTGCTGGCCACTCCGTTTCCCATTTCTCCATTTCAGCGCAGCACCCAGGATCCACTTTGATAACCGGGTGTGTGTGTGTTAATTTAATAACTGATTCGCCCAGGGTCAGGCTGGCCATCACAGGAGCTCATCCCGCATGTGTGGCGAAGCTGGAGGGTGGTGATGGGCCATGCCTCCCACAACAGCCAACCTGACCCTGGGCGAACCGGTTGTTAAAATATTTGAATCCCACCACTGCCAAAGTCTTTCTGCCTCCTTATTTTCCCAAAACAATAACCCTGTGAGGTAAGTTACGCTGAGAGAGAGAGTGACTGGCTCAAAGCCAGCTTTTGTGCCTAAAACAGGACTAGAATTTCTAGTTTCCTAATTTCTAGTTTGGTGCCTTCGCCACCAGACCAAACTGACACTATTATTGCTGACTAAAAACACCTTATATAATTTTTCATCAAACAGAAACAGATAACTTTTTATTCATAGTTTTGATTATTAGAAAATATTAAATAATAGAAAGGAGAGCTTTCTTGTAACAATAAGAGATAATTATACCATAATATTTCTATGATTTGCTGCAGAAGAAATTGGAAGCTTCTTTCTATTTCTTTTTATTGTTTCTTTTTGCATCTTAGTTCTTTGCTTTCTTCCTTTTTTTCCCTTTATTAATTTTTGTTAGTTTTTAATCTTCTTTTGTAATATTTGAACAAAAAAAATCCAAAAAGCCCATGGAAGGATTAAATCCAATTATTAGCTAACTGTTACATACATCTTGTTTGAAGGTCAGCTTAAACTTTAGAAAAGTAGCAAAATCCACCATTATGTGACTCGGCCATCTGCCTTTACTTTGGTAGAAATCATTGCAAAAGATGTCCAGCAACTGCAGTGTCGGGGGGGGGGGGACTTGTACAAAGCCTACCTGAGTTTATTCTAGTGAAGACTTGCATCAGGGGTCAACCACCACGGCACTCCTCAAACGTAGCTTTGTAAAAGCTGGTTTTGTTTCACCTCTAAGGGCATCAGATTCCTTTCCAGACTCTGTGACAGTAAGGTTTCCATAGTAGCAAATGTGATTCAAAGGTGGGAGCTGCTTCTGGTAAAGAAAACAGAGGAATAAAAACCAGATGAAATGACACAAACTGAATATGGGAGGCTGTGCAGAGGTTATGCATGTTAATAGGTAATTACAGTATTAGTCAAAAATGCTCAGTCCGAAACAGCTGTGAGTGTGTCTCACCATTTGTGTGCGCATCAAAGACAAGACTTGCAAAGCTTACTTTACACAGTTAATAAAATAACACAGTTGGAAAGGAAGTAACAGGTAAAAAAAAAAAAAACTTTATGAGCAAAAGAAACGTGATTAATTTTCAGTTCAAACCTAGCAAAAGCTGAGTTTGGTATAAAAAGGGCTCACTCCTAAAATCAGGGGTGTCATGGCCTGCATCATGCATCAGATGCATCATGTGCTGGCCACGCTCACCCCCATTTTAGCGAAGGGAGAAAAGTCACGATAAGTCGCGTGATGACAATGTGACACCGTGAGTTTGACACCCCTGTCTTAAATTATTACGTAGCTAGACAAAGCAGCAAGAAAGGTCAGTGCTTGCTTCTAGTTGGGACTTAGAGATGGCAGCCTCCCAAGAGTTGAAGTGTTTTGGTCTATATTCCTTCATATCCATTTGGTCAGCTATAATGTCCCAGCGTGCATTCATTGCATAACTTGATCTTTTCCCCATCTGGAAAATCAGAAATATTTTCATTCTCATTCACAAGAAGTGATTCGTAACAAAATACAAATAGCACCAATTTAATTTTCATGGTGAGTACAACTGTGGATCCTGTCCAATCATGGCATCAATGCTATGTTATTCAAATTATTTCTGACCAAAGTATATATTCATAGAGCAACACAGACTCTGTAATGCAAATCAGGTCTCAACAGTCCCTTACATCCCCCTGCCAGGCCAATGATTCAATTAATCTCCAAACTTTCTCCCCTGTGGTTTTTCAGTATTATACCAACATAACTGAAGAGCTAATTCTCCAGAACCCATTCATATGTGGACAGTGAATACAACACATACAGCCCCCTTGAGAACACATTACCAGCTTTGTTTATGCATCATTTAATACTAGTTGTGTGTACACTGAATGTTTATGCCTTTGGGACAGAATACGAACTTCAGCTGAGGAAATCAAATTTATTCTTCGCTTGATATTTAGATAATACGTCAAAGTAGAATTCAGTTTATACAACTGGAGTAATTTACTGTATATTCAATATGTTACCTTATAACAAATGAAAAATATTTGATACGTTCATACTTTGAAATACAATTAAGTACAAAATGTTACAATAAAACAATTAAAGCATTCTGGATTTAAAAATTAAAAATAGGTATAGTGACACATAGAAAATTTACTTCTAGGTGCTTTTGGAACATAGAAAATTTACTGCTAGGTGCTTTTGGAACATATAAATGTTAATCCTAGCAGTGCTAGTTTCCAGTTTTCCATCTTTATTCACTAGTCCAGGTAGAAGTCAGTTGTAGGACCTTAATCTGTAATGCTAGTAATCTGAGTAAATTGATTGTAATATATATTGTCAGCTTTCTGTCATTCTTTCCCATTGTCATGTCCTTGATCATCTCTGAGCTTAGTTGTTTGCTTGCAGATGCATAATGAGTGCTAGTGGGTATGGGATTTGCTCTCTCTTTGTATACCAGCTTCTCCTGCCAGTGTTGGTGGGGATGTGGTTTTCTCCTTAGGATATTGTTTTCTGATTGCTCGTTTGTCTGTTATTAATCCCTGCTTATCTCACTGTTTGTTGCTGGCAAGGATGTGTTCTGGTCTTTCTTTTTCCTTCTTAGCTTTTTTATTGTCTCTCTTGAAAGGTCTGTAAACGTGGTTTGTCTCTATGTGTCTATTGATGGCTGATTGGTCTGAATGCCAAATTTCCAGAAATTCCCTAGCATTTTGGATTTAACTTGGTCTAGGATGTTCACAATTTTCCAGTTGCATCTATGATTGAATCTGACCATGAATTGTGATATTAAGAAGTTTTCATTGTGTCTTCTGGCTTCTAGTTGGATGCACTCTGCTAGTTTTCTCCATGTCTATCCTACATAGTAGCTATTACAGTACTGTATGTCGTAAGTGATTAGTTTTCCTTTTTTGGCTACTAGGTCTTTTGAGTGTTTCAGAGGGCTTTAGTTAGTTTGTTTGCTATGGTGATGTCAAGGCATTTTAATTGTCTGTTGGTTGTTTCTGAGATGTTTTTGATGTATGGCAGTATTATACTTTTCATAGTTCGTGTTAGTTGTAGTGGGTTGAGTAGTCAAACACTTTTTGATAAATGTATAGGTATTCAGATTTTTGGAAGATGTGGTATTAGCAGTCTGTTTCCTTTTTCCTGTGTTCTGGGTTGTTGTAGTGCATTTATACTCATCTGAATAACGTACTTATGAAGCTCCTTTTGTGGGAGGCTACAAGTTGTTACTTTGGTAATGAAGCCCTTAGTTAATGTGGGTTGTTTTCAACCCTTGCATTTCTAATTGCCATTGTATCTTCTGTTGGTGAGGATATTGAGGAAGGATAATGTTGTTTTCTTCTTTTGTGAATTTTATTCCACTGAAGCTCTTGATTGTTTCATGCGTCTTCTCTCTAATTGTGCCCTTTGTGTTATGATGAAAGTTATATCTACATCCATACTTTTGGCTGTATACTGCATGGAGTACTGTAGTTTCTAAATCCTGCATTACAGTCTCTGCTATGAGTTTCTCTGATCTGCTGGTATATTTGTCCATCAAACTAAATGTAAGTAGTGAGGCAGAGATTGATGAGATCCATGATTCTGGGCATTTCAATCTTAGTATTGGCTAGGTCAGTTGTGGTATAGTACTGCTGCCTCTGGAATGTCAGATAAGCATCTCTTACCAGCTGCGTTCGCACGACATGCAAGCCTTGGCTAAATGGAATTGAGTTCTTTGCAGTTGAGTGTATTGTAGAAACACAGCTATTGTCTTTGCATGTAGTGTGAACCAGACCACCCATTAAGCCATATTAATGTGGCATAGCATTTAATGTGATTGCAATTGTGTTTAGCTAATTTGGCTTTAGTAGGCTGGATGATCCCTGCCTTAGAACAGAGAATAATATACATTGACCATCTAACACAGCATGATGTTTATTTATAATTAGGAAGGATCCTTTCCTTAGTGATTGCATATTTATTTGTGGGCAAAAAGATCCAGATTTCATGTCCAAGCCCAAGTGGAATGGCTTTTAGGAAGTAAAATTATTTCTTTTTTTCCTGGTATCATAGTGAGCTGTGGCTACTAGATTAAGTAAACCTTCCATAACTTGGTAGACTTCATATCACAGAATTCCTCAGCCAGCATGGTCAATTCTGAGAAGCCTGGAAGCTATTTCTCATATTTGGAAAACTCCCCATTCTGGGGAAAGCTGAAATAGATCAAATTGCCCAACTAGACATGAGACAGTTGCCTTCACTCCCAATAAATCCAGGATTGTCTTAATGCAGCCTTCTCCAAACTATGAGTTCCAAATGGACCATGTTGTCTGGAGTTGATAGTACACCAGATTAGAAAGAATCCCTTAATGGTTTACAAACTGCATGTACCAGTAGTAGAGTTTGCATGCTGTATGAGACAGAGAATGTTTTCCGAGGATTTGTCACTCATCTTTGCAACATATGCTGCTGGAGTTTTATTTTGGAAGAGCTATTCAAGAAGGAAATGTAGTAACTGGGGTTCCCATTTATTTTAGGCTCAGGCAGCTGGTTCTCCACATATTTCCCCCACCCATGGGACTGGCCGCTCTATGCCAATGCCAGTCAGGTCCACATCTGCCGGTTCTACCCCAACTCATGTACCCCAAGATTCACTTACTGGTGTTGGAGGAGACGTCCAGGAAGCATTTGCACAAGGTGAGCCATAATACACATACCCTTTTGTGCATATATACATAAAAGTATGAGGGAAGGAGTGGGGAGAGGAGAAGATAAAAGCTCTAAAGTGCACAATTTATTTTTAGAAAGTATTTTAAAATACACTTCTGCAGAAGAACGCCAAAAGCATCCACTGTGTCCTGTAAGTGCTCTGCTATTATTCCACTGGTTTCTCTGTGTTTCATATATGCAGGGTTATTATCTAGCCAATTTTGTATGATTCATGCAAACTGCTTGTTAATTTTCTCTTAAGCAGTGAGAGATGGAACATGCTCAGATCCACTGCACTGCCAGCATCTGATTGCCCAAGTACTTCTGGGAGGTCAACCCCATAGCCTGTTGAAAACAGCAAGTGTTGACATTGCCTGGGATGTACACAAAGTCCCCACTGGGACTGCTGCTATGGCAGTCGTTTCTGCTGCTGACTACCTCATTCCTTCTTTGTGTGACTTCTCCAGCAACTGCAGTTGGGAGAGTTGGCAGGAGCTCTTCTGCAGCAGGCAACAGAAGCAGCTGTGGCTGATGATCTCTTGCTATCACATCTTTTTTCTAATAACATGTTTCCCCCAAAATAAGACCCTGTCGTATATTTTTTTTCCATCAAAAAACACACCAGGTCTTATTTTGGGGGAGGGGGGGATGTCATCCACTGACTCCTCTCACTTGCACGCATTGCCCCCAGCCTCCTTTTTGCTGTCAGAGGCCTTCAGGAATTTCTTCTGTGGCTGGCAAGGCTTTCCTGAAGGCCTCTGCGGCTGATAACAGAGGTCCAGATTGATCCAGAGCTCTGTTATCAGTTGCAGAGGCCTTCAGGAAAGCCTTGCCTTGCCAGCTGCAGAAGAAATGGGCCAAAAAGGCAGATGTCAGGGTGTGCGAGGCTTGGCTGCAACTGTCCGAAAACTCAACCCCATCCCAATCCTAGCTTAATTTTTACCCGTGCACCCGGGAGTGGGCGGGGTCTTCGGGTTTATTTTGGGGGTAGGGCTTATATTGGGCGCACATGTAAAAATCAATCTAGGACTTACTTCTGGGTTAGGTCATATTTTGGGGCAAGCACAGTACTGCCTTCCCTGTTACTATGGTAACTACCACCACCAACTCAAGTCACAGCTGCCTGTAGCCTCCTGGAAGGCCAACTGTTTACTTATGGAAGGCACAGAGGCTATTGTTGCTGCTGCATCATCACCACCTTCCAAGGAACTGCCACAGCAACCATACCTCTTCTCTTGCTCAGCTTGGTCACTTTGAAATAATGAGCCAGGAGTCAAATCACTTGTTGACTGATCTACATAGTCAATGAATGCATAAGCAGGAAAACACCCTTAGGACCAGTCTTTACATCTACAATAGATGCAGATTCTCACCAATATTTCCTGGAACTTATCTTTGGATTGGGGAATAAAAATAATTTCAACTTTAGTTATTGAAGTCTACAATATAAAAGTATTATAGTAGTGTTACAACCACTAATTTTCTTAGAACAATGAATTTGCATATTACTTCATTACCCTTTCTCAGGAACTCGGCGGAATCTCCGTAACGATTTGCTGGTAGCAGCTGATTCAATTACCAATACAATGTCATATTTGGTGAAGGAGCTTCATTCAGGTATGCAAGAAGTTTCTATATTAATCTAAAAAAAAGACTCAAGGAATCTGCCAGGCACATTTTGAGTGCCAGTGATGTTTCCTGTAGTCAGGCTTTCAACTGGGAAGTTAGTCCAAATGTTAATACGATTTTCCTCAACAAAATAAGTTGAAAGAAATATGTTGTTCTAGGGCAGTGTTTCTCAATCTCAGAACCTTTCAGATGTTGGACTTCAACCGTTCAACTCCAACTGAAGCCCACACATCTAAAAGGCACTAAGATTGAGAAATACTAGTCTAGGGTGTTCTTTTTGATATAAGTGGTAGATTAAGTAAGTAATTTATTTACTTTTATTTATTTAATACAGTATTCCCTACTTTAGAGAAAATAAACTTAAATAAAGTAAATAATAAAGTAGGAAAATTTAGGAAATAAATTAAAATTTATATTTATTTTATTTATATTTTATCTTTGTGCTGATAAGAATAATTTTGTTTCCTGCTTATCTGAGCATTTATTTTATAAATAAGATAAACTCTATGGTTTGGTTCAAGGCATATATATTCCATAATCCAACACTTCCTATCAAAACATAGAACAATTTTTGGCAGAACGGTAGGCCAGCCAGAGGAATTAATCAGTTTTAAAGATAGAGGTGAAAATATAGTAATTGCCCAAATGGGCTGATGGAGAATGTGAAATACATTTTTCCTGCAGAAATTTAGATAGTTGTAGGTGATGATATGCAGTTCGCTAAATATTTAGATTCTTGATTTTCCTCCAGATGAGTTTCCTATAATTTCCAAAAGCCCAAGGCCCACTCCATGTTTGGGGTTCTTGGAATGGTAGTCAAACAAATCTGGAAGGCAGCCGTAGTTTGGAGAACAGAGGCCCAAAAGGTACATGCATACATCAAGAGAGGACAACATAGGCATAATTCATTGACAAATTGAAATGTATCCTCCAGCATAAGGAGAAAAGGACTGGATGCTTCAGTGTAATATATTTTAGAGACAGTTTTGCAGCTGTCCTTTTTTTTAATGACTAATCATTCATATTCTACAGCTAAATAAGTGAGAATCTCGACCAGTGTTTTTCAAACTTGACCGTGTCAAGACTTCAACTCCCAGGATTCCCTAGCCAGCATGTTTCCGGCATTTGAAAAACATTGTTATATAGGCCTAACAGTTGCAACTTAGACAAGATTGAAGCCCTATTCCTTGGTTCCTCTTTAACTACCCAAACAATTGAACAAGTGGAAGACAGAAAGGCTAATCATCAATTTCCACTAGAATATTTAAAAATTAAACAGGCTAGAATCAGAAATGCTAAATTCAATTTTAAAATCAAACCATACTTAGATTTGTTAAGTAAGTTTAGGAAGAATCTGAATTTTTACTTTACAAACTCATGTTACAGGGCATATTCCTGGAGCTTTACAAAATCAAGACATTTTCATTTACCAGCTGGTTGAAAACAAAATAATTGTATTTATTTTACTTTTTTGGAGTAACTTCTAAAGAGGGAAATAATTTGTTCCCTGGATGACCTGGCCACTAGGCAGTTCCTTCTGTAGCTATAGCTCTGTAGCTTGAGTCATACAAGAAATCATCTGGGGTACTTGTGCATGGAGATTTTGATCTAGTTCTCCTTGAGTCATAGCCAAGCAAGGGAATAAGTCAGGCTAAACAGGTCACAAAAAGGTCACAAAAATGCACTGGAGAAACCAGATGCTAGAACCTGATCAGCATGCAAACTCCATAGGGAGGCCAGGAAAGACATAGAGAGTGCTGTCAACTCTGTACAAAAGGCTCAGATTCCATAATAGAATTCCAACGGGTAATAATAGCAGGCCCCCAAATAATTTAGTACTGGTGACATCCTGTCCTCCTAGCCAAAATGGTCACGTGACTTACATGTGATGAATACAACTAGGGAGGGTTCCTGAAGAAGAAACTAGGTTTGCTGTCAATTGGATGCTTGCTTTTGACTAAATTGTTTCTGTGATATCAATCTCAGAAGGGTCCAAAGAATCTACTCAGGCGCTCTAAGATATCATGCTAGTGATATATCCATGGTCTTGTGTATAGGTAGAATGTGACACAATTGCAGCAGCTTATAGGATCTTCCAGTGTTTTGATTTATTCATAAAAAGCAGTTTTGTATGGTAACTAAAACAAGGATTGCAGCAAACCAATAACTGCTCCTCACACTTGCAACTACATGGCCTTCGTAGATCATATGCTAATATTTTCATGATATTCTTCAGGTCTTTTTGTTTAGTTGGAAAATTGCTGAATGTTTTTGAACCAATCCAGGCACATTTAGTCTCTGTGGACTCCAGAACTGCAGCCATTGGTTCCAACAGTATAGAATCCTGAGGCTCTGAACTGAATTGGCCAGACTGTTTTTCTCTATTTTGGAAATGAAAAGATGCATATGAATTGTAAAAAGTGGAATTTGTTCTTCCACCGGCATCCAAGTTTTGTGTGTTGTGCTGAGTTCTTTGCAGTTCAGGCAAATGACAGATGAAACAAACTGCAGGCACCCACTTTGATGAGAGGCAGACAAGGATATCCTGGAAAGTATCTAACCCCTTCTCATTTGTGTAAATCAAGAGAAACAGTTGGAGTTAAGACTCCCCAACAGCTAATGTTGAGCTGGGCATTTTATGACTAAAGTAGCCGTGATACAACAGCATGCTTCCCAACTCTCTGTAACTTTGTTGAGCCTGGTTTCGAAACCTTCCATCTGTATAATCTGATTTTTTTCCTGATCTATAGCATCCTGAGTGACTGTTAAAAGAAGTCAAGCCCATATGAGAATCAAAAAGTAGATTCATTAGACTCAGCCAGGGAAGCCAATAGGAGATATGATTTAAATCCAGCCCTTCCATCACTACAAAATAAAAAGCAGATTAGTTACAATTTCGCCTCAAGGATTTTGCATAAAAGCCATAGGTCTTTTTATTTTAATAGGTCATTTTAAATGACATCTTCCATGCTCCTAAGCAAACATAGCTGATTAGCCTTGAAAGCAAGTAATCTACACCTCTGCCCACTTCAGAAAGCCAGATAAGTGTCAATTCCATGCCCTATGCTGGATGTACAGCAGCAGTGCAAATAAAGGTAGCCCTCTTTTTATAATGCCCCCAGAGCCCCCAAGAATAGGTGGAACTAAAATCTAGCCCCCTTTTTTCATTTTTAAAAGTTACAGACAATTCAAGTTACAAAGTCAGCTCTTTAAAACTTATACAGGTTTAAGGAACCTCTTAAAATCCTGAAGCCTAAAATAGCCATACTCATTTTTGGAATATAGTCCACAATTTAAGGCAATAAAGTTGCACTTGTACATTCCTCTTATTACTCTGAAAAAACAGCCTCTCTTTTCTTTATAACAGTCTTGTTCCCCTTTTGTGAGATATTTCCTTTTTCTTGTTCTTTCCAACTTTATATCCACCAAATTCTACATATATTCCAGCTCATCGCCCAACTCCTTTCTGCCCTGTACTTAGGAAAGTGTCTACATAGTGCACATTTTAAGAAATAAATTTTACAATATAACTTGAACCAGCACACATGGTATGTACAGAGCGTTTCCTATTGGATGAATCCACTCAATCTTCAGAATCTTGTTTAATTTATTTGATGCAACCTTTGCTCAGGAAGCTTAAGAGGTCTGTAATGTATCCTTTGTAGAATGTACCATTCAGTTCTTTTAATTTCAGGATTCTGTTTTCTGTTAAAATGATGTTTGATTCTCCCAATCTGGTTGAAAGTTCTTTGCTTCTGGGCCCCAGATAGAACCTGAGATCCAGACCCTCTCTGTCTGTTGGTCATGCCATCTTGAAGAAGGCATTGCACCTTGAGTCACCCATGGAAAGAGTAGCAGAGTTTCTTAAGTCTCCTGCCATTACAGCTCCCTGCTCCCTTGCTGGCCCCTCACTTTTTCTCATTGCCGCTGGCTTTTTTGTGTCGCAGGGGGAGAGGAAGGAGGTGAGGAGGAGGAAGAGGAGGACAAGATGCAGAATGGGAAGGACCGAGGTAAAAGCAAAGCTGTCATGACTCCTTTAAACAAGTATACAGCAAGTTTTGAAATGTGCTAAAAAAACCTAACACACTTCAAATTTAGAACATGTCAATGATTAATCAGAAAACTGAATTTAAGAGCACATGACACACTTTGCCTTGTTCCCAACATTGCCATAGGTATGAGTTGGTCCTGTTGCTAGGGGATGTATATTTGCCAGCTGCAGCAGAGGGCCCCACAAACGACTCTTTTAGCATCTAGTTTGTAATGATCAGCTAGATGGCTTGCCATTTTAACTTCTTACATTTCGGTTTAATCGACCTTAATAGATGTAAGGTACAAAAATAGCTTCACAAAGCCTAATATGGATGGAGACCACATGGCATGGGAAAGGAAGCATTTACAATGTTAGTTCAAAGTCTTTTCATCTGGGATGAACCTGGACCAACAAAAGGATCTGGGACACCAAGGATGTCACAGATGTGGTTGACTTTCATATGTTTGTGCCCACCTTTTTGCTCACCTATTGGCATATTTCTTTCACTACACATTTCATAGTTCCTTATTATTAGTGGAATTTACTGAACAGTGCACTACTAATTTAGCTTGCCTGATTTGTCTTTGGATTACTAATTATTTTTAAGTTTGTATTACTTAATACATATGCTTCTTCCAGAGACATATAATGTTCACATTTTAAACATGAAAATAAAAACATGAAAATAAAAACATGAAAATAAAAATGATTGTTGTAATGACGAGGCAGTCGAGTTGTTTGATCATGAACAACTGAATCATGATGATCTTTATTGGAATCTAGTCTTGCATTTATACACATTTTTAATTATCCTCCATCATTGGTTAACTTTGGTTACTGCTTAACTTTCGTTACTGTTTTGCACAGTAATCCATACAATTAATTATCTCTAGTTAAAGTCTAACATATGTTTACTTCCTCTCTCTAATCCTCCTTTAGATTAGTGACTTTGTTTACCTAAGTTGTATTTGCTTGGAAACATTCTTTATCTGAGGTTTGCCATCCGAGATTGGAACATTCCTGCAATTACAACTCTACATATCGTTTTTTTATTTTAAATGGAGGATTCAAAGATTTATAAATGTATCGCAATTGTAGAGGATTAAGAGAGGGGGAAGCAGGACGAAACAATGCGAATAAATTGGGAATACATTGAATAAAACAACAGGTTGCAATTAGTACAATAATAATAATTATAGCATAAAAGAAAAACTGTCTGAGCCAAGACCAATCAGGGAGCCAATTGGTTAGCCACTCAAAAGGTGAGTAATGAGCATGGATATTATTTTGAATGTATGATTGTAAATTGGCAAGCTCATCCTCAATAGTTTTATTCAAAGAATGAAAATGCACAGCACATCCACGGTGTCCAACTAACGTACAGAACCCTCCCTGACAGGCTAAAAGATAGTCTGTGGCAAAACGCTGCTGTAAGACATCTTGATTTAAGTCTTCTATTTCATGCTGCAAATCACAAATAATAGCAACGGTAGCATTTGATGGATTTTTCAAGTCTGCAGGTGAGACCAAGAATAGATCGTCTGTTTTCTTGAGCAATTATGCCAGGATAAGAGCCTAGAGTAAGGACTCCTGTAATGGCCCCTGCCAATGCACGGCCAAATGTAGAACCAGAAGACAATTGTGTGTCAATAATGACTTCATCATTACATGTAGGCCCAAGAGAGGAACGCCGCTGTCGAGTTGATGGGAGCGTGCCTATTTGAACAGGTAGAGTAAAATAACCTATAGTTGCACATTGATAATTCTGAGGATGAACATTAGTAGCATATTTATCAAAAAAGAACCACATATTAGGATCCTTAAGCTGCCAACCAGCGCATATTGATCCTGTATTAGATTGATCAGAGGCATTAAAAATAGGAAAATTGTCAGGATACATATCAGGAGCTATATTAATTCCATGCAAAGAAGAATTAAAGGTACCTGACAACCAATAGTAGTCAGAACAATAACTATAATTCCCTAGCCTTTTTAATATGTGCTGAGCAGCATCATAATCAGACCAATTATGAAGCCAAGTGTGTTTAGCGTGACAACAGAAACACAGACCCCTTGTAAATTGACTAACTTTCAAGTAACGCCAACGGACAGAATTCAATTGCATAGGGGGTGTAGAAAATAGCCAGGAGTGTGAAATAGATTGTAGTTGTGAGACAATAAATTTAAAGACTGTAAGAGCTTTAGAAATAGGATTTCGCACAAAAATGGAAGAAAAGGCCGGATTTAAAGTAGTAGTAACCACTATTCTAGGATCCTTGGGTAAAGAATACAACAAGTTTCCCACATATTGAGAAAAGGCTATCTGATATGATTCTGAAATCATCATCAAATGCTCATGTTCAACTTTTGTACGAGTGAAAACTATGCTAATGAGATCCTGTCATGTAAGATGTAAGGCTTGTTTACGACCTTTAATAATCAAATCCTCTAATGCTGATTGATAAGGATAAATGTTTCTAGGCGGAGTAGCTGACAAATTAATCCATTCATGAATGTTGACCGCTTGCGGGGACACATTAGAATAAATACATCCCGTGGGTAAGGGTGTAGTGGGAAGAATAGCTAAGCAAAGTCCTATTGTTAAGGATGTTATCCTGTCCACATATCGATGCTTAAACCTATTCAATATTTCTTGAAGGCATGTTCTTTGAAGATCAGTTAATACAACTAGATCTCCTGGTGATTGTGCTCCCTTCAAAGACTGAAATAAGAGCAACATATCACCAGTTTTAATGTAGAAGAATGGGCGTGCCCAATTAATAATGCCAAGTAATTTTTGCCATTGTACTAATGTATATGATTTCTGTACTTGTAATTCAGGAAGAATTGGAATGGAGGAATTGTGCAACATTCTATGTTTCCCATTTTTCTTTTTTATAACAAAAACAGGAGTATTCCAAGGACTAGTAGAAAGTTCTATATGACCAGCAGCCAATTGTTCTTGAACCAATTGTTGTAAAGCAGCGAGTTTTTCCCTTGATAATGGCCATTGTTCCACCCAAACCGGCGTAGAACAGAGCCATTTAAGAGGAAGAGCCATCATCAAGAATCAAATGGGCATTAAGAAGAGAAAGGATATCACGGCCCCAAATATTAGTATGAATATCTAGAATGTATGGTTGTAGGAAAAAGGACTTACCAGCAGATGTTGTAACATTAATTTCTTGAACACTCTGCCAAGCAGCTGTAGAACCTCCTATTCCCCACAATGAAGAAACTGTCGTTTTTTGCCACTGTACTGGCCACTGTAAAGAGGAGATGACAGTAACATCGACTCCAGTATCCAATAACCCTTGAAATGGTTGTTTATTAAGGAAGAGCGTTAATGAGAGGAGTTCAGCTGATGAAGTAAGCCTACAGATAAAGAAGTTGATCCAAATCTTGCATCCCAACGATTACCTATACCAGGAGATGGATTTTCATATGGAAGAAGAAGCAATTGAGCAACAGAAGAATTACAAGGAAGAACTTGAGGAAGATTCACCCAAATCTGAATCATGAGGATACTAGTGTAATCTGAATCTATTACCTCAAGCACAACAAAACAGCCCTTTTTGTGTGCAGAAGAACGAGGCAAAATTAAGCCAACTAATCCCGAAGGAAGAGGACCTTTAAATTGAGATGGAACTATTTTAACTTCCATGGGAAATTTAAACTCAATTTCCTCTTGAGTGATTAAATCGATCCCAGCGCTACCAGCTGTGGCTGGGGAGGAGTGAGAGAGACTGCTGGAGGAGTCAGAGTGATGGGAAAGGCACGCTTTGGATTCTGGGTGGGTGCCACACCCATTGGCAAGTTTCCCAACCGAAACCGACATTGATTGGCCCAATGACCCTTTTTGCAAATAGGGCACTTCTTAGAAGGACGATTCTGAAGCATAGAAGGTGTAGAACGACAGTCCTGAAAGTGGCCAGGCTTCTTACACTTAAAACAGTTACCAATTGGTCGCTGTCCTTTCTGAATAGCAGCTGCTAACATATGCATTTTATAAGTTTGTGATCCAATATCCTGGTAGACTCGCAGCATATCTGCCAGAGTGTAATGAGCAGTAGCCTTTAATGGCTGTAAAGCTCTTTTACAATCTGCATTAGCATTTTCAATAGCTAACTGGTGAAGAAGTTCACCAGCAGCTTCCTGATGATAAAACTGCTGTCTAATTGCTTTGGACAGACACTCAACAAAGTCAGCATAAGGCTCATTGGCATTCTGTCGAATGTTTGAAAAATTTGCTCCAGGTTCTCCAGCTTGGGGTACCTTAAGAAAAGCACGAAAGGCACATTCAGAAACAATAGTTAACGTAGCTGGAGGAAGAACAACTTGAGTAGGAATTGTACCAAATGGTCCAGAACCAAATAGCTGCTCAACTGTATATGCTCCTCCCCCTCCTAAAGCAGCAGCTTGAGCATGTCTCATATATTCACTCTCCCAAACCACATATTGCATGGATGTTAAAATCATGCGAAATATTTGCTTCCAATCTTCAGGGATCGTTGTATAACCATTTTTTATTCCTTCTACAAGTCCTCTTGTAAAATTACCACTAATCCCATAGTCTGTGACTGCCTTTTTTAACTCTCTTAAGATCTGATAAGGCAGACCCTCCCATTCTGCTACTTGCAGTCCAAGCTGTGGCCCCTGACCAGGACGATATTGTACTGGACAAACAGACAGTAATTCTGCAAGTTCTGTTCCTGAGACAGAGGTATCCCTTTTACAAGTCTCTACCATTTTCTGAAAAGAAGACTGAACAATAGAGTCAGGAGGCTTTTGCCCTGTATCTACAGGAGCTGAGGGAATTGAAGACATATATTCAGGTGAAGAAGGGGGACAAATGACAGCATTAGTATAACGTGAAGGTGGAGGTGTTAAAAGAGAAAGTTCATTGTGACCAAATTTTTCAATTGCATGCCTACATAAATGCCACACAACTTCTATTTTTGCTCGAGGTTCAGTGTGCAATGTTTTCCCTATACGTTCCCAATCAGTTAATTTTAAAGACCCCTTTTCTGGGTACCATAGGCACTGAGCTGCAATCTCCTGGACCAGCCTTAAGAGATTTCTCTGTGGTACCTCAGTATTATTTTTCTTCAACAAATAGCCTAATTCATCTACATACTTCCTTTGTTCCTCAGAAAGCGAAGACCCCATACTTACAGAAACCAAAACGTTGAAGAAACCACAAAGGGTTGAAGGTGCACCAAATCCTTGCCGGACGAAGTAAGAGGGTCCCTGTTTATGCGCCACTTGTTGTAATAACGAGGCAGTCAAGTTGTTTGATCATGAACAACTGAATCATGATGATCTTTATTGGAGTCTAGTCTTGCATTTATACACATTTTTAGTTATCCTCCATCATTGGTTAACTTTGGTTACTGCTTAACTTTCATTACTGTTTTGCACAGTAATCCATACAATTAATTATCACTCGTTATAGTCTAACATATGTTTACTTCCTCTCTCCAATCCTCCTTTAGATTAGTGACTTTGTTTACCTGAGTTGTATTTGCTTGGAAACATTCTTTATCTGAGGTTTGCCATCCGAGATTGGAACATTCCTGCAATTACAACTCTACAAATGATATTTGGCTTTACCAAATTTTATTTTGTTTCTTGCAGGTTAAATTTAAAAAAATCTGGACCAGCCAGAGGTTTAGGTAAGTGTATGGCTATTTTGTTCCAAACAAGCAGAAGCCATTTTAATTCTTACAGCTATGTAAGAATTCTTACATTGGCCACCATTTTCTCTTCATAGATAGACAGAGAATAAGATAATAGCAGAATAGTTAATGTAGGTGGGGTGGGGCAAATATCCTGCCACAGAGTATTTATGTGCCTTCCTATTGGTTGATTGGTGTATTGATGGCTGGTGATTGGTTGCTGTTTCCTTGTGCTGCCAAGCCCTTGGGCTGATTCATCACCAACTTATCAGGTACTTAGGAGCCGAGGGCTTGGCAGCATAAGGAAACAACAACCAGTAGCCAGCTATCAATACACCAATCACCCAATAGGAAGGCACCTCATAAATACGACTCACAGAATAGCCCAAAGCACATATTCCAGTAGAGAGAAGTTCCCTGAAGATGGGCTCCAGCACAAGTCCAAAAGCTCGGAAGAATAAACCACTGGTCCCGGTGATCAACTCAGATTGGATCTTGCAATGTTTATTGCCCACTTCATGTGGACATTTTACTGGAGGTCACTTCTGAGCCTTTTTAGCCCCATTTAGGCTAAAAAGAAAGTTGAGTCACTCTTCATCATGGCAGAATGAACTGTAGACATAAATTACCCATACCATCCCAGGTTTAACACTGTTCTCAGTCTAGCTAAGAATCCAGCAATGTCCATAACTTACGATCTTTGGTCCTGGCTGATGATCTAAAAGTCAACAATATTTGTTTCCAGTGAGTATTGCTTACTAGGTTTCATATTTTAAATATTGTTTAGGAAGATAGAATACTGTCAATGCAGGGGCAGATTTGGAGGCTGTGTACTCCACTAACAATAGCAAACTCATGTGGACATTAAGCATATGTTCTGCACCAGAGCTATATAATGAATGTGGACAATCTTAGTGATAACTGTCCCACATAGTACAGGTGACACATAGTTCAAATTGTTACCTTTTGTAGCAAGCTTTGGATTTCACAGAACCCAGAAGTTTTTTTCTGCTGCCAAGAAAGCTAGTGTGGTTTAGGCGTAGCCTGACAGAATTCATTCAGAAGAATCAGATGCCTCTTTCAGCATTTCTTTTTTATAGTCAGATAGAAATCCTGTTTGGCAGCTACCTCAAAGGGGATGGGATGGGAGAGGGATTGGGAATGTAACAAATCCTAATTTTGGAGGCCTCACTGTGATGAGTTCTACACTCTCACTATTACAGGTCTACTAGCACTTAGTGGAATTATGCCCATCTTGCTTAAAATGCTTTGTGCTCTACTCTTGCCGTCAGCTAAGAGATCCCACTGCGTTTCCAGTGAAGTGCTGATTCAAAAGGAATTTTTCTTTCATGTGGGTCCTGGAGCCCTCAAGGAATCACCTACTGGGACCATGATCTGGAAACAATTTGAAATGCCTGTAGCTTTTTAAGGAGATGCACGTGGCATGTGTATGCCGCAAACAGAAAATTGTTTGAAGCCTCATTTAGTGTTTTTGGCTCTCTACAAAAGAACATTGACAGTAGCAGAGAGACCCAAAAAAGAGCGAGTTGGCTAAATTGACTGTTGGCTAAATTAATTTTTAGTCAGATTTAAAATTCTCTGTGTGTCTCTCTTATAGGACAGGCATCCTATGAGATTCTCTATGTCTTGATACAGGTAACAAGGTGTGAGCTCCTATTCTAAAGACGTCTCCACATCCTTCAGAAGAGGCATGATCCAACTGACACATCCACCATTGTGAAGCTGTGACTAACACAACAATTGCAGGGGAGCAGTCTTCTTCCAACAGACACAGTGGCTTTTCTGGGGGGGAGGGCAGGGCAGGGCAGGGGCATCTCCTTAAATTTGCATGTCCTATTTCTGTAGGTGTTCAGTGCTAACTGGACAGAGCCTCATCTCTGTTTCAATGAGAAAGCTTTCTGAATAATGGCTTCTGAAAATGCAAGCCGCCTTCCTGTGAATTGTCCCCATTCTCTACCTGGGCTTCATTGTTCACACCTTATCATGCTCTGGCAGTTACATTTGTGATCTTCAAGTCCCCCAGGAGCAGACCTGCAACCAGCTGAATTTCTTCACCAAGTAACGGAGATGAATGCTGGCTGTGGATTCTGATGTGGAGGCAGCCCCTCTTGCCTTTTCGGAATGCTTTCTTTGTCTGTGAATGGCAGGTTGCTTGGGTTGTTTGTGAATGCATGTCACACAGTGCCGGTGAGACAGATGGTGGTGCTTCCAGGAGGCAACTGACGCGGGTACCATTAAAGATAGTTTAGTGGTAAATGGATAGGTCTGACCCACAAGGTCAATCCAGCTGGAGATTTCTCTCTGTCAGCTCTATCAAAATGAACGAGAGCACCACTAGAGCATTATCACCACCATGCCCTGTGCAGCTGGCTTGTTTCAGTGAGGATGGTATAGAATTGGTAGATTGTGCGCTCAATTTCACTTATGAAATGGGCATTAAAATGAGAATTTTCATCATGAGCAATCTAGTGGGTCTTACACCGGTCCTGAGGTCCAGCATCTGGCAGCTATCTTTAGAAATTCTCAGAACAGGTGGCTTTGTGGTTGTTGCCTTACATGATGGCTTAGTGCACAGGTGTCAAACTTGCAGGTCAAACAGGTATCACATTGTCATGTGACATATCATGACTTTTGCTAAACTGGGGGTGGGTGTGGCCAACGCATGACGCACCTGGACCGTGGGCCATGAGTTTGACACCCTTGGCTTAACGGAAGAAAGCTGTTTTAAGCAAGTACTGCTATCACCTAATGCCCTTTCCAACATCAAATGCCAGCCAGTCTGCTGCTCTGGTGGCTGAGAAACCCCTCCTTCCTTTCTATCCATAAGTGATTCCCTTTTTCTTTCAGAAGCTCGCTCTGAGGGAAATGTGGAGTAGCCTTGGAGTGAACTCTGACTGAGCTGGTTAGGTGTACTGGTTCTCCAGGGAGTAGGCTTACAATTTCCATATTGCCTTTTAGGGGTAAGAGAAAGTCATGCACAAATATTCAACTGATTGTTTTTGAAGATCTGAAACACCAGTTGTAGGACCAAGAGCTTCACTTTTCTAAAAACCCAATTTGTACAGTTATATAGGATGTTCTACATCTGTCCTATTTTGTTGGTTCAGATTAGGTAAATGAAGTGCTCCTTAGCTTTTGTAATAGTTGGCTGTAGCTATAAAAATACACACAGACAAATATCCAAAGCTTGGATTATTGTGGCCACAGCAAAACCTACAATCAGAAATTGGAGGATTTTTAACCATTTTGTTTAACCATTTTACCAATGCAAGGCATACCTGGTTGGAACAGAAGTTCTCCAATTCAGCGATCATATTTAGGTTCCTCTGTCATGACTTGCCTCCATCATGTATAGTAGATGAGCAGAAAAACTTAGCTAAACCTAGTAGATGCCTAGTAAATGCCATTTACATAGAGTTGCAAGAAAACTAGAAGTCTGCATAGTCACCAAGAATGGAGTCAATTCCAAAGGCTGTTTACCTTGTTGAAAGTACAAAATCATTACCATAATCAATGTATTTGGTCTACTTGTCAGAATCAAAAATCTGCCGTTTAGATCCTGTTCTGTCTTCTGCCCAACCCTGAAGCATATAACCTTTCTTAAAACATTATTTCCCTCTCCTGCCATTCTAGAAACCATGAGATATGCTGGATGAGATGGTTTGCTTGATTTCATAGTAGCTCCTCTATGCACAGATGTGCCGACTTCAGGAGTAGGAACACCAGCTTTCAGCCAGCTTCAAATTGCCCTGCATGTCTTTTGCAGCTGAAAAGACCTTGCATTTTAACGCTTCTCTTCCTGCTGTCAGCTATCTCCAGAGACCAACCCTCATGCAGTTATATCTCTGCTCTTTCTTGCAGTCCAATCTAGGAGGAGATGATAACACAAAAGCTAATTTCTGCATGAAATTCCAGGATTGGCGGTTCAGGCCATGATAAGACAAATGAGAGGTTCCTACCCTGTGCTTGTGTCCATGCCATGTGCCTGGATCACTTCATCTGCAACACAATATATTTTTTAGCCTACAAAGTAATTAACATATGCTTCATATTACTGGAATGGAAGGGCTTTTGGGTATACTTTAAGGCAGCTTCTAAGCTTTCCTGACAGGCTGAGGTACATAGAGGAGCTAATAACTCATCCTTCCATCTGTATTCCCCAAGAGCTAGGGAAGTACTTCCTTTCTCCAAACTGCCCTTCACTGTAACCCTTGGGCTTGAGAGACAGGTATATCACTAAGCTGTTGGCCAAAGTTCAACAGCCACAAAGTCCCGAGGGAAGCAGCGTCAAATGGAATGGAGTTCCCTCTCTTGTACAATGAAGAATGTCCCCCGAACACATAAAGTTCATTTGAGGATCCTGCATGGTTTTGAATTGCATCTCCGACCTAGTTGAAAAGAGAAATAGTGGGGAGGGGGGTTTATTTGGCAAGAAAGAGACAAAATAAGGGGTCAAGCTCTTTCTCTGCCATCCATTGCTAAGGAACATCTTGGCAATTATATTACTGAAGCTGAAGATGTGCCCAAGACTACTGGTTTACCTAGCTGGTCCCCAGAGAATTTGGCTTTGCTGCTCCAGCTGCCCCATGAATACTTGCATGCTGAACCTTCTGGCTCACCCTCTTCTCTAGGTGTGAAGTCTTGCAATTCAGGCAAAACATTTTTGGCTGCTGGGATTTGGCAAGGAGAAGAATCTGTTCCAAAGCATTTTGCAAATATGCTTTTCAATATGGTGAATGTGCCTTTGAAAGCCAGGAGACAGAAAGATCTCCCAACTACAGTTGAAAAAGAGCTGCTCCCAGGGCCGGTGTGCAGGGCTTAGTGCCGTCTCATATTTTTGTCTGGAAGACGAAACCCAGTCATCTGTTTTTCAAAATGCATTCAGTTGCTGTTTTCGGAGAGATCCAATTAAGTTGAGAACTTAGCTATATTTAGACTATGTTCGCATGACATACTAATCACAAAGAAGCTAATCCAGGCTTTGTGATTAATTTATATTTCAGGGTATTGTGTGAGCCCGGAAAAATGGATAATTGAGTAAACTATGTTTCAGCTAACATTCTGTAGCCAAAGTGTGTTACTGTAAGGGTGGAACTTTTTCACTGTATCAAAAGACATTTCCTTTGAATCTACTTTATGGGTTCGAAGTATGTGGCCAAGAAAAACCTACAATATATGGCTATTGGTTTATGAGTAGAGTCAGGCAGGATTGTGGGGCTGGAGTCAGATCCAAAGATGGCTTGTGAATGGGAAGGAACAGGGAGGCATCCATCTTTTGTCTACTCGGTGCAGTATGGCACTGGAAGCAGGAACAATGCAGGCACTGAGTCACATGACAGGAAGATGAGTGGCATGTAAATGTAATTGAGGTGAGCCTCCTTCAGAAGTTACAGTGGTGCTTCTGCTATTGGGGACCAACATTTCAGATCCATTGTGTACATCTGGCTTACAATGCTGAGGCAGTAGCTTCTTCACATATGGTGGCATCCGTGTGGTAAAATAAATTGCCTCCAAAAAGGGAGCAGTAAAGCAGTGGTGGCATTCAAAATTTTTTACTACCGGTTCTGCAGGCGTGGCTTGGTGGGTGTGGCAGGGGAAGGATACCGTGAAATCGCCCTTCGGAGTCGGTATTTGCCAGTTCTCCAAACTACTCAAAATTTCTGCTACCGGCTCTCCAGAACTGGTCAGAACCTGCTGAATACCATCTCTACCGTAAAGCTTCTCTCAAGTTTCAGCTAGCATTTGGATGGCTAGCATTTGGAACAGAATTTAGTTTGATCCCAATAGAGAAAGGACAGAGTAGGAGCAGAGGACACGAGGTTTTCAGGAGTCCCTGCTTTCCAGAATGCCTTCTGTTTTTGTCATGTTAATTGGTGTTAGTATGGGGTATTACAGTATTGGGGGAAAGGGAAAACAGAGCACTGAATGAAGCAAAAGATAACCAAAAAGAGGGAGTTTTGACCTAAGGGACTAGACGCAGGGGTGTCCAACCTTGGCAACTTTAAGACTTGTGGACTTCAACTCCCAGAATTCCTCAGCCAGCAAAGCTGGCTGAGGAATTCTGGGAGTTGAAGTCCACAAGTCTTAAAGTTGCCAAGGTTGGACACCCCTGGACTAGAGCATTCCAAGATATTGTAAAGGTACATATGCAAACAAGAGTTTGCATAAAGATGTTAAACATGGGAAAGGATTGTTAACATAGATTAAATGAACCTTCCTCAAAATAGATGTGTATTTAAAATATTTTGGTAACAAAATGGCCCAGTGTGTCTGCTCTTATTCACCTTCTGTCTCCCTCCTCTCTGTCTCTCATTCACACACACACACACACACACACACAAATGGCAAAGTTTTATTGCTTTGATTGGTCCACAATTAGTCCCTCAAAACCAGCTCCTTAGAGAAGAGAATTTGGTTTTGTTTATCAGGATCACAGAACAGCAGGGGTGAATTCTTGATGATCTCTCCATCATCCTCATTCCTCCATGTCCAAGTAATTTGGTGTGTAGGTAGAGGGCACTTTGGTAGGTATGAACAAATGTGAGCGACCAGAAAAGAGGAGCAGACACAGCAGGATTCTGGAGGCATCGGCTTTAATAGAGCTCTGGGACAACATGGGGGCCCAACTGAAGGCTTTGCTGTTCCTATTTTCTGGATGACTTGACTTGCAGCTGTGGGAGAGGGCAGTGGATATGCCAACCCAGATTAAAATGAAACAGACTTCTGGCCAGCCACATAGACTCATAGTTCAGAAAGATTTTGCTCTGCATACAGAAATGAAGTTTGTTTGGGAAAGCAGCTCTTTAGTGTTCTTCAAAAGGACCAGTTCTCTTCTTCAGGACATTCTGGAAGGGATAGGGAAGAACCATCAGCTGTTGGCACATGTCTGGGAATCAGCATCAGCCGGCAGGGATTAAAAATTGGCTGTGATCCTTCAACTCAGTTTGATTACTGAATTTTTGATAGTTCACCCAGCCTCATTTTCTAAGTTCCATTCAATATGTTTGACCCTAGACCAGGGGTCCCCAACCACCGGTCCGCGGACCGGTACCGGTCCGCGGAACAAGTCCTACCGGGCCGCTGGCTTGCTGGGCGCCGCCATCTTTTTTTGATGAAAAAGTGCTTCCGGTGAGCTTTTCCGGGTAGAAAGCTCACCGGAAGCACGTTTTCATCAAAAAAAGATGGCGGCGCCCAGCTGATGCTGGTACCGGGCCGCGGCGCCCAGCTGATGCCGGTACCGGGCCGCGGCGTAAAAAAAGTTGGGGATCACTGCCCTAGACTAACACCATGCTAAACCATATAAACAAAACTAATGTAATGTGGCTTCACATGTACAAATGCAGCTGCTGGGTCTTTGATCTGGTGTGTGAATACAGCCATGATGTGTCTAGGCATCTTAAGTGAAGCTGTGATTGAGATCAGACATGCTAGCAGCTAGACCAAACAGGAGGCAGAACAGATCCATTCTTCCGCATGGAAATCAAAGGCAAGTCAGCCAATGTTCTCCCTGAGAAGCAAAGAAGGTAATGGAGCAAAGTTTCCCTCCCCCCATTATTCCTGGGTGCTTTCAATTGGTTTGGCCTGTGGTGATTTATGGCTTGCCAATGCTACAGTGTGACCACGTTATCACTGGGGTAGGTATGATACTGTACAAAGATATGGAAGGCAAGGCAAATACGCTGATTGTTACCAAGATGCAGTGGAGGATTGTGTTTTCCTGTTGAGAGAGAGAAAAGAGGAAGCAGAATTTATCTAGAAATTATGTGGAGAGCAAGGAAATTATGCACTGTGTATGTGTGAATGTAAGAATGCATTTTCTTTTTGATACATCCTGGATCTCTAACAATACTAGCTCTACAACTGTCAATTAATACTTTCTTGTCTACTACGCAGCCCACCAAAAGCTAAGCTTGGTACAATGAGAACCAATGTGAGGATGAATGTAATAATTCCAGTTTACAACTGTTTTACCACTCGTGCATGGGTGAATGTGTATATGTGTGAGAGAATTCCTGAATGTGTGAATGCAAATGTTTTCACTAAAGTTTGTTAAAAATATATGGGAGATCCTGTACATGTTGGGAACAAGTCTAATAGAAAGCTGTAAACTAGAAGCCATGTTTTCTCATCTGCCAAATATTTAATAAATGAGTCCTATTAATCTCTTCTTGTATGCACTTGAATATCTGATGAAATTCAGGGTGGCTATAGACATAAGCTCAACTCAAGTACCAAGGAACAAAATCTAAAGAGAGGATATGTTCCAAAATTAAATTGATACTATTTTCAGAAATATTACTCTTCGACAAGAGACTGACATTTATTTAAGACATGATTTTTACCATTTACTTTTAATATCTATTTTTGGTATATATGTTTTCGTAGATTTTCATGGGTACAGGTATGCAGGTTTTGGCGTATTCGGGTCTTTTCCCGTGTAAGATTGAGAGTATCTTGGTGATGTTTCGACGAAGTCCCACTCGCCGTCTTCAGGCTGGTGCTTTTGGCTTCATGCTTATGCGAGCAAAGCATGATCGGAGCTGACGTCTCTCTATAAATACTGGTGGGGAGGTATAGTGTGCTGGCTCTGTTTTGTGTGTGTGTGTGTGTGTGTGTGTGTATGTATGGTATTCAGCTTTGTTCGGGTATTTTCCCACGTCATTATAGTTGTGCTTTTAAAGTTGTAGCAACGTTTCGGCAGAATCTCATCTGCCATCATCAGGCTTCTGTATTGTGTTTGTCTGTGAGATTCTGCCGAAACATTGCTACAACTTTAAAAGCACAACTATAATGACGTGGGAAAATACCTGAACAAAGCTGAATACCATACATATAGATACCCGCGTAAACTTAAGAATATCTATCTATCTATCTATCTATCTATCTATCTATCTATCTATCTATCTATCTATCTATCTATCTATCTATCATCTATCTATCTATCTATCTCTATCTATCTATCTATCTATCTATCTATCTATCTATCTATCTATCTATCTATCTATCTATCTATCTATCTATCTATCTATCTATCTATATATGGCATTCAGCTTTGCTCGGGTATTTTCCCACGTCATTGGAGTTGTGCTTTTAAAGTTTAAACTACAATGACGTGGGAAAATACTCCGAGCAAAGCTGAATGCCATACATGCGAGTACTTAAGCAAAAAAAAACACACACACACACATGTATATATATGTGTGTGTGTGTGTGTGTGTGTAAGTTTTCGCGGGTACTTACATGTGTGTGTGTGTGTGTGTGTGTGTACATATACATATACATATACATATACATATACATATACATATACATATACATATACATATACATATACATATACATATACATATACATATACATATACATATACATATACATATATATACATATATATATATATATATATATATATATATATATATATATATATATATATATATATATATATAAACCTGAGAAGGCAAATGTAATCTGAAGACTGAGGACAAGAGCTGCAGAGTGTCATGATTAGCATAGGACAGGTAAAGCTTTCCTAATTTGATTTGCTAACAGCATTTCCAAACTTCTTTTAATTGCAAAGAATCTCCTTTCTCCCTGCCCCCATCCTAATAATATTTTACAATGAAAACTAAGATGAAAATTAAAGAACAACCTTTCTAGTCAAATAAAAGAGAGCTAATAGCTGAAGAAGGCCAAACTAAAAAAAACCCTGCTTTTCAATTATTTAAAACCCATTGCTGTGGCAGCCTGGCATACTGCAGAGTAGAGGTTATTCAGTAATATAGGTGACATTGCAGGAAAGTTACTGCTGTATTGCCATCAAGGAGCAAACTGAGCAGAGCAGAGAACACAACCTCCTCAAGTAGCAGAGGCTCTGGGAAAGTGATCCAACTAAAGTTGCAGGTAACTTTGTCCCTATGGTTTAGACCATGGGTGTCAAACTGGTGGCCTATGGACCAGATGCATCACACACCGGCCACACCCACCCTAGCTCTGCGAAGGGAAAAGTCACTATATATGATGTGGCGAGTTTGACACCCGTGGTGTAGACTTAAATGCTACATCAACAGGTTGGCTCTGTGTAAGTAGACTGGCAACCAATACAAATTCTTCAGCATAGTTGTAATGCATGTATGTGATGATACTGCACATTTGTCAGAAACCAAATTGTGGCATTCTGCACCACTTTTAGCTTCAGGATCAATCTCGACGGTAGTCATGCACAGAACATATTGCAATAATTTGCCAAAAGTCTGGAATAATCCATACTGTGGAGTGGATTCTGCTGAAACTCACAAATATATTGTACAGAGGAGCATTAGCAGCAAGATTACCCCGTTTTCTTCAATTCATGTGGCATCGTGCTGCCATGATGTCTGTATAACCTGAAAGACTAAAGAATGTGCTCCCTTGCTTATATTTCCTCTGCCAGTACAATAAACAATCCCTTTGTCTTGCACAACAAAAGGCAAGAAAATAAAACTGCCTTCAGCACTGGACGAATAAATAGAACAGCAGAATCTCTACATGTCCAGTATATGCACTCACCATGGCTCAAGATTGCATCATCTAAAGGTCAAACTCCACAGCTTCCCTATGGGTTGGGGAAGAACACAAAGGGGCTGGGGACAGAAGCAGAGTACAAACAGCCCTTCAAATGGCAGGTGTGTGAAATGTCCTGGATGTAGAGCAGCTGTTTGGGGGCAACATAGCCATAAATCAGCTGTCCCATCCCCATAGAGTTCCGTCTGGAATGTGTGGAAATTTCCATGTGTGAAGGACTGTCTGGAGGTGATGGAGGAGATGGTTTGGAATGGAAAAGAGGTGTCTTCTCTGACATGACTACAGCCTAAATATGAGTATACCAGCCATGACAACAGCTGGCAGTTTTCAAAGGAGAAGAATCAGAGATAAGACCAGACTTGCCAAGTACAAAACGCTTTTCAAAATTCTCCATCAAATTCATGAGAAAGATGTTGAGTAGATGGTTTGTCTTATTTCTCTTATGTATTCCCTTGGGGATGCAGGGAGGCTGCAGACCGCCGAAAAGATTAATATCTAATGGAAAACAGACTATTTACATATTATTTGACCATTTTGTATCTCAGTGGGCAAGGAAGCCATAGTCCACCAACAAGAATGTTGACATATTTCTCTTTGAACAAAATCTCTTTCATTAAACTGAATAAGAAGTAGTAGGAGGAAAATGCACACTTATTTTGTCCACAGCTAAATAGAGAACTGATGTAGGATTTCCTGTGTTGGCCATTGGTTTAATGATGAATTTTGATTAAGAAATATCTGGGCATTCTTTATCCTATTTGTATAGCCAGCCATCTCACACAAAAGTGACTCTGAGCAGAATTTTGCTGTTACCTTTTGCCTGAAGGGTAGGAGCACCATTTCCTCCATTTTAGATAGAGAAAGGAGAATTTATTACATTTCCAGCTTCTTACTTTGCAGGCTCCAACAGCTGAGTTAATAACTGACAGGACTCTAGTGCTATGTAATACTAAATTGCCCCCCATGGACAGTGATGAAAATTTTATATTTCCCAGGTTAATTAAATTTGCAAACAAAAGGTGAATTCTTTTACATTATGCTCTTAAATAATTACCAGAAACAGCTGCAAAACCAGAGCATAAAAATAATGTTAGTTCCTTTCTCTCTCTGGCTGCTGACTGCAAGAGGAGGAAAAGCATAGGGTGCTGGGAGCCCAGAATTTCTGTCCTGTCTAAGGAGAGCTCAGGTGTGTCTGTTTGAAAAACCAATATTTCTTTTTCTTTCTCAAGTTTGCCCACTCAAGCAGAAATCTTTGTGATGGAGCAAGAGCTACACAAGCGGAGTATTATCCCCAAATGCCAAACTAGCTCTAAGCACAAACCAACCTACTTTTCCAGACTTCTCCTAAGAAACCACTTAAAATAGGCAAGAAATTTTTTTTCCTGCTCCCCTTGGTCTTCTGCAGGCAGTTGTGACTTTTTAGTAGCAGCAAACAGGGGAGGAGATGATTGGTAACAAAGCCTTGGGACGGAGACCAGGCTCATATGCCATGCAAAACTATCTGGGGGATTGCCCGAGTTATGGGTGTTACATGCTCTTGTTGTTTCTCCAGGGCAACCTGTGGAGCTTTGCTGGCTGGAGACCTGACTGCTCTGTTCCTCTCTGGTTGCAGGAAGCATTGCCTGGCTCAACTCCTGAGCCTTTATTGTCCTTGCTGGATAATTAGGGAACTCCACAAAGGGCTCCTGCAGTGTCATTGAGCGTGTGTCCCTGCCTAATGAGAGACAGGCACAGAGCAGCCAGGAAGCACCAACCAGTCTGGACAGTGGGGAGGTCAGCGGTGGCCAGGAGAGGTGAAGGGTCATGCTGCTGCTGCTGCTGCTCAAGTCCTCTCTCTCTCTCTCTCTCTCTGTGTGTGTGTGTGTGTGTGTGTATAGGGGGGTGCAATTAATTTCTGGAGCCCTGTTTGGGAGGGACAGGAACAAAGAGAGAAAGTCAGGCTGCCTTTTCCTCTTGCTGTGTGTTTGCATTGGCTTTAGCAGCAGCAGCAGGCTGAAGCCAAAAATGTTTTGTCTACTTCCCAGGATTGGCAGGGTGTGTGACTGCAGAGGCCATTCCAAGCCTTTTCTGCTCTCTCTTCCCTCATCAAGTTCCCTTAACAGAAGAACACTGATGTCAGGTAGGGCAGAGATCTAGGTCTTTGTAAATAGTCTCCTACCTACTAGAGGGCACCGTGGGGCTCTTTACCGCTGCCCATCCCACTTTCACACAACTCACCAGTCTTTGCCTTTGCAAGGGAAGATAATTTGATTCTCCTTGGAAATGGCTTAGTCACACAGCGGATGTAGACAGTGGAGGGGGTATGTGGGGGGGTGCTGGTGGAAATAACCTGATACCCACAAGACATGTCATTCAGCTCACCTGTGGCACAGACAGTTGAGTGGCATGAGCACAGAGTTTTGCATTTGAAGCTGCAATCCTGAATGCAGCCAGTGGATTTTGAAGCATTCAAAGTAGGAAAATAAGGTGCTTTTATTAACCAGGATGCAAACGTGGCCTAAAGTATAAAGGTGTACTTTGCCTTAGCATTCTATGGGCATTCTCTGCATCTTTGAAAAATTTGTATCCCCAAGTTCAAGTGTCTCAGATGTAAGCCCCAAAGAAGCTGAGTCAGCCAGACTACGGGCCTAGTAGTGACTAGATTTGACACATTGCCTTATGCCATAATTTGTGTAATCTTTGGGGTTCTTGGAACAAACTATGGAGGCCTGGTTCACACAACACAGTAAACTACAGATGGTGGTGACAACCTACAATGTTTGATTTCATACAACTTCCCAAATCAGAGGCAAGAAAACCACATGATAGTTAACACATTGTGCAAATCAGAATCTCCGTTTGCTGTTGGACCAGTGGTGGGATTCAACAATTTTTACTACTGGTTCTATCGGCGTGGCTTGGTGGACGTGGGGTGGCGGTTGTGGCAGGGGAAGGACACTGCAAAATCCCCATTCCCTCCCCACTCCTGAGGGAAGATTACTGCAAAATCCCTTTCCCTCCCCACCCCACTAACCTGCTTTCCAGCTCCGTTCTCCTGTGCAGGGCAACAAAAGAAGACCCAACTGATCAGCTGGGACTCGGGAGGCAGAGAATAGATGGGGGCAGGGCCAGTCAGAGGTGGTATTTGCCAGTTCTCCGAACTACTCAAAATTTCCGCTACCAGTTCTTCAGAACTGGTCAGAACCTGCTGAATACCACCTCTGTGTTGGACCCATTTTAGAACAGGCGCCCTGCATTGGGGATGATGGTGCTACCCCCGTAAAAGCTGAGTTGGTCTGAGGGTTTCAGTCCATTCCCCACTACAGGTAGTCCTTAATTAGCAACCACAATTAGCAGCAGCAACTTCATCACTAAGCACATGATTGTTAAGGGAAATATCACATGACTGCAATTTAGGATTTTATTTCTGTCTTCTCCATTGCATTACTTTGTGACTTTGCATGTTACAAAGTGAAGCATTCAAATGACGATCATGTAACTGCAGATGCTTTGATGGTGACGATTGGTTACAAAGCTATTTTTACACTGTTGTAAGTTCAACTAGTCACTAAATGAAGCAATCAGTAAGCGAGGACTTAACCATTTGCCCTGGGAAAGCAGTCAAAAGTCATGTCTTATGGAGATTCTCAGTCATCCAGGTCATGGTTGTCCCAAGGGTGCTTTTTTCAAGAGGCAATTGGACTTTCTGGTTTTTTTTCTTTGAAGACATTTCACTTCTCATCCAAGAAGCTTCTTCAGCTCTTGGATGAGCTTCTTGAATGAGAAGCGAAACGTCTTCAAAGAAAAACAACAACCAGAAAGTCCAATTGCCTCTTGAAAAAACACCGTTGGGTCAGTCAAAAGTACCTCTGTCGATGCAGATAAGAAGGTTGTGGATTACCTTCATTCTTCAAAGTCTGTCTGGGCTAAGGAGTCCTGCCAGTGCAGCTTTGCTAATGAGCGAGGCCTCAAAGGCTGTTTAATTGCCACTAGCAACCCTGGGAAACAGGTTACGTTCCTATGTCTGCCTAGACGGTGGGGCTAGAAGCCAGCGGACATTCTGTACATCAGCAAATAAGAGGTCAAAGGGGAGTGTGGTGCTAATCTGAGAAGATTTTGCTACTGCTTTGGGGTCAAAGTGCTGCCGAAGTTGCTCTGCAGAGTGTCAGCCACACAGGTAAAAGAAGCAATGCTGAGCCAGGTATTAGTCCATATTCCTACCATTTGGTGGAAAGTTTGAGCAGCTAAAAAATAAGTTATGATATGATAGACTCTACTCCGTACTTTGCATTTGATCATGTCCTTGTCGCCTCCTTGAGGACTACAGGCAGTCTTCGATTTACAAAAGTTCATTTAGTGACCATTCGAAGTTACGCCACTGAAAAAAGTGACTTAGACCATTTTTCACACTTATGACCATTGCAGCATCCCCCACGGTCCCGTGATTTACATTCGGATGCTTTGGCAATTGGTTCATATTTATGACGGTTGCATGTGATTGCCTTTTGCGACCTTCTGACAAGCAAAGTCAATGGGGAAATCAGATTCCCTTTACAACCGTGTTCCTAATTGAACAACTGCAGTGATTCGCTTAACAAACATGGCCAGAAAACTTGTAAAATGGGGCAAAACTCCCTTAACAAATTTCTCACTTAGCAACATGGGCTCAATTATGATTGTAAGTGGAGGACTACCTGTATCAGGTGGTCCAAATGGTGCACCCCACCCTGCTTGTGCTGCTATAGCCACAAGGTGAACCCCAAAGGTTCACTGGAGCAGTAGCCTGCCTTCCAGAAAGGATGCCCTGCCTGCACCATTCCCTGGACTTGGTGAAGAGGCTGACAGACAAGAAATGGCCTAAAAAGTGTATTAGGGCTCAATGGAAATTGGATGGGTGGGCTTTTGATATAAACAGGCTGTTTTTGTAAAGTTGACTTTTAAATTTTAAAAAAAGTGTCTGAGGTGGTTACATTATTTCTGGACTGCTAACCTGTTAAAGAAGCTGGTATCTAAGGTGATGTAATGATATGTGGGAATGACCTTGGGAGCAGGAACGGGGAAGATGCTGCCTAGGTAACCATCAGATAAGAGAGGGCAGGGCCCATAGCTGCATAATGGGCAGCAAAAGAGGTTAAGAAAAGAATTGTCCTAACTTTTCAGTACAAGGGAGGGAGAGTGGGAGGCTTATACTCTCAGACTTGCAAGCTACTGTTAATGTAGACTTATGATAAAGTAGAATTAGTTCATCTGGTCATGGTTCTTATCAGGTCTATCTGGGAAGGCTGACAGGCTTTGTGAACTACCAACTCAGGTACTGTACTAGGCTGGGTATAAACTGTCCTAAATCATGAAGAGATATTTTTTTAAAAAAAACCTTATCTGGCTTCAATGGCAGGCAATTTGCACTTTCTCAATCTATCTGCTGTTATTCTAGCTCCCTCCTCCCTATGACATATCATGTTAACATGAGAGCTGCATTGTATCAAAGATCCACATGATACAGTCTCCTTCTCCCTTGTCATCCTACACACACACCCTTCACAGCTTGAGAAATGCCCTCTTCTGTTGTTACTCTCCAGCTATTGGTGATTCAAAGGTCCATTGCCTGTTAAAAAAAAACAAACCTTGCCTCTAATGACTAGTTATCCAAGCTAGTTGTCATCATCCTTTCCAAAGTTTGTGAGCTCCATCACTGAATTACTTGGGCAAATTTATGCCTTGTTTGGTTTGCTATCCTGAATTCTCTGATCATCAATTTTATCTGGCTTCTGTTGTCTGAGAGGCATAACCATCTTCCTTCTACCTCCTTTTTTCACCCCCTGCATAATCCCATCTGCCCTCATCAAAGTCCTTCTTTTTCTAGGGGAGAGAACAATGGAAGTTTCCTGCAGGGCAGAACTCAAATCTGGTCAGAAACACACCTGCAGGATATGAAGGCAATAAGTCCTGCTGCTCCAGTGCAATACCTCTGGCTAATGTCTGCTGAGATGAGGTAGTAAGGGCTGAACAGGTCTGGCTGGCGAAGGCCTTTTCCCACCTCTTATGTACAATTACACATGACTTCCTGAAAAGTTGTGGGAATAAACATAAAGAGACAGAAATCATAGAACAACCCGAGCAGACCCAGTAGCTTGAGGAGATGTCCCTATTTTGTATCTATAGTGGAACCGGAGATTGTCAAAAAGGCAGCATCCTTAACCTGAACATGGTTATGATGGTTCTTCCTTGCCTGCCTGATTTAGGCAGAATTCTATGACCCCAAACATCCATTTAATTTGATGCAAAAAGTAAAAGACCACCGCTTTATCATCTGTCTGTTTGTTTCAAAGGCTTGTGGTTTCCTAGCTGGAAATTGTAATGGGAAGCAAGTTATTGGGCAAGGTGGGTCTTTGGCCTAATCCAGTTGCTGGCTTTGTTTGTATTCCCTTACCAAGGTGCAGGTTGGTCCCAGAGCTAGGAAAGTGGGTATCAGTGCAAGGAATGCTCCCTGCTTCTTTGTGGGTATTTATATTCCTCCAGAACCTTCATACATCATCTGGAATTGCCTAAGAAAAAACAAATGAACCCCAAACTCCCTTTGCAATATGGCTGCTTTGTATGATGCCAAGGAACAGGAAAATACATGGGCAGTGGCAACTCTGCAGGATTTTTCTATTTTGACCAGTAGTTAATAAATATGAAATATGGAAGGCATTTGAGTGTCTAGTGGGAAGACAGACTGCAGCCTCCTCAAAAACTGGCAAGGACCCAGCTGAACAACTCCTTTCCCAATGTCCTATCCCCTATAGATCCCCTAAGGACTTACTCCTTTGCTTTTCACTTCAGCTTCATGATCTACAGTATTACACATAATTCTGATAAAGCTACTTTTCTTCCTCGAATCTTTCCATGATATCTGGCATCCCATTTGTAATTTATACTCCGTTTGTTCATATTACTTTTCAGTATCTTAGATGCTATTGTTCCAAAGAACAATATGAAATTCTTGCACTCTGTATATGCATAAGGCCCAAACAAAATATGCGAAAGTTCAAATAGTTCTCATATAAGATACAGCTTTTCAAATACAGATCTTGAGTTCATGACTAGATTTTATAGGTCTAAGTTTTTAAGTTGATGAGTGTGAGCACAGATAACTTCCTGACAGAAAGCTAGTCAACTAAAAACAAAGCAGGTGAAAACTTTGTTACGTGATTCACACATCACATTATGATTTGCATGGTATGTTGACTAAACTGCAATTAGATGAGTTCGAAATTGATTGATTGGTTGATTGAGCCTTCAAGTCAGTGTTGAATTCTGGCAACTTCCTGGACAAGGCCATGCAGTTTTGGCAAGATTTTGGAAGTGGTTTCCCATTTCCTCCTTTGTAAGATTGAGTGAGAGTGATTAACCCAAAGTCAACAAAGTCACCCAGCTGGCATTGTGCCAAAGACAGGACTATAACTCACAATCTCCCAATTTCTAGCCTAGTGCCTTAACCACCAAGTATAAATGATGGTTTATAAAGCACAAGGGGTGGGTTTGCATAATGTGGCATACTAAGACCACCAAATCACAGATTGGCTTAGTACAAGTATGAGCCCACTATGTCAGACAAGTATAATCCCATGGTGAGTATCTGTTTATACATATATACAACGGTACTTCTGATGTGCTTGATGAGTTTCAATCAATCAGAATATCCCTGTGTATGGAGAAAATAAATTCCTTGTAGATTGTGGATCCACAGGCTCCATGTTAAAACTGCATGAGACCACATGAACTTCACTAATATATGTATCTGGTTGTTCTATGCAAAATTTCTAGACCGCCTACTGGCTTATACCGCTGTTTCTTAAACTTTCAGCAAGTATTTGGAAAATGTGGGGACCATCCCCTGTATTTGTGTTTCTAAGAACATGACCGTTCATGTCTGTCAGTGAAGAAGAGAAGGATTTAGAGATGCCTTTATGCATGTCTTCCCATATTCTCCATTTTAAAGACCTTGTAAAGTTAAAATGTTCAACAAAAATTCTTCAATTAAGGAAGGTATTTACCATTTCAATTACTTTATGTACCAAATGCCATAATACTATAAACAGAATCTTGCTAGTCAAGATAATTCTTCAATAAAACTTGGCAAAAGACTAGGGGTAAGTGGATCTCCAACCCAATTAAATCCCACTTTTAAATATTACTTCTTGTACTTCCTATTTGCTTTACTTGTGTAATACCACGGTTTCATTTTGGACTCACAATACGTGACTGACCTCAACAGCAGTTCACTGTTGTCAGTTCACTGTTTCTGATTTTTTAATGCATTACTGCACATTTCAATGAATCTGTTTGAGAGTGAAGTCAATGTTTCCTGCTTCAGATCTATAACCATCTATCAGTTCAGCCCTGCTCCAGTGCTGCTTTCCAAAGTGATTATGTGAAGTTATCTTACGGTGTGGGGTCTAGTGTGGAACTCAGGCTCTGTTTATAACAGCTGGACATTTGGGGGATGGAGGAAATTCTTTGAAAACCTAGGAATCTGAGTTGGACCTGGCTGGACGATCTTCTGATGTAGTCTTCTCCTGTTCCATTTGCCTGGTCCCCTCCCTAGGAGGCTCCCTCAGCTGTTTATTCTCTGTGCTAACCTTTTCACACCTCATTAGTTTAGTGTTTAAACCCAATTACCCCCACCCCAAAGGAGTAGAGATGAGCTAGCATTGAACACACAAAGGCAGATGGCCTCAACCCCAGAGTGAAAGTAATAAGCCCACAATGCCTCCTGGGGCGTATTGTCTGGGGCCTACCAAGAAGTGGGAGGGTTGGATTGGGATGCTTCCCTTTGCTGGCTCATTAACCCTTCAGGGGCACCTGAAAAATGGCAATGGGAAGACAAGATTCTTTTCGGTAGTTGTAGATTCGTAAGGCAAATCAGCTTTGATGGCTGTGCAGATCTTTCAGAGTCATTAGAGTAATGTAGGTGTAACCCCAAATAATCTTGATCACCAAGGATGTAGGAGGTGTGACCCCAAATCATCTTAGTCACCTGGTTGCATAGGGTACCAGCATAATGGATCCTTCTCTAGTACTGCTACCATCATATTTAGAAAACTAGTGCCTGGTATGGCACATGGAAAATGTGATATAATCATGTCTTGCCAAAGGCTGTGGTTGGGCATTAACTCTGCCTACTAAACATGCTTTCAATCAAGACTTGACTCTTCTGGTGGGTTTTTTCTGCATCTTGAGATGAAAGTGGATCTTAGAGGGGCAGCATTACGAGATGGGGAGGAGTGGGGGAATTTGTGCTATGAATAGAAAACTAGACTTATTATAATTCTAATTTGCATTACAAATGACTTTTTACATTCTTCAGTTATAAGAAGTATAGGATTTATCCTACTCTCTTTGCAGATGGCTATCTCCTTCCTTCCTTCCTTCCTTCCTTCCTTCCTTCCTTCCTTCCTTCCTTCCTTCCTCTTAAAAGATGCTTGGAAAGTTTCCTATCCTGAGAAGTTCCAGAAAAGTTCACCTGTTGTCTTCCTCCTCAGGCTTTCCAAATGTAGGGTCTATGTGGCTAATGGAAATCAGGACAGCATGAAGTGGGAAGGAAGTGAGGCATTCCAGGAAAGGAAATGACAAACAGGCAACCTGGCTGATATTCTCCACCCCACCACATACTTACTGATTTATTGAGCAAAATTCTCAGTGGAGGTCAACGAAGAGCAATTTGGAAAAGGGATCCAGAAAGTAGAAAAGTGTTAGAAAGCAATAGGGGAAAGAAGGCTTTTAAATTTTGAGATATGCTGTGTCAGGATATTTCTTCATCTTGCGGCTTTAAAAATGATTTTTATGTAAAGAAATGTTTTTATCTTTCGGTTGGCTTACAGAACCAGACAGGAGGTCAAGATCTACAATCAAGGGCTTCTCTTGATGTTGTCAAGAGCTGTGGCATGACCTTGTCCTGTCACTTGATATGGGGAAATGGGATCCACTTACAGTCCTATGACTGTGGAAAAGCACCATCACTCATAGACTGGTGATGCTGCAGTTTCTTCCACTCATCACTTTGTAGCACTTAGAACCCAGTCAGTCTTCCCAACCAGACACAAGACCTCAGATGTGTAAACTCCCAGCAATAGCTATGTGGCCAGGCAGTTTTGCAATTCAATGTTCACATATCTTGATGGTGTTCAGGCTGGGGAAGTCTGAACTTATATGCACGCTGCTAGTTTCCTTTCCCCATTGCATGGATGCTATAAAGTCTCTGAGAACAACTTGAACATTTCAGCTGATGCAAAAGGCAGTTCATTCTGTCAGTCTGTCATACCAGTAATCTCTGCCTTAAGCATTGCCCACATTTGTCCAAGATCACCCTGCCATGCTTTAATGAGCACAAGTAGTAGTATTTTCCCTCAATTGGTTTCTCATACAAGTGAAAGAAAAACAGTTCCAGGGGAATTTTACTGTTCCCCCCTTCAATTGTCTTGCAGTAAAGTCATAAGGATGGGTCCACTTGAAAGCCTGACAGATTGGACATCAACTGTTGGAGCAGCAGAAATTGGGCCCATCTTATTTTTCTCCAACTAAAGGACTGGAGGAATGCACATTAACAATGACTGGAGGTAAATGCCCACCATCAATTGCCTAGGGCTATCAGTTCTGCCCTGCAAAATTCTGAACAACCCCTAGAGAGAAATATCTCTTTACTGTCTTCTAGTGGGCCTTCAGAGTTCTGAAGCAAATGTACTGTTATGAGAATTCTAATACGGTCGCAACAGGACCATGGAAAAATAGAAATAATAGGACCCAAGAAGTTATTTTTAAAATGTATTTATGTCCTTAGTGCGCTTAATGCAAAATGGCAGACTTCTCAACATGTTTCAATATAAAACACAGAATTAAATAGCAATACTTTATGGTGTTCATATAAAATTATACAGCCGTTTGAAACAAATGTAGGTGTATGAAACAGCTAAAACTTGTCAAAGCTAGAACTTGAAAAAGCTATATATATGATGCTAATAAAAATGACTGCAACACAGAAGCAAGCTCATAAGGATGTAGGTTGCCCCAAAAATAATCTGGATCCAAATGGTATAGAGCTTTGAAGATTCAAAATGGCATCCTGAGCTGAGCCCCATGCTCACCAGCAACCTGCTCTAACAGGACTCAATCAAGTCATTGACCCACAGGTATGTTATAGCATGTGTGGCCAAACAAGATTTCTGTCATCAAAAGGTTTGGTTTTTAGCCATTCTTTCTCTCCAGTTCTTGTTCCTGGAGGACTAAGTATGCAACACAGATCAGGTGACTGGTTTTAGGCATTTCCATTACAGTGGCATTAATTTCCTGAGTGGCATTAATTTAAGACAGAACATTAATTGTTTTCTTTTGGGTTAAATTTAATCCTGTGAGAGTTAGTCAATTAATCCTCTTTTTTACATCATAATAATGAGTAAGTGTGCAACTTCAGTGTGCAATAAGAACTAGTCCCATTTCTTCCTACGAGTAACTGAAGTTTAAAGTATGTTTTCTTTTCTCATACTTGATAACCTTTTGACCTTCCAACACTTCTCAACTGTCACTTCTTCTCTTGTATCCTATCTTAAACTTCTTATTCTGTAAAGACCATTCTCCTGATAGCCTTTGGCTGGACTCACACAATGTCAGGTCAAGACTTATTAGCTGCATTCGTTTTACATGGTAAATATTATTATTAACTTGGGTAAGGTTTTTTTTTCCTGTATGTGCATAGCGCATTGTGCAATCCATTTGGTATCCAGAAAATGGTTAGTTCATTAATCAGGTTAAGTGAGTTGTGCGAACATAGCCTCTAGATGTAAACATTCTGCATTACAGAGGTAGTCTTGGTCAGTTGTGCTTTTCTTCGTCAGGATAAAGTTTTAACCATCCTTGGTTTTTTTGGTTTTTGGTTTAATCAGGGAAGATGGTTTTGGTATCTTTCTCAGAGTCAACATTCATGTTTAATTCCCCTTTAATCATGCCTTTTTATATTGATCCCCCCCCACAAATGAATGCAATGGTCTTTAATTGAACAAGTACCCAAATCTCACTTGGAATCAGATAAGCCTGTTCATGAATATTCTCAATCAATATTCTCAATCTTCCCGAAAGCCATCACTCTGCTAAACAAAAAATTCCCTCAACACTGTTCAGCTATTACAAAGTCTGCACTACTATTACTGTTAATCTTCTCATCATTCCTTATCACCCTCCTCTCCCACTTGTGACTGTATGACTGTAACTTTGTCACTTGTATCCATATGATTTATATTGACTGTTTACTAGTATGATTTGATTGCTTATTGTAGCCTATGATTGTCATTAAGTGTTGTACCTTATGATTATCAACTCTTGATGGATGTATCTTTTATGTATACAGAGAGTATTTGCACCAAGACAAATTCCTTGTGTGACCAATCACACTTGGCCAATAAAAAATTCTATTCTATTCTATTCTATTCTATTCTATTCTATTCTATTCTATTCTATTCTATTCTATTCTATTATTCTATTCTATTCTATCAGAATGATCAAAGAAATATAGAAACAGTGATTTCTCTCCAGCCTCCGATTTCCTTTTAATTTTACCTCCTCTTCCAAAACTCCAGATGTTCTGGAATTTCTCTCTTCCTCACCCACTGTTTGACTTAGTCTAAATTTTGGCAGATGAAGTAATTGCTAAGGACATCAAAGTCATACCCCCATCTGATCACAGCTAGCCCTTTGCTAATAAATCTAGATTCAGCCATAAATGGCATTGCAATGTGTAGAAGCTCATGAATCTCATAAATAATTTTATACAGCTTTACTGCTTCATGTATATAAGCGCTTACAAGGTAGAGTTCTCTTCCCGACTGGCTGAATTTGCATACTGCATCGAAAGAAAGACTAGCCAACCAGAGTTTGGTCTAAAATGCTATGCAGACTCAACTTATGTGTTTAACTTGTGGCTCACTTGTATTTGTGCAATTCACACAATTAACTTAATCGAGTAAATCATGGTTCATTTAACCAGGAGTCTGCCAACATAGCCATTCTGATACTGATGAAATAAAGTCAGTCTGTGACATGTATAGTGTAATGTGAGCTTATTCTATGAACAAAACAAGAAAGAATTAATAGTTTATATGGTAAGGAAGAGCCAACCAAGAACAGATGAATAGCTGGGGCAATAAGGATTTTTTCTAAATAAAACAAACTCCAAGCCTGAAGACAGAGTATACATTTAGTTACTGTAGAGAAATTATTTAACTGAAAGTTTTGAACCATTTCATAAAAGACAATAGCTAAACAAAGGGAAGCCAATACTACTATCTATTCTACTATCTTGAAAAGAAACATGCAGTTGTTCTATCTGCCATAGAATGATTTCTCAATAGCCTGAACATGAGTCCCCTTAAGAAAGCTCAGCAGTGGCCACCAGGGGCCCTTTCTATGACCACCATTGTCTCCTCTGTGATGCTGAGCTGGGGAATTTCATGAACTAGTGACCCAGGGCAGAGCTAATGGGCCTCTGTCTTGTCTATCCTATTTAATGGCCTGAGGTGGCTGTATCTGTTCCTTAGTGCCCATCCATCATCATAAAATGAATTCTTCCTTCAAGTCCAAGCTGTGAAGATGACCTGCCCACTTCCCTTTTCTCACTCAGGGACCTTCCTCTCTGCCCTGTGCATTAATGATTGATGACCTAGGAATGCAGTGGTGTTATCCAGACAAAATCAGCAGGTAACCCTAGAGCCTCTGGGAAACAGTGGCTGAAAAGTTGTTCTGCAGAAGTGCAGGAGATGGAGAAGATGGGATTTTATGAGGGGTTGCTACAAAATCTAATAATTTATATACAGTTCATTCACATGGCCATGTCTTCCACATGAGTACAAGTTTCAGGTGACTTTTCAGGAGAGGAACAAAGAAGCCCATCTATGGCATTTGAAACAGGGAGACTGGACGCACATTTTATCCTCAAACAATGGCAAAGTTGGGATCCCTTAACTTGATCTACGCAAACTCATTTTAGCTTAATCTAGTGCAGGGGGATCAAATTTATGTCGTCACATGACTTTTTTCACCTTTGCTAAACCAGGAGTGGGCATGACCAGCATGTGATGCATCTGGCTTGTGGGCCAGGAGTTGGACATCCCTGATCCCTGATGTAGGTATCCCAGCTGATGAGTCTAGGAATGCTTCCTTCGGAGATCCTAAAAAAGATATGGATTGGGTACGGATGAACTGATAGGACTCAGATATTGCTTATTACCCACATCTCTGGTATACCCAGATTTTGAGCAAGAAATTGCCAGCCTGAGTCCAGCTGCAGTAAAAATTATATTCAAAGCCAGTATTTAATTTATCAGGAAGAGTCAGGGAAGCTCAAGAAGATATTTGCTGCTCAGGAGATCTTCCTTCCCCATCACTGGGGACTTGTGGCAGATTCTTAAAGGTGTGCAATGCATTATGGGATAACGTGTCATAAATTCTCCTACATCTTGTTTATGCAAGAAAAGAAACTTGGGGAGTTCTTCTCTTTTCTTCTCTGCCTGGATTCTTCTTCTAGAAGCTGCTTTTCTAAAAAGAATAAATGTGGGCTCACTACTTTAGATAACTGTTTAGCGTGTGTACTTTGGACCTCATGAACATGTTGCCTCTATTTGTTATGTTCCTGAGAGCTGTCACACATGGCACAAAACTATAATATTGTTTTTTATGATTTAGTTTAGTATATTGGGTGAACCCAGCTAATGTGGTTTGTAAGCCAGAATTTATGGCTCTGTATGTTTAATTCAGCCAGCCCTGGCTTAGTCAATCAAGCATTCTTAATGTACAATAATCATGGCTTGGAACAATGTACGAACACAGTTATTGAAAAGATACACTGAGCATTAAATAAATTAAAAATTGGTGCTTAAAGAGAGTCACCCTCCTTCCAAACTGTGACAAATTAATTTCAAAAACAATTCAGCAGAATGTTGAACTATACATGTATGATGAATGTGCAGAAGTGCCTTGATTAATTGTGGATGAGAGAAATTCTTTGATTTGCTTTTATCCAAGAAACCTCAATGTAAATTTCCAAGAACTTTTGGGAATGCTTGCCCTGTTACATGACACATTTAACTGGGTTAACATGATAGGTTAGCATGTTACATAAATACTCTAAACTGGCCAACTGTTTCAATCAAGTAAATCTGAGAAGGTTAATTTTAGGTCTAGACAGCCTTATTTTTTTTAAAATTAAAGGAATTTCACCTAGTCAGTTGTGTTTTCCAAATAATTGAACAGGGAAGTGTTATGATGATGTTGATAGCAGGCAATTAACTAGTTCCCTAACCTTTCGTCATAAATGGAATAACTTCAGCTTCCATTCTTTTCACATTGATTTCAAGCCATTTTAGTTTCCATCCTTTTCATACCTACAGAGTTTTAGTTTGCATCTTTCTAACAGGTAGAATATAGATCTTAATCCATCATGTTGTACAAAGACCAACTTTGCTGTTCCCCAGAGTTGATTCAATTTATTTTGCTGCCTGAGGCATAGAACCAAACAGATACATCCCACATCATCCTCAACCACCTAAAGCACAGTGTCTGAGGTCATCCAAATAATTTTGGCACCCTAGATAGAAAATTATCACATATTTCTCCCCATTCCTGAGAAGAAATGCATAATAAATAGCAAATTAAATAAGTGAGATAATAATTAGACACATTTTCAAGAAAACCAAAATAAACCTGACTTTAACAAATGGCAGGTCCAACCCTAGTAAAACTTAATGAATTTGCAACAAAAGCCAGCTCAGGGATGATTTATCTCTGGAAGTAAGGACAATTCATTTTTTCTTCTGAGTAGATGTTGGAGAGACTGCCTGAGGAAAAAAATGGTTTCCAAGTCTGAGGACAGGTTTGTATGTTGTAGAACTTCTCTTTCAGTTTGATTTTGGGCCACCATTTTCAGTTCACTTTATTTATATCTACTCTGTGTAGTGAGTGATATAGAGGCAGACAGCCTGGTAGATGTCAAACAATATTCAGCTGATCAGTTAGTGTTTCCAGGTATAACATTGGGGATGTAAGATAGATTTTTGAAATTTCAATCTTTAGCAAGTCCCTCAAGCGGTCTCCCAACAACGTTCTCCTACATAGACCATTCAGTTCTGCTGTCTAAGATGAAAACTATAATATCAAAATGAGTAAAATATATTTGTATAGTGTCAAAAACAGATTTGAGATCTCTGATGCAGAATGTTGAAACCATCATGCATTGTGTTCCAAAGGTGCTTTTCAAAAGACAGCTGGATTTCCTGTTTTTTTTTTCTTGAAGACATTTTGCTTCTCATCCAAGAACCGAAGAAATTTCTTGGATGAGAAGCAAAAGCTCTTTTTTTAAAAAAGGGAGTCCAGTTGCCTTTTGAAATACACCCTTGGGACACGAACTATATTATAGTTGCATAAGGGAGACCTTGGGTGTTCACCCTCAAGGTCACTTTCCAAAGCAGATACTAGGCAGCATACTTTTTAGACATTTGTTTTGAAGGAAGATTTCCCTCCAAGAGATATCAACAGACTGTAAAATAGGATCAATTAGGGGAAGGGCAGAGGGACTCTAAGGGAGCCTGGTTGTGGACACTCGTTCCAGTCTTAATAAAACCGTAAGCAAGTCCATCACATACTGTATACCATCAACATAAGACATGTCTGCTGGAAAGAAGGACAATGTCTTTTTTAGCCTGTCATCCTGATTGCCGGAATGACAAAGGCATAATGTACTCTTGTAACTTCTGCTGCTTTTTAGGGCAATTTGGACAGAAGATGATCTGCAGAATATTAGCAATGCTGATTTGTAGAATTAAGCAAGTGAATCAAGTCTCCAACTATTAAAAAGGGCTAACCCCATTCCTTAACCTGGTTTCATCAGAACAACCCTTCATGTATCTTTATGGCAAAGGCTGTCATCACCAAGCCGCCTTAAATCCCAGCCCCTATCATATTTGCTGCCAACTTTTCTGGCCTTCATTTTCCTTGGAAGCCTTAAAGGATGACAACTATAGCACTAAGAGGTAGTTGCTGCTACTACTGGTGGGTGCTTTCAGAAGAGAATGACTCAGCAGGATGGAGTGGGGAGCGGAGGAGGTGTGTGTCAGCAAATAATTGGGTTATTTAGTTAGCAAATGATAAGTGTTATCTAAGTGGGGTTATTATTAGTCATTGCATTGAGCATGTGGGGATCTCAAAGCAGAGCACCAAGGGACAAACAGCCCACAAACAGATATTTGCAAACTTTGGTGGAGAGTCATCTGAAGAATTATGTAGGCAGAAGAAATTTTGTCAGTAGCAACAGAGGCAGGAATAAATCATCTGAGAAATGTGTTGGAGAAAACCAATTTTGAGAAATCAACCTTAATGTAGATACGTCAAGTCATTTTTTTCTTTTTCATCTCACTGGTTAAGCTCATACTACAGGCTATTCTAACTGTGGATTAACAACTTTCTCAAAAGTAAGAGAAGTTTGATATCAGCATTCAGATGCCCTCCCTCTTCCCAGATCCTGTTGAAGTTGAAAAAGAACATGGTTATTTCCTTAGGCATTGTGCTGGGTTTAAGATGAAACCAGTTACATAGTTGTATTGTTGTAAAGCTGCAGGATATAATTTTTTCTATGACTTTAGCTGCATTAACGTGAATTTTGTGGTTATTGTTATCTGATTCACGGAATTAGATCACTATGGTTTAAATTATTGTTAATCACCCAGAATAGCAGAAGTTAGAAAGTCCTATAAATCATACAAACAAACAAATTACACAGAGAGTGGGTGAGCTCCACTCTGAATTGGATGTGTTCAAGGAGAATCTGCCCTTCCACCTTTACAATCATGACCCCAGCAATGGGCTTTCCTCCAGTCCTGGAGATGGGAGGTGAATGAAAACTTTCACTCCCACTATGGTTCTATTGCCTTATTAAAAAAACAAGGCCAGCAAATTTGCTGCTCCTATAGAAAGGCAACGGTGGTCGTTTCTACTGTTGCTGTCAGGAGAAAGAACCGGGGACTCTTCTCCTTTCTGCTGTGTTTCTGACTCTCTTTCTGATTCTCTCTGCCAACTCCAAATGTGGATTCCACGTCACTTTCCATAATGTGGGATGGAAGGAAGCTCTCAGGTCTGGAGCTCACCCCTGCTTGTTCTCAGTTATGATGCTTGACTCAAATCAATCATTGTCTTTACTGATATGAGAGAGCATTGTGGGCTTTTTAGCCATCTCTTTCTTTTGCTGGCTGGGGCTAACACCACGCCAGTTCCAGTGGCCATGTTTCCCTTTGGTGTGTGTTAGATCTGAGGTGGATCGGTTCGAATGAGACGCGAGACCATTCTAGTGAGTTCAGCTCTTTATTTAGAATAGGAACAGTCTGAAGAATACAAGCCGCGGCAGCCCTTCATATAGGGCTGGCTCGCGGCTCGGCGGCCAATGGCAGCGCTTTGAATCTCCCGCGATCGGTACAGCCAATCGCGGTAGATTCTTAGCGCTCCAATCACGGCCAGGGTTTCGACCAATCAGGTCGCTGTCCGTCTGGACCAATCGGTTGCGAGGGTTTGGAGTATGCTAATACAGCACAGTGTGTGTATGTGTATGTTTGTGTGCATGCGCACCACACCTCTCAAATGATCAAATTTGGAAAATCCATGAGAGGCCATTTCCTCAGAGGCTTCTTAAAAGTGACCAATAATGTCACCCAGCCCTTGTGACAAAAGATAGAGGGTGTTATAAATCATTATTGAGGAAATGGCTGAGAGACATTGAGGGCTGGGCCTCATGACCCCATCTCTGGCCCCCTGCCACATTCAACAGCCCTTCTGGAAAACATTACAGTCCTATTTTTGACCAGCAGGACCCATTTGACAAACACTATTGCTGGAAGAAGAACTGTCCTGGCCTAGCTTTTAAGAATCCCCCTGGGAGTGTTTTTCTGGAAAAAGAAAGAAAAGTCGCCTTCCTAATTCAGCCAAGGGAAACCACCCACAAGCCCAACCAGCTTGCCCAGTGCTTCTCACAACCTTTTTGAGGCGATGTGGGTCTTTAGACAGCATGCTGAGGGATGCAGCCCAGAAAGGAGGTAGACAGTGCAAAAAAAAACTGGTAAGCAAAGAAACCCTCCCCCCCCACCCAATCAATTTCAATATTAACAATGAGTGAATTAGTGCATAAGAGCATTTCTTAAGAACCTAATGGGGATGTGGTGACATTAGAAAAAAATACAAATTCAGCTGAAATTTTGGAAGGGGCTCTGAGAGCTCTACTCTCAGCCCTTCAAGGTAGACTGGACTAAGCAACCAAAGTTATACAGGCCAATGCTATTTTTATTGTAAAATTGCAGTAACAAAATCTGGCAAGTCTGAATGTGCTTCCCTCCCTTTCTCTTCATGTGCAGTATGGAGGGGCTTGTCTTATTTATGTTAATTACTTATGTAATTCTTTTACTTATGTTAATTCTTGCCCTGGATCTTGGCAGCAGTCCTTCCTCTATCCCCGAAGGCCATTCCCTCTACATCTACGCCAAGAATGAAGGAGGTGGAAACTGTTCCTTCCTAGCCTGAAAACATGATTTCTCCTGCCAATTTCCATTAAATAGGGGTTTGGGGATAAACCCATAGACTCCAAATCCTTCTGGGGACTTCACAAGATCAGAGAAGCTGAATGTCACGGAGAACAACACAGATGCACCCACTGCACCGTAACCCTCACTTCAACACACACACACCCATATTGTTTAGTGGGGATGCTCTTGAACCTACACATAGGTAATTGCTGTTTAGCAACTGCCTCACACAGCGACTGTTCAGTTATGACAACGATGAAAAAGTAACTCTGGGACCAATCCTTGCATTTATGATCTTTGCAGAATCATAAACCAAAGGAAATCTGAAATAAGATCATAAACATTAAGTGGTTTCACTAGCGACCACTTTGCTTAGCAACCAAGCTACTGGTACCAACTGTCACTAAATGAGGACTACTGTATCTCCTTAAAAAAAGTACTTCCCAAGTATCCTCTCCTCTAAGGATCCACAGGGTACATTTTTTTCTTCCTGGAGAAATATTTCTAGAAAACCAGGATGATATACCTTAGTTGGTTAAAATCATAGGCTGATCAAGTGATCTTACCATTTACATCTTTCTTCAGCTTTGGAAATTCAGAGTAATTTTGGGCCTCTTATTGTATCTCAGTTTCTCACATTCAAATATAACTGTAGGGGAAAAGGGGAGTGCTATACAAACCACCCAAACTCTTAGAAGAAAGGTAGAAGTTAACCCAACAAATTGATTATTTGCCATTGACTCTTAGTGACCACATAGATAGCTAACATCAGCATTGCTTTAAAATAGCAGCGAGACCGATGCATACTGCTATGCTTGATATACTGCTCAATTTCTTTATGCCAGTTATCAGCTGGGCTGCTGCAGTTTGGACCAACTGCAGTTTCAAACCAATCTCACATACTATGCGGCACTAGTTTGGCAAAATGTTGACAGAAAAACCTGCATTTTGAGGTTAGGAGAGAAAGGGGCCAGGGTATTTGAGGAAACACCTTATTCCTATGGTTACCGTTGATTTTGGCCAGGAGGGTCCCATCCTTTAGGGAAGGTCATCTAATTCAGAGGTCCCCAACCCCTAGGCATGACCAATTACTGGACAGTGGCCTGTTTGGAACCGGGTCACGCAAGCGGTTGGCGAGCGCATGCATGTGTGCGAAGCTTCCCTTGCGCGAACGGCGGCTGCTTGCACTGCCACGCAAACTCTCCTTGCATGAGTAGCTGCTGTTTGTGCTGGTGCACAATGCTCCCTTCATGCGAGTGGCAGACACCCGCCATTTGTGCATGCCCGCCTGCCACTCACAGGGAACTATCCCCTCGCCAGGTTGCTCCAAAGCTTGGGGACCACTGATCTAATGGGACTCAGAAAGGGTATGTTTTCCATAACTGTGCCTGCCTTCCGGGACACCACATTGCTCATGGTTCAGCTGGCTCCAACTCAGCTCACCTTTAATTGAGTCCACACTCCTGGTACATTCAGGAACTATTTTGTGTTAGCTATTTTGGTTGGAAAGTTTTTTTTAAAAAAAATATACAAGTATTTGTGTTGAAGGGAGACTGTCCCACTCAGGAGGAGAGGTCAAGCAGGGGATTAGTCTGGAATCCTTACATAGGCACAAGAGGGCATGGTCCAACCCCCTCCCTTTGAATGATGTTGAGCCTTATATAGCCTTTCCCAGGAACAAACTGCCAGTTTGAGAAGAGTCCAGTGAAACAGAAAATAGAACAGCAAATAGCTAGTTTTAAATCTTCACGTTTGGATCTGATTGTTCACTCCTGACAAATTTATATTGTATTTAAATTCTTGTTAGCTGCCCAGTTGCATAGTAAGGTCATATAAACTGATATAATTTAAAAAATATAAATAAATGAATGAAGCATAGACTCTCAGGTCTATCAATCTAGCGGACTTCAATTCATTAGCTTTCATGCAGAGATTTTATTGCAAGTAACTGAAGGGGATGACACTTTTGTAATGAGCAAGAGTAGAATAGAAAGCTGTTTTTTAGTTGGGTGATCCATGGAAGCTTTTCTTCACCTCTTCCATTCTCCAAATCCCTTGGAACTGTGAATGCTTAAAATTTGTGATCGCCTCACATTTAGGGTGAACATGATGAAAGAGGAGATGTCCAGTTACTGTGTTTACATGTCATGCTAAGCTACGGTGGTTTGCTGCAACATAACATCCAATAAATACCATTGACTGGATTCAAGAACATATCAACCCATAGAGCATAATTAAAACTCATGATGGCTAGGATTGCATTGTAGGGGCTACAAACCAACTAACCCAATACTGGGTTGCCCAAATGGGCAGCACTGAAAAATTCTTCTTCTTCAGGTCTAAATCCCTGGCTTGTGGCAACAAATTGTGTGCATGCTGTGTAGGAATGTGGAAGAGGCACTCTCAACTATTTGTGTAATGTCCTGCTTTTTTTCTAGCAGTAAAAATTGTGAATAGATTGCTTTTTTCCGCAGTTCTGTGAGGTAGGTTGAGCGGAGAATGCCTGGGCCAAGTTTACCCAGTGAGTGTGGAACTGATCCTAATCTGACCAGGCCTAGCTAATGCAATCCTAAATTGCATTAACAGAGTGATTCAATCAAGATCATGTGAGGTACTAATACCACTCTATAAAGCCTTAGTAAGACCATACCTAGAACACTGGTCACCATACTATAAAAAAGATGTTGAGATTCTAGAAAAATTGCAGAAAAGAGCAACAAAGATGATTAGGGGACTGGAGGCTAAAACATATGATGAATGGTTAACAGGGAAGTCCACATGGCTAGTTTAATAAAGAGAAGGACCAAGGGAGACACGATAGCAGTGTACCAATATTTGAGGGGCTGCCACAGAGAGGAAGGGGATCAAGCTATTTTCCAAAGCACCTGAAAGCCAGACAAGGTATAATAGATGGAAACTGATCAAGGAGAGATTCAACCTAGAAATAAGGAGAATTTTTTTCCCCAATGAGAACAATCAACCAATGGAACAGCTTGCCCTCGGAAGTTGTGGGAGCTTCATCACTGGAAACTTTGAAGAAAAGACTGGACTGCCACCTGTTAGAAATGGTGTAAAGTCTCCTGCTTGGGCGGTGGGGGGGTGGACTGGACTACTAGATGACCTACAAGGTTGCTTCCAATTCTATTAATCTGTTAAATCTGTTAAATTAATTAAGCATTAGGCCACACAAATTATAACCCATGGAACTCCGCGCCACACGTCTCTGGCAGCAAAAGCTGTCATATTTGAAGCAAACAAAATGAAGAGCAAGATCTCAGTTGGCTTTTCCAATGAACTGTGAACAATAAGGAAGGACTGGTATCCATGGGGGGTTTCTCAGAAACAAATGGTAATCAATTAGTAACCAAAAGGTGATATTTGCCCCTAATTTCAAGTGTGCATTTGGCAGCTTTACAACAGACTACTAACCGTGTAGCAATAGATCTGGATGAAAGGAAGGCTCTACCCTCCCCCCCACCAACCCCAAAGGTTTTATTTATGAGCAATTCTTTTGGCACCTGTGCTGGGATGACAGTCCTCGCTTGCAGTCGGTAAGGACTCGTTTATCTGAACACAGCCCAGGCAGCCCTTAAGATCCACTAGGCAGCAACCGGTGGCGACTCTCGGAGCCATGAAAGAGGCTGCCTCGTAGGAACCGGGGCTTTCTCTCAGGGCCTGGGCGCATTTCTTTGGCAGCTGGGGAACGCCAGAGAGAGCCTTGCTAGCGCTAGGACCGGGCCGGCCAACTCGGCCGGCCTGTCTGCCTGTCTCGCAGCGGGTACTCCCGAGCTCCCTCTCTCGTTCTCCAGTGGCCCTGCGGGCCGAGTGCGTCCGATCCGAGCCGGTCGGATCCGATTCTTGCTGCAGTGGAGACGGCGGGCGAGGCCTCCTCCACAGGCTGGGCAAGGCAGGGAGCGCGGAAAGAGGGAGGAGGAGGAGGATTCTTCCCCTCCCGGGAAGGAAGCAGCAGCTGCAGGAGGAACACCGGGGTTCAAGGTAAAACCCCGAACAGGCCGGGGGGGCCGATGACATTTTGCACCGAGGGTCATCCTGCCCTCCCGTATTTCCGCCCCGGGGAGGGTAATCTGCTTTGACATGAGAGGCTGGTGCAGAGAGGCTGGCGGATGTTTCTCTCTCTTCCCCCCATTCCCCGCTTGTGTCTCTGTGTGTGTGTGTGTGTGTGTTTTTACAGGCATGCCAAAATTGCAGCAGCAATCCTGCCCTACCGGGCGCTTGTTGCATTTCCTTCCATGCACAGAAATTTCGCCTTTCTGAACTGGGGAGGAGGAGGCGGCTGCTGGCACGGCTTCAGCTCTTATCTGCCCCCCCCCCACCGCCCTTCAAGTTTGAGGGACTCACTCTTGGCACCCGATGAGGGAAAGGGAGAGAGAGAGAAAGAGAGAGAGAGATGACAGGGGGTGTCCCCTCCCCGCAAGGTTTGGCCCAGGCTTAAATGCTCCCCCACCCCTGGATTTCGGCGAACTTAAACTTCACGTACCTTCAGGAGGGGGAGAGGAAAGCGGCTTGGCGTGTGTGTGGGGGGGAGAGTGGGCGACTGCGCTGCCCCCAAGCGCGTTTGTGCAGGCAGGCTTTGCAACGTTTGCTTGTGTGTGTGTGTGTTTGTGTATGCATGCATGCATGCGTGTGTGTGTGTCTGTCGGTAAATATACGTGCGCATGGGGTGGGGGAGCTTTTATTATTATTATTCATTTTCTTGCAGACGTGTTTCACCCGAGCGTGCTCTACAGCGTTTATTATTTATTTAGTTTGCAAAGATGCATCGGGTTTTTGTGTGTGTGTGTGTGTTTTGCAAGCACAAAAGAGACACGCGCAAAGATTGGGGTGAGGGAAGCTGCCGGGGTTTTCCATTCCCCCCCCCTCCCCTGTAGGAAATTCTCCTGCAAAGCGGAATGCTTTTTGCGCTCTCTCGCGAAAGGAGAGGAGGGCGAAGCGGCAAAAATGGCAGCCTGGCATGACCGAAGGGGGCCCCGTGTCATCCCCCCCCGTTAATCCCTGCGCGAAGGGAGGCGTTGCGCGATCGGGATATAATATATATAAATATAAAATCTACCTACTATAGTAGATATATATACTATATATATATAGTAGGTAGATTATATATAAATATATTATATCCCTACCTACTATATATATGTATAATCTACCTACTATATATATATAGTAGGTAGAGAAGCTGAAGAAGCTGAAGGAGCGATTCTGTGGGGCTCGCGGGAAGGACACTTCGGAGGCTGCGGGGCACGGCTGGGCGTTGGGGGCATCGCCCCGCTTCTCGCCTTGCCGCGCACACACCTGTAGAGCTGGGACCGGGCACGAGGGGGTGGAGGGCGGAAGCTAGTGCGACGATCCAGCCTCTCCTTGCTACCCTTCGCTGGCTTAAGTCTCTGGTCCCCCACCTCCCCGCTTGTAAAATGGGGGGTGGGGGAAGGAATGATTCACAGAGAGCAGGCGTTTGTTTTGCAGGCACTTTGCATTCACCCCCCCTCCAGCCCCCCCCAGCCCCCTTTGAGCGGCCCGTCCAGTGCGGGAGGCTTCGTTGCTTGGTGCAGGTTCGGAGGCGGGGGGAGGCGCTGGCTGTCACTGTTCTGTGCGGGGGCGGCGGGGAGGGCGCAGCTGTGTCCTTGAAAGCTTTGCCGTGTTGCCGGTGAAGGGCAAGCCGAGGGTGGTGTGTGTGTGGCGGGGGGGTGTCTTTCTGCCGGACTCAATTTTTCCCTAGCAGAGCAGATACGTGAGGCAGGGGCCTCCAGGGTGTGTGCTCCCCCCCTCTCCCAGCGCAGCGGCCCCTCCCGCCGATTTTCCATGTCTGCCACTGCCAGTCCCCCTCCTTTCCTTGCGTGCTTCGCGGCTTCAGACTGGCACGATGCCAGGCTCCTGGCTCCTCCTCCCTCCGCGGTTGTCTCCTCCCAGGGCTGAGTGAGGGGAGGGGGGGGGCTTCAGTTCCGTTTGTCTTCCCTGCACTAGCTGACCCATTGAACGGGGGCCAGGTGTAGAGAAGAGAGGAAGAGAAGGGTAAAAAGGGAGGGAATATGTATAGGACCTGGTGCAGGATGTGTGTTCTTCTTCTTCTTCTTCTTCTTCTTCTTCTTCTTCTTCTTCTTCTTCTTCTTCTTCTTCTTCTTCTTCTTCTTCTTCTTCTTCATCAAGTGGGAGGGTCGTTCAGAGTTTGTCAACTTTGGGAAAAATATGGCTGAAGCCCAGCTGTGAGGAGGAGGAGACCCTGAACTGTTGCTTCTTCTAAGACCCCCTTTGCTTGATCTCTGGTGGTGCAACCATCTCCCTTTCAGCTCAGTTGTGATTAGCTCCAGAGAGGGAGACCCAATTCCCTCTCCCCCCCACCCGCATTATGTTTGTTTTGCTGCTTATGATCTGGCAAACTCCAGAGTATCTCCCCATGGTGAAGAGCGGGGCTTGGGGAATCTGTCCCACCAGGAGCAGCTGGAGGGCTCAGGGCGAAGCTACTGCGGCATGCTCGTTTTCTAGCATTCCCATCAGTTGAACGCATCAGATGCTCAAGTGTCCATTTTTATATATTTAACAAACTTTCCTGCAAATATGATATTCTACTGCAATACCCCCAAGTTGACGGGATGCAGACAATTGAATGTTGGCTTGCAAGGTAGTCTTTGGATTAGATATGTTATTTTGCAGAGAAATACCATGAGCATATATTTGGAGTAACACTGGGCCTGATTACTCACACTGGCTAAAATGTATCAAAACTAACTGGTACTCTCTTTACTATTAACAGAGGGTGTTGTATGTTGCACAGGTAAGACTAAGGCCTTTGTAACCTAAACAGCATTATATGAAGACCTCAATTGACCAAAGCTAAATGGCCTAATACATATCATGGCTTTGGTCAACGGGGTCCCTCAAATGATGATCATAGCATACAGAAAATTGCAACTTTGAATGTAAGAACAGTAATGTTAAACCCTATGAAAGAATGAATGAAACAAAAGGAAAACAAATTATGTCAGTGAAACTAAGAGAATGGGAAGAAAATAATATATAAATAAATAATAAAATCTGAATGAATGTAATCATCTTGTGGACTGGAGTGGATGACTCATGTAGAGAAGTGAAATTGGGTTGAATTATGACTGGGTTAACATAAATCATAAAATGTGAATTGGTGTGATTAAGCTGTTTATTTGAAAGCAGGAATTCATAGATTTGTTATACCTGTTACACTCCAGTGAATGGTGATAATGGAAGCGTTAGAGATGAGTTTCTGAATGAAAGCAGTTCAGGAGAAGATACTATTCTGTTAGGTAATATGAATGGGTGGGTGGGAATGAGATGAGACAGTACAGAAAAATGATTTGACTATTCATCAACCTGAGAATGGTGACTGGTGAATATATGCTTATAGTGTAAGCATAAATCTATTCATGTACACACATGGCAAAGGAATGAACATAAATCTAAAAGCATGATGTATTAGATTGTGTAGGATGAATGACTGAGAGAATTACTGAAGGATACAAGAATGATGAGGAGTTTTGAATAGAGGACATTTTGATAGTGTTAAGCAGCAGATATTGTGAGGCAATTGGCATGGAGGAAAAGAAAAAAGTGAAAGTGAGACTTTAGGGAAAAAGTATGAGTCCTGTATCAAAAAATAATAGAAGAGATATTAATTTTCAAATAAAATGAATGGAAATAGATGGGGAAACTGCCTGTAACAGAATGAAAAGAGTTATATTACAGCAAGCCTCATAAATCTGTGGAGTTACACTAATAGAAAATGTGAAAAAGCATGCTGAATGGAAAGATGAAGTAAAAGAGACTGTGGATGAGGAAAAAATGAATGTAAGAGACTATTGCAAAAATGAGGATGAGAGAAAGATAATTACTACAAGAGCAAGTAACAGTCAACATTAAAAGAAGCAAAACAATCATTTGATGAAAAGTTTAAAAATTGCTTTGGAAAGTTAGAAAAGCACCTCTAGCTGAATTACCCATTTATGGATAATTGTATAAGGAATATTTTGGTTACTCTAGGGATGTGTTGTTTGGGAAAGTGAAAGGATGTACATATGTATGCAAATAGTGTCACTCTGTTGACTGACAACCAGTAAACCTAATTCACAGAAAATATTGGATAGATTGTAGGATGCAGTGAGAATAATGGCTTTAAAATTAATATATCAAAGACCAATGTAGCTGTGTTTGACAAGGAAATGATTGCAAGTTATAGATAGATGAGGAAAAAGTAGATGGATTTGTATGTATCGCTCACATGTGCAAATTTAGGGAAATAAGGTAATATGTGGTTAGGAATGAAATTTGTCAAAAGAAATAAAAATGACTATATATATTAGAATGTGCTTCTGCCTACTTGGTTATTTGGAAGTTAAAACTGAATTTCAGGAAAAACACAAACATTAAATAATGTTGTTTGGTGAAACAAGACCAGGTAAAGTCATGAATATATGGATTCTGAATGTATGCAGGGGTGGGATTGAAATTTCTTAACAATCGGTTCTGTGAGTGTGGCCTAATTTGTGGGTATGGCTTAATGGTCACGTGACTGGGTGGGTGTGACTTGCTGACTGGGCATGGCTTGGTAGTCACATGAATGGGTAGGCGTGGCTTATATGTAAATCTTATAATATTTATGTAAATATTGATTTTTTTTTTATAAGAAAGAGCAACTTTTACCCAAAATCAGGCAGAGCAGGCAGGCAGATTGAGTTGCTGGCAGAATCACAGATTCACTCAGAGATCTATTTTTCTGCAATCTATTGCCTGAGTCTGTCACATAAAATTTGCTTGCAAGCAAATTCACAAAATTAACTAACACACACCATATATGTAAATATTGAATTTTTTATTTAAAAACAAAGAGCAACTTTTACTCAAAGTCAGGCAAAGCAGGCAGGCAGATTGAGTTGCTTCCCGGAATCACAGATTCACTCAGAGATCTACCATTCTGCAATCTATTTGCCTGCACTGAAAATAGAAGCTTCAGTTCTAAGGTTCAGCTCTGCTTTTATATTAGCTAGAAAGCAAGAAATCCAACTATTTCCTGCTTTCTAGTTAATGGTGGAAAAAAAGGAAAAATAGCAACTTACCAAAAACTAGGCGAAGACACAAGGCAGGCAAGTTGGATGGCATGCATGCCAGGTAAGGAGTGAGTGAGAGGGGAGGGGAGGGGCCAGCCAGTGGCACGATTTGTCGGTTCTCAGAACTGCGCAGAATCATAACAACCGGTTCTATAGAACCGGCCCGACCAGGTAGAATCCCATCCCTGAATGTATGTGGATTGAATACAAAAAAATATACACTGAGACGGTTTGACCATTAAAGAGAATGAATGAGGATCATATTGTAAAACATACAAAGAGTGTCATAATAAAGTGGAAGACTGAAAAAAGCTGTAGTTAGATGAAGTGGGTGAGATTCTGAGAAAGAAAGAAGTTCCAAATTTAAAGAACAAAGAGTATAGGAAGTGATGTATAGATGTGGTGGAAACAAGAATGGCTTTCAAGGACTAAAATGTATGAAAAAATAATAGTGAAAATAGTGAATGATATCGGTGTCAGCTAGATTTAGCTACATTTCCTTTTTTCTTATCTCATGGGTTTATTTCTCTGGGTTACTTTGTTCTCTTTCTGCAGTCTATATAATACATACTCTGAAACAAAATAGCATAATGAGTGTTACATATGGATCAGGGTTGGGATTCTACCAGTTCGCATCTATTCGCTAGAACCGGTTGTTAACATTCTAAGCAGTTCGGAGAACCGGTTGTTAGAAGAAATTACTGGCCTAAACCTGTAAGGAAGGCAAGAAGGAAACATTCTGGTGTTGCTTACAGAAACTGTCTCTCCATTAAGACTTATTACATTCTTGGCAGGACAAGACTTCCTGTCTCTGGAACTTCTCTGGAGTTTTTTCTCCCTCCTTTGCTGGTACTTTGCTTGTGTGGAGTGACCATTCAAAGTTAAAATGGCACTGAAAAACGTGACTTATGACCATTTTTCACACTAAGACTGTTGCAGCATCCCCACAGTCATGAAAGACCAGGCAAGGAGATGCATGCCTCGATGTGAGTGATATTGAGTTGGCCACGCTCAGCCAATAACATGACCACCAAGTCACGCCCACAGAACCAGTTGTTAAAAAATTTGAATCCCACCCCTGATATGGATCCATGCAAGAATCAGGAAGTATAGGTTGGTCTGTACACAGATTACAGCACATATGCTTCTTCTGTGCATACTTCTAGATCATGACTATTTGGATCCAGAGCATGTTGCTCTGGTAGAGATGTTCCAGAACGGAAGGCAGTTGTGTGTGTGGGGGAAATGGATCAGTCTAACATATCTGAATTTTGCTTTGGCTGGATTATGCTCCATCTAGAATGACCTGGCCTTGCTCCATGCACAGAGTGAAATAACATTTCTTGCTTTATGTATGCTATTTGTGACTTTCTTAATACCAACAGCCTACACATAGACCTATTCCTGTTCCTGGTGGAAACCCCCAAATTTGCTGCCTGCTGGCTGTTTTGCCACGCCTGATGTGACCAGGAAAGGTCTGTCATTTCTGCCTACCTATCTTGAGCTTCTTTCCTTTCTAGTTTGGAATGAGGGTAGTTTATCACTAGAAACCTCAAAGCCAATTGAGTGCTTTTGAAAGGTTTGGACAATAAGGGGAGAGGGGGATGACCTTTTGTGAGCTGAGGCTTTTAGTGAGGGGGAAGGTACTCAATAACCCCTCACATGTTGGGTCAGCTGGAAACATCCTCACAGGAGTCTTTTTTCCTTTCAATTAGACTTCTAAAAACATTTGAGAGGATAAATGATGTGGCTTGTCTAGAATAACTCTGGTGGTGAAGATTTGGGAGAGGGGCTTTTTATCCCCACCCCTTCAAGGAAAGCAGGATTAGATTCTGGGGTGAGGCTGCCTCTTGGTTAGATAATCTCTAAATTTCTTCATGTTTCAGAGGGAACCAAATTTGATTGTCATGAGAAAGCGGGGGAAGGGGTGGGGAGAGATATACAAAAGGAATGTTTGCATTTAGAAACTTGGCAAATTGCTATGTTTCAGTCCTGCCTTGCAAACTTGGGAGGGCGAAAACTGCTATTCTCTCTTCCTCCAGTGGCTTGCAATGATTGAAGCCCCCAGGGAGGTCTGCCTTTCCATGGGAGAACATGCAGAATTCTCCAGTGTCGTGAACAATCTGTGCCTTTGGCCCTTACAGGCATTGGATGCTTGGTTATTTTTACTGTGAAGTTCACTCAAAATAGATCTCATTTGAAAAGTGTGTGTGTGTGTGTGTTGGGGGGAGGGGATAGAGTATTTTCACAAATCTTTACAGAGTGTTTCTCAGCCCCAAGTAGGCAGTGAGCAGACAGGCTGTGACAGCCCTCCTGACCTCTCCACTTGGAAGTTGTTTGTCCTGCTCTGGCTCTGACTTCTTCCCATCCAGAGCAGTGGGTCTTGAGAAAGGATTCTGGAGGCATCCTGGGCTGAAGTTGCAAAAGAGATGATGTTCCCTAGTTGGGTAATGATATGTTTGTAAACAAACAACCAAGTTCAGAAAGCACCAAGAAGTCCATAACTCAACCGTGCACTACAGCTGTTTTCTTCTATTGGAACTGAAGTTGAGTAGTACAGAGCAAGGAAATTGACTCAGGGATCAAAGGATGTTTGTAGTTATGACATCAGTCCTAATGAGGCCTTTAAATTTCCACATTTAATAATGTCATGGAGAGGCCATTTATTCTTTCAAATAAAAAAATGTGCTGAGGACAGAGTACAGTTTGGCATCATCTCTAACAAAATATAAAAATCTGATGTAAACATCTGCTTGCAACAAATTCAGTCTGATGATTAAGATTAATCTTATGGTCACATTGCTTGAAGGGAAATGAACATACAGAAACTTGATTTGCACCAATTTTAGGGCAAGATCTTAACCAGATAAGTTAACATCTGGGTATGACTTGCTAGCTAGTTTCTTAGTCATTTAATTTCCATTTAAATTGTTTATCCTGCAATTCTAATATAATTTCTTGATCATAATAGGTTAGCACTTTCTTATGAGAGAATAACAAACTAAGAAATGTTTATCCAGAACATTATTTAAAAAGGAGACAAGAACATTACATACATCACACAGGTGGGCACAGAAGAAAATTATGTTGTCTGTACTTTAAAACTATGTTTGGTGAAGTACCTGATTTGATTTTGGAATTAATTAATTCAAATCTCAGGTTTTCGGTCTGGCTGGATACTCTAATGCATGAACAATGCAGGAACAACGGTAAATAGAAGATGTGTAAATGTTATTAATCAAATGAGGTTATATAAAGTTTGCTTGGTGAATACGTTGGAATCCTTGAGCATGACATTAGAAAGCTTGTTTGCTTCAGAAATGCCATGACCCACATTGTTACTTGGAGTGCCGGATGTTCCTTTTTGGAAGCTGCAGTAGGAAAACTCCTTTTTCCTACATGAAACCAGTTATATGATGAAAATAAATAAAGGGGGACAAAGAGAGGCTTATACATTCTCAAGCATCGTCCACACAAGATTTGGAAAGACTTTATTGTATGTATGTATGTATTTATTTATTTGACTCCCATCTTAAGCAATTCTGGGTAGAATTATATACACCAGTGAATTTAAAAAAAATCATTAAAACAATATAACAATGAACAAAATCCCTGTGCTGTAAGTTTTCCTCAGAAATTTTATAGTTACAATTGCCATTGTTATTCTTCAGTACTTGAGAGCAGATGCTTCTAGGGGCAATTTGGCTATGAAAAAGTATGTGTATGTATGTATCTTGTCTTCACCACTCCCAGACTTCCTGAAAATATGGTGTGTATCATGCTGGATACCAAATCCTGGAGTAACTTGACTTTCTGCCATGGACATCCACATAGAGGCAAACAATGAAATGTGTGTTGCAACACAAACCCCATTCCTTTTGTACCCGTGTTGCAATATTGAGTATGAACATGTAGCAGGACAGAATTTGTGTGTGATCAGAATGCACATTTTATTAATTTGACAAAAAAAGTAGCTTGCCACAATATGCCCAACTTGCTACCCTTTGTCTCTGCCAGGCTCTCTTTTTTCTTGCTATATCTCCAGAACATTTTGCCTGCTTTTTATTCCTTGCGGGGGGGGGGTACTCTACTAATTTGGAGGGGCACTGTCTTACTTGGCGAGAGGGAACCACATTGCAAAGGTATGCTTTTTTGTACCAGAAGGGGACATACAGCCTTTGTGATGTTTGTCTTAGTAGTGGATCACAGATAATTGCAGTTAATCAAATTGGTTTCTCAGGATAGAGTCAACATTTTTAATTGGTTGTAGCGGTAAATGTATTACACATACAGTATATATCAGGAGCAATAACAAGATGGTTGTGTCTCTACCCATCCCAGAGACTTGTGTGGCGCTACCTCCCTGTCATATTGCTTTTGCCTTGGGCAGGTCTCATACTCAGCAAGTTGGAGGTAACGATGCCCCTTAGCTCGACAAGACTGCCCATGGGAGGATTGAGCTAGGACCTCCACTGACAGGATTTTCTTAATTCTTATTAGCAGAGTGCATTGCCTGCAGAAGAGGGTATGTGACTTCCTCTGAACTGATGTGGCTGGCTCTTCAGCACTGTCGTATGGGAGTTCTCTGTATTCTGCTCAGTGGCAGATATTCATCTCTGACTCACGAAAGCAGGAGGGGAAAGAAAGACAGAGCTGCAATAATGGGTCACCTTTTAAAATACAGGCAGTGGCTTTTCACAGCACATGATATGCTGTAGACGAGTCACTTCCGCTTTGTTTTACCTGTTCTCTGCGTCAGGATGAATGGCTGCCTTTTGTCTATCAGCAGACAGTTTTTCTACTCTTCACTGGTAAGCCAGACATTTGAGTGGGCTTTCTTTTATTGAGTTGTGAGTCACCGTGCTCTTGCAGGACAAGTCAATCTACGCTTGTTCTCATTCCTCAGAGTTATTGCTGCTCTTCCTCCGGATGATTTTGTGATCCTCAGCCTAGGCTGGGATGAAAAGGGGATGAACCAAGATGGGCTTCTTAATGGCTCAGCTGTACAGATAAAAACTGTACATGCACTGCATCTTATGGATGAATTATGTGAAGTCAGTTGGTTCTGCTCCTACTCCTTTACTTTTATCTAGCTGCTAGCACTTGTCCATGCTTGTCACAAGCAACCTTCATGTTCTATGAGAAGAAGTTTCACAAATTTATTATTTTGCCATGTGACGTCTATATCTTGCCTTCCCTAGAGCGGCCACGTCTGTTTCTTGCAGGGCCCTCGCTCCCCATGGTCTTGTCCCCATGCTGTTTTGCTTCTGAGTGGAGCTGAAGGAGCCATGGTTCCTGGCTTCCTCTGAGAGACATCCTTATCCTACAGAGTTTCACATCTGAAAATAAATTTACTTCTGAATTTGAAAACAATTGGCGGTTGATTCTGGATTCTCAAAATGGAGTCCTTTTCAAGAGCACCTCATATCTAATCTGATCGTTCTAATTGCAGAAATATGGAGTAGATGCCCACTCATTTCGTTTGCATATAGAAGGACCACGTGTCATGAGGTAGCTGTATCCTCCAACAGGAACAGCAATTGGCAGGAGGTGGAATTTGGATGGAGAAGGGAAAGGAAACCAGGATCCCATCTGGGTCGGTCACCTGGAGCAGAGGTTTAGTTTTTCAAGCTTTTGGACTCATGCTGGAGTCCAAAAAAAGTCCTCATCCCCAGGAACTTCTCTCTAAACATTCTGGGCCATCCTGCAACATTATCCTGGGACGCATAGATTCGCTTTCCTTCCTGAGATCTTTTTACTTCCCTGCTCTCCTGTAAAGTTTTGTTGCAGCTCTTATAATGTGCTCACTGGTTCACATTTTCTGCTTCCTGTCATCTTCAAGGATAGTTTGTGATAATTGACTCCAGTTTCTGGAGGATAGGGTGGGGGGAAAACCTTTCCCTCCCTTTGAAACTCTGAACAAGAATTATATGGCTTTTTCCTTACGATTCAGACTCTTTCCAGGAGTTGTGGGCTTCAGCAGACTGATAGAATAGAATAGAATAGAATAGAACAGAACAGAACAGAATAGAATAGAATAGAATAGAATTCTTTATTGGCCAAGTGTGGTTGGACATACAAGGAACTTGTCTTGGTGCAAATACTCTCAGTATACATAAAAGAAAAGATACATTTGGCAAGAATCATAAGGTACAACACTTAATGATAGTCATAGGATACAATAAGCAATCAAATCATACTAGGTTTTATACTTGATTTTCCTCCTCACCTTCCTCCTCTCTTGTTTTTTGGTGTTACTTATTGAGGGGATTCAACACATTTCGAGTCTCATGTGGTCCAGAGACAATTTGGTGATTCAAGCTGCCAGGTACAACTGCAGCTTCTGTTTGCAGCATTAAAAAAATTATCTCTCACTGCCTTTGCTGTTATTTTACAAGGTAAGTTAAAAAGCTGTCTGAGAGAATACATGGGTACCTAACATGGCAATCTTTCTAGTACCTTATACCTCTGCTCAAGGATCTGGCTTCATGCTGCTGCTGCTACTCTCATGTATTTTTTTTTAAAAATAACATTCAGCTCAGGTTCCCAGGGGATGCAGCATGCTCAAATCCTGTTGGGCCTAATTAAGGAGTGCATAAACATCCTTTACAGACCAATGTACTTCTGCAACCTTTGGAGTCATCCCACTGTGAGGGAGATGGGCGGTTTCTAAATTCGAAAAATAAAACAAAAGGCTCTTCTCCCCAAATGGCCTGTGTGGAAATGGTTCTTTGCCAGTGTGGGCAGTACCGTTGAGCTAGGCCTGGATAAATCTACCCCACAAATGACTTTTGAAAGCCTAACAAGGAATGACCTGTTAAGCACACTTGATTCGGATTTGACGTGTACTGGATAGTGTGTATTTTGACACGGACCCTGCAGTAAAATGTGGTGGATGTAGCCTATGTAACAGTTAATAAGGTGATTTAAATCCCCTTGGTTATTCTAAAGTTTGAAAGTTGGGAGAGAAAGGTTGAAGGAAACAACCCAAATGGTAAAAAGAACAAAAGTAAAAAATAGCATATGGGACAAAGTTCCAAGTTTTCAAAGTGTTTAACCAAATGCTTTCATAGGGAGCTTACAGATTATATTGATGAAAGCTGAACAATAACATTTTTGTCCTGCAAATATTTTTAAACCTGCCCTGTTTGTTAAACCATGGCCAATAGAGAAGGTTGAAATAATTAAATGCCAACTACAACCTGAACATTTGTATACGTATCCCCATCAGAAATTGATAAAAAAAAAGGCCTATCTTGGTGTTTCTGGTGCTCAGAACTGCCAGAGTACCCTTTCCCACTTTTCTACTTAGATGGATTAGCACAGCTGCACATATTCTGGGTCCATTTGTGGCTTGAAAAGCTATTTGTTACCGGATGCACATCAGGCGACCATAAAATCAAGACTGGTTGAAGATATGTGGCTGCACTAGATAATTTGGGAGAGGTCCCTTAGGGTGAGTGCTTATTTCTCAAGTCTTGATGAAGGGGCAGTAGGTTTATGATGGGTCAAAAGAATGAGTATTTCTTCACCCTTTATATAATTAAAAGTATATTCTACCATGCCATAAAATGTGTTACGCACTTGGTTTGATGGCTTTAAAAAGAGAATGGAGTTCGAAAAGACAAAGTATGACACCATAGCTAAAAGGAATCTTTAGGTCAGGGTTAGTTACTTCCAAATTTTTAGTGCTGAAGGGAACTGATAAGAATTGGCCCCTCTTTGAACCTGTCTTACTGGTCCTCTCAGCAGGATTGAAATCATGTTTGCTTCAATGCCAAAGCTGCATCAGACAAGGTTTTTAATTTGTTTCTTGCTATGGATTGCTGGTGCCACTATTTTTGCTTTTTTGCCATTGGGTGACTTAAGAAGGAGATATTGTGTCTGTTTTGTTTTCAACCATTACCTCAAGAACCTAGAAGGAGTCTGGTAGCAGCACCTTTTCCAACTTAGAGCTTTTCTTGAGTGGCATAAATGTTTGTGAGCAGCATCTGATGATCTAATGCATTTTAATAACACTTGTTATCTGGAAAAGCTGCTACCAGATGTGTTTTTATTTTTTGTGACCATTGTCTCTCCTACAGTGCCCTCAAAATCCTAGTGTTTCACATTTCCAGTAAGGGTGCTGGATCCAGGTGTGTGTGTGTGTGTTTGCCTATCCTAGCAGCATCCATTTTGCCTTGCTGTTTTAGACTAAGCAATCTACCAAGTGCAGATGCTCATTTTGACATTGTGCTGGGCATGTAAGCATGCCCATACCTGTAGATGCACAATAACAGTAACAATAATACTGTAACTCTCACCAAACAGCTGTAATATATATTTCACTTATTAGAACTATAATAAGAATGGCTTCAATTTAATGCATACTTTCTAGTAGGAAGCCTTATTCAATGTATAAAATAGATTGCATTTGCAAAAAGGTTTTTTAACCAGCAGAAATAAAAACTGGTCCCTTTAAATTATAAACGCAAGTAGCCTTGTATAGAAATTTTTCCATTGAAACATCAGTGCATAGTAGCGTGAACATCACAGAAGAAGAAAACGTGCCTCTGCTTGAACATTTTCCTCACTTTCTGACTTCCGTGGTGCTATTCAGTCGTGAACAATAGTAGAACGTGAAAACGCTATTATTAATTCATTTAACGGAAGGAGCAGGTACATGATTTCAATCTGCAATCACAGTCACTCAGGCACTGAACGTATCCCAAAGCTGCATTCTTCTGCACTTTCTCACCACAGTACCCCATTGAGTATGTTGGCTTACCTGTGAGAAGGCATTTCTGTGTATAAAACAAACTCTGTTAAGTACTAAAAATGTCACTTGTTCTGTGTTCAATGGGCAAAGTTCTTAGCAGGCTCTCTCAGTGGAACCTGAATGATCAGTTGCCTTGCTTTTCAGCCTCTCTGTCTTAGTTGGCAACCAGAGAGCGGTTGGGGGAGAGCTAGCAGGTGCAAGGGCCTGTCAAGCACTTTCTGCTTTCCATGTGGCTGATAAAAATAAATAGTCTTGTGCAGCCTCTGCAGCTAGAACAGCCGGGCATGCTCCTCCTGCATGTCCCTTCCATGTCCTTAGAGCCTGCTTTAAAGTGATTGGCAAGGTGTCTTCTTCTGTGTGGGAGCAAGTCGTGCAGTGAAGGAGCCCTTCCCTACTCCAGCTCACTAAGCTGAGCTGTCTGGGCAACAGCCCCTCCTCTTACGCAGGCTCGGGTGAGTGGGTTTTGGTGAGTGAGCAGGAGTGGGAAGAAGACCATGGCTAGGCAAGAGGGGGCTTTGACAGAACTGTTGTTAGATTCTGGGAGAATACCGCACTGCAGGCAGCAAGGAGCAGGCAGAGCAGTCCAGAAGAGAAAGAAGCGTGGTAAGATTTTGAGGCTTGCTATCAGCTCCAATGCTACTCAAAGGCAGCTATAGGATGGGACAGCAAGCATCTCCTTTCTTGCTAATGGGTGGTTGGCAGCAGGGCCCACAGAAGGGTTCTCTGGGAAGAGTTTCTGGGTGGACCTGACCTCTTCTGTCCAGCCTTCTCTTTCTTTACAGGATTGATCTGTGCCTGATTATTTTTAGCACTTCTTGTTGGGTGGAGATCAGTAGCAGCTCTGCTGCTTTTTTCCAGGGGTGAAATCTTTACTTTCACTATGATGGCAATTGGGCTGAGGGAGGGGAAATGGTACAGTAACTCCTCCAGAACAGATAAGGGCTGCTTCTTTATTTATGCCCATTTTATAAAAAGGTGTTGCACTTTCAAAAGAGTAGATGAGCGAATGATTATTCTCTTTGGATCTTTCCTGTAGCATAGAGGGACTTAACTGCTGCTGTGTTTCCTACTGCAGCAATAATGCAGCTTTGGTGGCCTTGTTCCTTCTCTGGCTCGGTGGATGGAGGGCATATAGACTGTATTTATAGATGGTGTAGAATTTTATAGGAAAAAAAATGAATTTTTATTTTTGTTTTTGTTGATTAGATAGATTTGTTTGTTATGGAAGTAGCTAGTATTTACTGTTGCATAAAAATTAAAAACTGAGGTTGTAATGTTATTAACTTCTACTATGCCAAAGAGAGTTGGAAGTCAATGTCTTTTTTTCCCTTGCCTATTCCCACCCCACATTTCCCCCTTTTTTTCTCTCCTTCCCCTAGTTTTCCATTACTTTTTAGTTTACTTTATAACTTACATTTTGATGAAAATTAATAAAAAGTTGATAGTAACAAGAAACTGTTGGGAGGGAACCATGCTGCTCTTTTGCACGAAATAGGCACATGGAGGAAGAGGCAAAATATGCAATGGACCCTGGAAAAGTGTGTGTGCACATAGATGGGCGTATTAGTGTGTGTGTGTGTGTTTTAGAGAAAGCATGTTTCAGATGCCACTAAAATAGACTCCTAGAAGGAAGAGACAAATCCTTTGGCTGGGAAAACCTTGGCTAATGTTGTCTTCTCTTTCTTGTAATAAGGCGCCCTCCTTTCCTCCCTTCCCATCATCAGCTTTAGCTGGGAGGCAGCTGGCTGCTAACCATGGACCACAGATGCCCATGTTCATAGTACTGTCAAGTAGACAAATTGTGAAAATGTGCTAAAGAGCAGTCTGGGAAGGCAAAGGTAAATATTGCAGAGGTCAAGGACCACCTGTGTAGCTTCAACATTTCCTTTGATTAAATGTTGAATCTTACAGTTCTGTTTGCACACAATGGCATTTCAGAGAGGAGGAATTTCCTTGATAGTTTATAGCATCGAAGTGTATTGAGTAACAATGAGTGCAGGTTGGAAAACATGAGATATTTCATTGTCATCAAGCAATATGTGTGAATGTTCTAATCTCTGTGTTACTGGGTGTTGGTATAATTTTGCTGCAGAAGCGTTAGAGAAAGGGTTGTGGATGCATGTTTTCTGGGAGGATGAGTCTTAGATATGGCAAAAAGCAGAATCTCCATTTACACAGAGGCAATCAAATCAAGGGGACTTTCTTAGGAGGCAGGAGGGATCTAAACTCAGGCAGATTCCAATAAAAGTGGACCACTTGCAGCAGAGGGTGCCCGGTGGCTATGTGGGATGCAATCTTAGGCATGTGCCAAAATTGTTGCCTCTTTGGTGCTAGACTATTGCCTAGTTTGTTTGGCAAAAAGCAAAGTTACCACAAGACATAAACTGAGGGCCTCTTATGTGTGCTGTGGTAAGCTAGCTTATCTTGTGCACTGACTCTTTGTGTGTTTGTTTGCCGGGGATCTGGGGAGAGGGACTTGCTGAAAGATCCACTGCTTGCGCCTGGCACACAAGATGAAAGTTCTGTTGGAGCGCAGTTCCACCCGTTTTATTCTCTTCCCTTTCTTCCCCACCATGTTGGCACTCCGCTTCGTTCCTCAAAAGAGGTTGTAAGAGTTCTCTCCAGAGGAGGCTGCAACGAGAAGGCTTGTTCTGGATTTGTAACATCGCCTGTAGCAACAGGTGCAGCTGTGCAGGGAAAGGGAAGCATGGTTGGGGTTACAAGAGGAGGGGCAAGGTTTCTGGACTGGGGGAAGTTGAAAGAGGAGGGTGTACCTTCTGTTGCTGAGCTGAGACTGCATGGGCTGAAGAACCGGGGGCCCAGCTTGGCTGAGTCAAGGCTGTGGCTTGTTAATGATTGCCTGCAAGTGGGGAGAGGCCCTCAAAAGTGACTTTCTGTGCATGCATTGTGTGCCTGGGCCTCACCTTCGTCTTTCTCTTTTCCTGTTGCAGGTGGCAGGAAAACCAGAGCAGAACCATCAACAGAGGGGGGCATTGGATTATTGCCTTGGCTGCTTTTCCATTATCCCTGTTCAGTTTGGGGTAAAGTTTGGAATCTTCTGTAAGTTAAACCCCAGAAGCAAAAATTTGTAGCAGCTGCCTCTGCCCCAGTTTCCCCACAATGCCATCTAATGGGCCAGTTGACACCAGCAGTCCTTCTGTGGACCGAGAGACAGTCGACGCTCACAAGGTAAGGAAATTTCAGGTGGAGGCTGGAATGGCTGCTGGTCCTCTCTCCTAAGGCTAGATGGCCCACATGTCTCCTTCAGCTTAATTATGGTTCACACAACATGCTAAGCAGGATAAAATATTCTGTGGCTCAGCGTAAGTGTGGAAATCCCACAATTGTCTTAGCAGGTTACGTTATCACATTAATATGCTTCATTTGTTTGAGATTAGAATGTTCCGTAAATACACAAATTGGATTTAATTAAGCATGTTTGAATATCTTGTGTGAGCCCAATTTGTCATTGAGAATTGTTGCAGAATTTATTTACCTACTTGTCTGTGCAAAACTGTATAGCACAGGTACCACGTGCACCATCTGCATATTGCTCTGACTAAAGTGCTGAATGTTTGGCACCTGTTTAATCCAAATATTAGGGATGGAATTTTCTGCTGTAATTAATTTCTATGTCCATTAAATAGATGAGAATTATAGAGCAGGTGGTGCAGAATAGGAGGAAGAAGAGAATTCACACTTGTTGATGATGCACTTGGATTTTTTATATCCATGTTTGATGCTTCAGAGACAAGGAAAAGTGTGATGAAACAAACATCCTCTAAGCATGCTTAGGGCAAGCATGTTGAGCGAGAAGACCTGCCTGTTGAGCTTTCAGGGTGATCCATACAAGTTCCATTGTCAATCACGCAGGCCAGGAAAGTGAAGGAAGATCTCAGTCATCAGAGTATGAGTTTGCAAAGATTAGATTTATGAAGATAAGCCTGTTTCAGTCAGACTGACTTGAGAACTATAGGCTAGTGAAAGAGGATAATTAGGCTTATCCTAATGTAGGAATTGGCACTGATATGTGCTTTCTTGGCAAAGAAATGAGTGCACCATACAGCAGAGTAGTATGTGTTGGGTGAAAGGGGTGTTTGAAGTTAGCAGTTTGTTTCAACTCTGTGATTGCTGGCATAGGGGCAAAGTACAGACAATTATGGAATCCAACATGCAGTAAAAACATGAAGGAAATCTTGGGTAAAGCCTGGATTTATGTATTGACCTAGTTGTCCTGCTTTGATCTCTGATGACACCAGTAAATTGAAAGCAGTGGATGCAGATTGTGAGAATCAATTAGACATTTGTCCCTTGAGGCAGTGGCCCCCAACCTTTTTTGTACCACGGACCGGTACCAGCATCACAAAATAATCCACGGACCGGTACCAGCATCAGCATGCATGATCAAGGCAAGGCGAGCTGAGCGACCGCCCAGCCAGCCGTCCCCCGCTTCTCCTCGCCACTTTCAACTCCTCCTTTGTACCTTCTCACGGTCGATGGGCTTTTCGGGCTCTTTCTTAATCTCCTCCTGAGTAACGTGAGACTCCACCGCCATCGGGACGGCTCTTCGTTCGAAGCCGCCCCCCCCTTCGACGAAACTAAGGCGCGAGGATTCCTTCAGCACCCAAACGCCGCTTTCCATCCAACTGACAACCGACAAGCTCACCCGGAAGCACTTTCTCAAGTGCCGTCGAAACAAGATGGCGGCGCCCAAGCAAAGTAGACGGCCCGGTACAAAATGATCCACGGACCGGTACCGGTCTGGGGCCCGGTGGTTGAGGACCACTGCCTTGAGGAACATAAAACAACCTCAGTTACTGCTTGTGGGACTGCAGACTTGGTAAAGTGGTTGTGAGAATGTGTTCGTGTCAGGTTGCATTGTAGCTGAAAGGATTTGCTAAGAGGGAACATGATGGGAGGAACACTGTTGCAGTTAGAGCAATTAACCTCAAATACACGTGCAGATGGGAAATCTAGGATGGAAATCAAAGAAATAAGCACCTATTGCAGGGAATTGCTGTAAGAACTTCAGATTGTGGGGTTTAAGCTAAAGGAAGTATTTTTTTTTTTAAATTGCTGCTGTCCATAGGTGATGCTGGGGAAACAAACTGTTAGTACAGGAATCTGGATATAGCCTAGATAAGGAGATATGATGGAAATGGGATTCAGTTCAGGGTCCTTTAGATTAAACTCCAGCCCACAAACCTGTAGGGCCTTGAACTTGTAGCATTCAGTGCTGCTGTGAGTCACCGCCTCTTACACTATGTGCCTTGTGGTTGACAGGGTTGCCATCACTTTATCCCACTAAGTTTGCCTAGGAGACTACTTGTAAGTACGGCTGCTGAGGCTATGATTCAGACAGCGCCAGGAAAGAAACAGGGGAGCTGGCAGAAGCAGGATTTATTGGAAGGGTGTCATCAACCTAACTTTATATATATTTGCTTTTATACATTATTGTTCATCCCAGTATATTAAACGCCATCAGTATAAATCAGAGAGGCAGAAATCTTGACAAATAGGATTGATCTCACTGGAGTTGCTGCCAGAAAGCTGATGTGATACGAAGAGTGAGATACTGGACTAGCACCTGGGAGAAATAGATACAGTCTACTGTCAGCCATGGAAACCACTAGATCAGGGGTCGCCAACCTTTTGGATCTCAGGGACCACCAAACTCATAATTTTAGATCCCAGGGACCACTAACCGGTTCTGTGGGCATGGCCTAATTTGTGGGTGTGGCTTGGTGATCATGTGACTGGCTGGGCATGTCTTGTATGTAAATATTATAAATATGTATATAAATATTGATTTTTTAAATAAAAATAGAGCAACTTTTACCCAAAATCAGGCAAAGAAGGCAGATTGAGTTGCTCACAGAATCATTCAGTGATCTATCTATCTGCCATCGGCTAGCTCACTCTCTCAAATTTGCTTGCCGTCAGTCTGCACTGAATAATAGAACCTTCAGTCCTAAGGGAGGTTTGGCTGTGCTTAAAAGCAGAGCCGAAGATCTAAAGACTAGCTAGAAAGCAAGAAATCCAACCATTTCCTGCTTCCTAGCTGATCTAAATCTCCTGGCACAACAGAACAGATGATGGTTGGAAAAAGGAAAAGTAGCAATTTAGCAGGCAAGTTTACCGGGTAAGGAGTGAGTGGGCGGGGAAGGTTCCTGCGGGCCATGTGGGTGGCGCAGCCTTGTGTTTCTGCACAGCCTGGATTAATTGCTTTGTGGGGGTGCTCTGGGGGTGAGATTTCTCTGCGGCCCACCAAAATTGGCGACCACTGCACAAGATGACTTTGGCCAGTTGTCTTCCTCTGAGAGCTGTCATTAGAAAAATTGGAGGAGAAGGTATAATTATGTTGCTTTGGTTTCCTGGATAAACAAATAAACAATAAAATAAAGGACGAATCAGCCTAATATCTGGGCCAGCCAAGTTTCATGAGGAAAAGTGTTCCAAAGTCAGGGCTCCACCTCCGAAGGTCCTCAGCCCTCTATGTAGACAGCATATCTGTGGCTGTTGACAAAAGACAGGTTGGAATGGAAAATACCTCTCTTTCCAATGTTTGTGTTTTTGTAATTATTAAAAGTTGATCCAGACCTCTTACATTCACTCAAAATGTAAATAGGCTTATAATAAGCATAATTCTTTAAAGAATTATGAAATCTGCATAACTTTATTTGGATCCATGCCCAAATTAAGAATGGAAACTGCCTTGTTGCCCTAATAGTGGTTCTATGTTGGAATGTAATAGGGAAATTGTATTCCAGTTGGCTTTGCTGAACGTACTTATCGTTTGGGATACTATAGTAGCAGGTGGCAACTAAAATGTGAGCTTGGCAGAGCTAGAAAACTGAACACATTTAGTACTTGGATAAGGGAGTAAATTGAGAAAGGATGTTGGTACTTATCTGACACGCCCGTTCTCCTTGAGCTGCGAAGAGCATCCAGTAGTGGGAGGTGCTTCAGTCTCTGCTTGTTTAGGCTGGGCTTAATTTGCGGAATGCTCCTCCTCCTCCACGGGACTCCTCCCCAGCGTTCCCCAGTTTTGGCGAAGACGAGAGAAACAAACACCCTTGCCCTTAATACGGTAAAAATTCGTTGGCCGAAACAGGATCCCACCAGATGGAAGAGGGTGGGGCTGGCTGATCTTCGCAGCTCAAGGAGAATGGGCGTGTCAGGTAAGTACCATGAGCTGCTCAGAGCATCCAGTAGTGGGACATACCAAAGCTTAGTCTGTCCTACGGAAGGGACTCCGTCTGTCTTGGGATCCCCTCCTGGTCCCTGTGGACCCATTGCAGAACCCTTCTGCCAAAGGAGGCCTCGGCTGATGCAAACACATCTATTTTATAATGCATAATGAAAGGCGATGAAGAGGCCCAGGTTGCGGCACGACAGATGTCAGTGATTGGTGCCTGCGTGGCCCATGCTGCCGATGTTGCGGTGCTCCTTGTTGAATGAGCTGTTATGTCCCTGGGCACCTATAGTGATTGCGTCTGATACGTTTTTGCTATTGTGGCCCGTAGCCAACGGCCTATTGTGGAGGATGAGACCTTGCATCCCTGATTGTTGGGCTGAAAAGACACAAATAAAGCTTCAGTTTTTCTGAAAGAGGCTGTGCGGTGAATATATATTTGCAACACTCGCCTCACATCCAGCCGATGCCACTGTCGTTCCAGCCCTTGGGATGGCCTGGGACAAAAATTAGGAAGTATCAGTTCTTGTGCCCTGTGAAAGGCTGAATTAACTTTGGGTATGAACGTAGGATCGGGACGAAGGATGAACCTGTCAGAATGGAAGATGCAAAGATCTTGTCTGATCGACAAGGCTGCCAGTTCCGAAATACGACGAGCGGAAGTGATCGCTACAAGAAAAACTACTTTATACGTCAGAAATTGGAGACTTGACGATTGCAAAGGCTCGAAAGGACACTTAGTGAGTGCAAGAAGGACGTTGTTAAGGTCCCAAGTGGGATAACGGTGAACCGTTGGCGGGCGTAAGTTTGTGGCTCCCCGAAGGAAACACTGTATGCGTGGATGATGGGAAAGAGATAGGAGACCTTCATAAGTGACGACTGATGCCAAGGGCACCACTTGTCTTTTCAACGTATTAGGTGATAATCCCCTGTCAAGCCCCTCTTGTAAGAACTCTAGGATTTGAGCCACAGATGGAGAAATGGGATCAATTTGAGACTTGGTACGCCATTTGCAGAAACTGGACCACGTGGCATTGTAGATGCGAGTTGTTGAGGGGCGTCTGGCAGCTTGGATGGTGGCAGTAACTCTGTTGGAAAACTTTTCGCTCTTCAGACGACTCCGCTCAACCTCCAGATAGTCAGGTGCAACCATTGAGGGTCCGGATGTCGAAGGGGTCCTTGGGTTAACAAGACCCTGTCTGGCGGAATTCTCCATGGTGGTGATACAGATAGACTGCGGAGGTCTGCAAACCACGACCGTATGGGCCAGTAGGGAGCTACCAGAAGCAGCTCCGCCCTCTCGTCGAGCAGTTTCTGGATGACCTTGGGGATCAGTGGAAATGGTGGGAATGCGTACAGAAGCCCCAGGGACCAACGGCAACGGAGCACATTGAAATTCTCCACTTCTTGCGAGGGGTATCTGGAAATAAATCTCAGGAGCTGAGTGTTGAGGGGGCAAGCGAACATGTCTACCACTGGCTGCCCAAATGTCCTGACCGCCTCTTGAAAGAGGGTCGGATGGAGGTGCCACTCCGATGGATCTATTGTGGCCCTGCTTAGCCAATCTGCCTGTGTATTCGACAGTCCTGAAATGTGTTCTGCTCTGATGGAAATCAGGTTGCTCTCTGCCCAACGACACAAACACTCCGCTTCTCTTATGAGGTGTTTCGACTGAGTTCCCCCCTGTTTGTTTATGTGAGCTTTCACAGTTACGTTGTCGGTCAATATTAATATGTGTTGGTTGCATACCTGTAGAAGGAAGCTGCGGAGAGCCAGGTGTACTGCTCAAAGCTCCAGCCAGTTTATGCTGCACGATTGTTCTATGGAGGACCAGCGGCCTTGGGCTGTGAGCGATTGAAAGTGAGTTCCCCATCCAATCAGGTTGGCATCGGTGGTGATGGTAAGTCTGTGGGGCTCTTTGAATAGGCAACCTTTGTTTATGGCTGGTCTGGTCTACCAGAGGAGAGATATGAGGACCTGTGATGGAACTTTGACCTTGTATTTGGAGTTGCTTCGACTGGATCGCTGGTACGGGAGCAGGAACCACTGGAGGGATCTAGTGTGGAGCTGGGCCCAAGGAATAATAGATATACATGAGATCATCTTGCCTAGCAATTTTGATAGATCAGCTAGGGACACCCTCCTATGAACCCTGATCTCCTTAACTAATTGATGAATGCTGTTTTGTCTATCTGGTGACAAGAAAACTTTGCCTTCCACTGTATCTATGACTGCCCCCAGATGGATTAATTGAGTTGAAGGTGTTAAATGACTCTTTTCCCAGTTGATTGAGAACCCGGGTAGTTGTAGGGAGTGTAATGTGGTCTGAGTATCTACGACTGATTGATGAACAGAAGATGACAGAATTAAGATATCATTGAGGGAACACTGCAGTCATATGGGGACACCCAGGAGATGAGCAGCGAGGTCTGCGAGAACCTTTGTGAAGGTCCTGGGGGCAGAGGCTCATCCAAAAGGAAGAGCCACATATTCAAAATGGAGATTATTATAACAGAATCATAAAAATTTATAGTGGGAAGGCCGAATTGGAATATGTAAGTACGCCTCCGTCAGATCTATGGATGTAAGGACATCACCTTTTCTGATACCAAGTAAGATAGATTGTAGGGTGTGCATTTTAAATTTGCGATATACTAAAAATTGATTAAGGCATTTCAAATCCAAGATTGCTCTCCACCCCCCCGAACTTTTGGGAACAACGAAAAGATGTGAATAGAAACCTCGTCCTCGCTGGTCAGTAGCTACTGGTTGGATGGCTCGTATGTCCAGTAGGTGCTTAATAGCTGTTTCCATAAGATTTCGTTTAACCGGATCTCTGGAAAGAGGGCACGACATAAAGAAGTCTGGGGGAATGGATTGAAACTCCAGCGCGAGGCCGAATCTGATCGTGTCTCTGACCCAGGAATCAGACGTTGAACAGTCCCATTGGTCCGCAAATAATTTAAGGCGGCTGCCAATGGGAGCCGGGTCCATGGGGTTATCTTGGACGCCGGAAAAATCTATTTCCCCCTCCTCAGAAGGATTTCTTGGGTTGGCCACCAGTTCCTATCCCTAAAGTCTGATCTCTCTGGCTGTTGCCCTGGTCGGAAAGGTGTGGGTCTCTGGTATCTGGTTGAGAATGGCCCCTGATAAAAGGGCCAAAAGGATCCCCTCTGAAAGGACTGAGGGGTTCTAGGATCTGACTTCCAAAAAAGGGAGGGTAAAATTTTCTTTTTGTTTCGAGTCTCGATGAGTAGTGGATTGAGGGAAGGGCCAAACAGTCTGTCTCCCGCTAGAGGAGATGAAGCGAGCTTGCAATTATGTTTAATATCCGCTTGCCAATTATTTAACCATTGCAAGCGTCGCACTGTGACATGTGAAGTAATGGCTCTGACTGAAAACTTAACTGCATGAAAGGTTGCGTCAGCTGAGAATTCGGTGGCTGCTATAAGCTTTGCAATGTCTTGGTGTGCTCTAGTGTTAGAATTGGGGACATGCTCCCGTAATAGCCGGAGCCATCTAAGGGAAAAACGGGTAAAGAAGGAAGCGGCCGTGGCCGCTCTGATGGCCCACGCATCAGACTGATGGGCCCTGCGTAGGGCTAGCTCGGCCCGTTTGTCCTCTGGCTTTAATGCCTCCAGCGCCTCACTGGGAATGGAGGACGAGGACGCTAATCCCACAATGGGTTTGTCTACCTCAGGAGTATTCAACAATTTTAAGAAATCTGGGGCCAAATTAAAGAATTTCCTGTCGTAACCAGTGGGGGCCGGGTACACTGCTGCAGAAGCCCACTGCTTCTATACCAGGTCTGCAAACATGTGAGGGACTGGAATCATGTCTGCCTCAATTACAGGTTGGGTGAAGATGAGATCCTCTGGTCCCTCGTCTGATGGAGTTGGAATGGTAGAAGGGGCTGACTTGTCCAGTCGCGCAGTGTTTTTGGCCTTGAACAATAGAGATTTGAAAAGTTGTGGCCGGAACAAGCCTGTAAATACAGGTTGGTCGGGAACAAGGCCCTCATCCTCAGACATCCCCCTTTCTAAGGGGTCTGCTTCCGACATGGCCGGGTCAGTATCAGGCATTGATTCTGATTCACTCTGGTCCATCTGCTCAATGTGTTCCACCTCTTCCGCCTCCTCCTCCTGCTCCTCCTCCTGCGGCTCCTGTAGGAGCATACCCCCTTGAAACCGTACCTGGGTATAGTGTTGCTCCGACCTGGCCAATGACCAAACTGATTGCGAATCATACTCAGCGGGTGCAGGATGATCCCTGGTCAGAACCACATGTTGCAGGCCTACTGCAATTCCCTGACGGATAGCCATCTCCATCCAGGTCTTCATTCGCTCTGGCACATCGTCTGGAAGAGATTGTTCCTGTCGAAGACCAGCAGCCGTTGGTGTGAACGTCGCTTTGGGTATTCTTCACATGATTGGTGATTGAGCTGACTGGGCCTGTTGACTCTGGGGAGCCACGCTGCGCCTGGATGAGAGGGAGAGATCTAGGGGGGTAGGAGGGAGGAAAGAGGAGGACGGCTCTGGATTGTGGGGTGAGGAAGCTTGAGAGGTCCTGTGTGCCTCCCGTGTGCACTTATCTATTTGTTTTTCCAGTGCCTTGTGGCGCCTGTTGGCATCCTTTTCTAATGCCTTAGAAGTCCCTTTTTTTGCTTAGGATTGTGTTGAGATTTGGACTTGCCCCTTGAAGTTGGGGTGTGTGAACCACTACCCCCTGCCATTTTGATTGTGGAATGAACAGTATGCTCGTTATTTAATGCTATATTGTGTAAGCGGTTGGCACGCCCAGGCTCCTGGCCAAGAATGGACAGGGTGCCCTGAAATCAAATCCCCCCCCACTTTTTTTAAAAAATATGGATATCTGCTTCAAAATTGACTCGTATCTCAACAAATAATTTATTATTGTTATGAAATCGCTAGTATTATTATATTGGTATGATTAATATGATTATCTTAGTATCAGAGCATATGGGTATGCAAATATATATCAAATTTGGATGTCCCGATCAGCCAAATTGAGAATGCCTAGCAGGCCAAATTATCACTCACAGGCCTTCAACAGCTTCCCTGCACAGGCGGACGCTGGCCTAGGTGCTCGCTGTTGTGCCACTGGGTAGGGAGAACTGTGAGGGTTGAGCCAACAACATGAATTAATAAAGGCCTTGAAATGAGGTTGTAATGATTGGAAACGTGGTTGTAATGATTCCTCGGGGTATTTTGTGTAAAAAACCCCTTCAATCTGGAATAAGGATTACCTCACACAGTCTATTGAATTAGCACTCAACGCGGCCACGCGGTCCCTTTACAGCAAAAAAATGGCAACCGGATGTTATTTGTGGCACACACGCCAACAGCAATCTCCCGCTGAGAAAAGGGATAAGCTCCAACAAGTTTAGCCTTAGGGCTAAACCAGCAGGGAGGGGTGAAAATAACCAGACGATTACACCTCCACCTCAAACGGCGTTCTTGGGGGGAAAAAACTGCGATATGACTTGGGAGAGAGCGCGAGAGAAAAAACCACACCGTTTAAATGTTAAAACGGCTCGGCGATCGTAATGGCAAGGGTAGGGCTAGCGGTTTAGGGGGTGAAATGAAATCGAAACCTCCCTGTGTTTAGGAGCGCAAGGAGCGCTTCCTGATAATGCGATCCCCAATGGCCAGATGGCAAAGGCAGCGTCGGTAAGTAAAAGAACAATTGTTAGAAGGAGAGGAAATTGACTATCTGCAAACCTTAACGAGAATTCTCCTGTTTCGGCCAAGGATTAACGAAAAGCACTGCCTATCTCTCACAAGGCTAAGACAAACCTGGGGAACGTTGGGGAGGAGTCCCATGGAGGAGGAGGAGCGTTCCGCAAATTAAGCCCAGGCTAAACAAGCAGAGACTGAAGCACCTCCCACTACTGGATGCTCTGAGCAGCTCGTGGGAGAATTCCAGGGTTGCAGACTAGATTGAGAAGTTCAAAAAGTAACCCAGGAGGCAACAGTAGATGGATATGTATTGGTGTAAGTCATCAACAGTCAACTTTAAGATGATTTTACTTTTTCCTTTCCTTGAGCAGCCCAAGGATGTAATACTTGTGGAATGTTATTTAACCTCTGGGGTGTGAAATTTTACAAGGAACTGTTTTGTCTCATAAATGTTTTTTAACATCTATTGTATATGTAGTGTTATGGAAAGGATTATCTGGAATGTTAGGGTACGTCTCATATGTTGCATTTGGCCTTGCTCTTTTTCAACTGATGTCATGGAGATTGAGAAAATAATGAATGATTAAATGTTCTTAATCTGATAGCATTTATTTATTTGTTTATTCATTCATTCAATTTATACAACTGCCCATCTCATATTTGTGACTGCAGATGACTTACAATTAACAACAGACTACAATAAATTACAATAGACAATATCAAAAAACACAGAATGCGAACAATACAAAACATTAAAATAATTAAACCCATGTAATACAGTAATTGATGAACAGTACAACCATTTCACGGGTACTACATCACTCTTCTATCCTCGGGTCAGATGGCAAAGCAAAATCTTCATGACCTTCTGGAAGGCCTCCAATGTCAGGACTAGCCTTACCTTGGGGGGAATGAAGTTCCATAGTGCAGCTTCAGCAACAAAAAATACCTTCAATGATTCTCCAGTAGAAAGAACCTACAATAAATCTCTTCTGCTAGACCTGATATGAGGAGCAGATATCATTGGGGAGACATAGTAGCTCCAATAATCCTCAAATAATTTGAACTTGTTTTAAAATATGTGTGGTATGTTTGGGTGTGTCTTTTAATATCTTGGTTCTTTTGAAAGGAAAGGAAAGCAGCAAGAGTGATGAGGAATGTTTGTGTCCCACCTGAAGTTCCATTTGGCGTGCCAGCTTTTGGGCATTGAAATTCTGGCCATTATTATATTTTAGATTATTGTGATACACTCTATATCAGTGGTTGCCAACCAGTGGGCTGGGGACCACTGGTGGTCCGCGAGAAAATTTTGGTGGTCTGCAGAGAATTGTCACTCCCCAAGCAATTAATCCAGGCTACGTGGGACACACAAGGCTGCACTGCTCACATGGCCCGCGGGAACATAAGGCTGCGTTGCTTGCATTGTGAACAATACGAGGTAGTGAGGGGAGGGGGGAAAGGGCAGAGGGGGGGAACTTGCCCTGCTCGCCCCACGTGCCATGCCTGGCCACTGGGCTGCTTCTTTCCGCTTCTTTCTTCTTTTGCTTTTGGCAGCATGCAAGGCAAGGCAATGAGTCTTAGGGACGCTGCAAAGCATCCTGCTCCAAGAGGCTGCGCCAGCAAAGACTCATTTCTGTCGGAGTTTGGGGGAGAGAAAGAAAGTCTTCTGCTGCTTCTGCTGCTTTCCTTGCACGAAGCCAAAAATCTCTCTCTCTCTCTCCTCCCCTGAGAATGGAGCTGGAGACGGTATCCTGCGATCCCAGATAAAGAATGATCAATCAGTAGGAAAACAGGGTGGGGAATTTTCCTGCAGACTTTTTTTGGGATTTTCCCAGGGTCTCTGGTCCGTGGGATTTAAAATTATGAGTTTGATGGTCCCTGAGGTCCTAAAGGTTGGCAACCTCTGCTGTATATCAAGCTGCCCATGAATAGCATCGAGAAACAACAGCTAGTTAAAATCTAGGTATCTTGTCAGGGGTGTCCTTGGGAGGGGGGCTTATATAATGTACTGTAGGCCTCCACAATTTGTAGAGGGGAAAGGGCCACATTAAAAATAATTGCAGGCTGCAGAGGAATAGCTGGTGTGCTGATTGGTTGTTGACTAGGTGAGCAGTGCAGTGATGAACTGATCATGCCAGTGAGGTGTGGAGGGGTCTTCTGAGGCAGCTATCAGTAAAGTCAGCAGCCTGTTCTTTGAGGGGGGCAGCACTGTTTGGGGAGGGAGCAGTGGATTTATTGATTTTTTTAAAAAAAAATGCAATAAAAATTTGTTTGGTGGACTACATGCAGCCTAAATCCGTATATTGTGCAGGCCTGATGTACTGGAATGAATGTTTGCTTCTGGGCACCATTTATAGTTCACAATTTGGCCTACTGATGCCTAAAAAGAGATCCCTAAAAAGTCGCCTTGAAACAAGATGGGTAGTAAAATAATAAAATAAAATAATAAAAAATAAAAATAAAATGGTTTGACTCTAAAATAACTGAAGGACCATTTTTTATTTGAATGTGTTCATAAATTATTACCTCTTATATGAAGGTGTGTTTTATGTTCTGCTATTTGGAAAGAATAAATTGGTGTGTATTCAAGACAGTTTTCCGGTAGTGGCATTTTCCTTGAGGAATTTCCTACCGAGGGAGATTATATTGGCTATAAAGATAATAAACATCCTGATAAATGTACTTAAATACTATACTGTAATATTTGCTCCTCCATTTCATAGTATTGTACGAAATTTTAATGATATGTACATTGCCTGTTATTCTAGCAGCCTACTAGGAAGAAGATAAGATTTATAAATGTTATCAGTACATAACTAAATAAAACACATTTGAAATTTTAATTTCAAAATTCTGCACTAATTGAAGCAAAGTTAAGCATCAAGCCATTTCTGCTTGAAGCTATTGTTGCTGCAAATTCTAAATGATGTTCATGTTATTCACTGTAGTAACGAAAATCTTTTCTCACATGGTATCTTAAACTATCTCTGTTTTCACTAAATCAACTTGTATTATACATATGCAAAATATGCTATTTTTAATCATTTTGTGAACTTTGCAATTTTGCTGCTTAATGGTGATTTGCTTACTAAGAACTTACCTGTGCTTTGTTTACTTGTGAAGATCCTCTTAAACAGAGAGAACCAGGATTTGGGGGGAGAAGTTGCAGGACTCAGATTTGTAGACACTTATTTTTATAGGTGTCTACAAATCTACAAATTTATTTTTAGCTGTCATGAGGAAGTAGTTAGAGCAGGGGTGTCAAACTCGTGGGCCGGATGTGCCACGCGCTGGCCACGCCCATGCCCAGCTTAGTGAAGGGGGAAAAAGTGGTGATATTTCACATGACACTGTGACGACACAAGTTTGACACCCCTAAGTTAGAGTGATCAAATAGATTTCAGATGTGAGTAGGGTATAAGTGATAGAATACTAATAAAACAATATTTGTAGCTCAGGATTGAAATGAGGATCCCTGGTGCTCTCCGAGCTTGGTTGTTTTCTTGCAGACATTTTATTACCGAAACTAGATAACATAATCAGTTTGGGTAATGAAACATCTGCAAAAAAATAACTATGCTCGGAGAACAGCAAGGACCCCTTAAGTGATAGAATTTGCTTTGTACCAAATAGTTTCTTGGTATTTCCAATGGAAAGAAATCTGAAATTTAGAACAGCAGCATCCAGTGGGTATAGATGAGCCCCTACCAACCTAGAGTCCTACATATTATTAGGACTACAACTCCCAGGATTCCAGGGCACCCAGTTGGGTAAATTTAAAATAGATAATAAACTAGACCAGGTTTCTTAAAGGATGTCCTAGGACCCCAAAACCCTCCCACAGGGTGTGCAAAATCAAAATTTTTTGCTAGCCTATGTTGAAAAATAATACATTACTAAAACCTGATCAAACAATCATGAGAAGCAGTATCATCAGTGAATGTATGAATTTTAATTTTTAATATTGACATATCAATAAATGTAAACCATACAAGCAGCTCTTTTGAGGTCCTCCATAATTTTCAAAAGTGAGAAGGGGTCCTGAGAGCAGTGTTAATAAACACTGAGCTAGATGGACCTGATGAAGTATAAGCAGCTTCCTTTGTTCAGAATTTGTATTTAAAATAGTAATTAAAACTACATATCAAGAAGGTCTGGATCAGTTATGTCTGTCAGCATTGCTGGCTTACTTTGTAATCAAGGAAAAGGTAGGAGGTGTAGGGATTAATTGTTGTATATATATATTTTCTGATTAAATTATATTCCCTCCTACACCTGCTTTTGTTCTTTAATTGCTGCATCTTTGTTTAATTCCAGATACCATTAAGGTATTTCTGATTTTTCTATCTGTTGTGATGAGGTGAAATATGGGGTACCCATTTCAAAAAACTTTAAAAGTAATGCTTTTAAAAATTAGGACACATTTGTTCTGGAAGGTGGTTTAGCAGAACATAACAGAGTTTCAGCCTTCCTAAGTTTTTAGAATGATCTGTGGATAGACTTGTATAATTTCTTGTATTGTTTTGGTAAAGATACGCAAATCCTGACCTTCCTCACATTTCATCTTCTCTTCTTATTGAAATATCTGTTTGAGTGGTGTTGTAGTTAGAATGCAATGTTGCAGGCTAACTCACTGCTCACTCCAGGAGTTCGATTCTGACTGGCTCAAGATTGACTCATCCTTCCATCCTTCTGAGGTCAGTGGAATGAGGACCCAGATTGTTGGGGGCATGCTGACTCTGTAAACTGCTTAGAGAGGGCTATAAAACAATGTGAAGCGGTATATAAGTCTTAAGTGCATTAAGTGCATTGGTAACACTGTTCAAGTTTGTCTTGCCCTTGTCAATTTCACTGCAGACGAGAGGAAAAGTTCTAAACACAACAGAGATGTTGTGGAGGAAGAATGAGTTATCACTTCAGAGCTTGATGGGGTTGTAACTGAGTCCATTGATAAGAGTAAGACATCTAATGCTAACACTCAGGGAAGGCACATAATTAAAGCTACCAGTGCCTAAATGGTGCCCAATAGCCAATTGATCCTTAATCTTCTATTGCAGGCAATATATGATCCTTATACTAGTTTCAATCTGTAATTTGCACTAGTTGCAATTTCTGGACATTTTTCAAGAGTAGACACATGTAAAGCACATAGTGATAGTCATGTTATACCCAAGACATGGATAACTGTTGCTTAAGAAGGGTGATAATTGGTATACCAGGTGTAATTATGTACATTATCAAAGTCATCACCTACAAATACAGTGCCAGCTGGGAATCAAGGAGTACTTCAAACTTCTGGCAGAGTGAAATTCTGTCTAGAATAGGCTTCATCTCAATCCTAAAGTCCAGTTTTTTCTCTTACAGCAATACTCTGTCTTATTTATTTATTTATTAAATTTATATGTTGCCCATTTTACTATCCAAAATGACTCTGGGTGGCTTATCCAGATTTAATTTCACATTTTCTCCATCTAATGCATTATTCATACTTGGAAGCATTCAAGGCTATCAGTTGCTTCTTTAGAGTTAAAAAACAGAGAGCAGTATACTTGGCTGTCATCAGCATAATAATGTCCTTCCTTAGTAATTAAATAGCCTAAAAACAAGATATAACCCCAAGGAATAATATATAGGTGTCAAATAGTAGACCACTGGTCCTGCCTTCTATGTACATCCCAACTGGAAGGACTGGAACCACTGCAGAAAAGTATCTCTAGAAGTCCAATTCTCATCAGAGGAATCCCATGGTTGATCCCATTGATGATATTGAAAACTGCTGAGAGTTTCAGGACAACTAGCAGGATTGAACTCCTCCCAACTAATTTCCAACGAAGATTATTAACAAAGCAAATAAAGTAATTTCACTATCATATTCTGGAAGAACCCTCATTGAAAAGAATCTAGAAAATATCTTTCAAATCTGGAGCTATGAGGACATATATTTTTTGTTCCCTTATCACATACATTATTTTCATGAGGTGGGCTCGCACAAGTCCAGTTGTTTCAAGTTACAACATAAAATACTTTAGAGCAATTTGGAAAGCTGGATTGCCACTGGAAGAAGGACTTAATTCTCAATCAGCAGCAGCCCAAAGTCACTCAGTGGGGAGGCCTGAAGAATGGCTATCCTGCGTGATATTGAAAAGATAGCAGGTGGACTTTGAGATGTCCTGCTTTAGTTAGATAAGTATCACACTTTGAATGGTTGTTGGAAAAATATAGGAAGTTGAGTCAAATCTGGAGGCAGATGTTGCAGACAATAGTCATAATTTGCATGACATTTTCTGAAACAATTTTTGGCTGGCTTTCAAAGTCAGTTCCATGTATGACTTGCGGAATACATTAAATACTTGTATTAAAGCATTATTGGGAACATCTCCTTTATGCTTTCTAAAGTTGAACAGAAATTATCCGCTTTCCTTGATTCATGAGAATTCCAAAATGAGGTTAGTAATTAGGATTATAACCATAAAATTGCAAGATTATTTTATTTATTCCTTCAAGGAACATTTATTCTACTTTCCAGCTACATGCTGCTTGAGGCATCTGAGTGAAATAATAGAAAAAGTAATACAAATACAAAAATATTTAGCAAAAGCAATAATTAAAAGAATGTAAATTATGCACTTATTTCCACAGGGGGAACAAAATGAAATCAGCACTGAGAATTCATTACTTTGGCAAGGCAAAATCCTGTCAGAACAGATCAGATTTTTGGGTGTGAAAGACTAATAGAAAATTGTTAAACAAGTACAATATGCCATGGTTTTCAATAGCGTAGGACTGCACCATTTTCCCATCAGCTTTTTTGTTGCTGGCTCTGAATGAACAATTTGATATAGGAAGAGGAGATCCTTCAAGCACCTATGCAGAACTTTTGAATTCACCCCCACCCCCCAATCATGGTGTGAGAAATTGGCCATTTCTTAAACACTAGTGGATAAGCTTTCCTTAGTTTTAAGAAGAAAACTGAAATAGATCACATTCCCTACCGACATAAAAGTAGTAAAGAATACAATTGGAGCTTTGGGTTTCTCATGGGCGAAGTGATAATAGCTATACTTCATGATGTTCTGCCTTATACATGTTCACTTCTGAGCAAAGCTATTTCTTAATAGTTGCGGCAAGGGGGTATAGGTGTGTTATAGGATTATTTGCAGGGATGGGATTCTACCAGTTCGCACCTATTCTCTAGAACCGGCTGTTAACATTCTAAGCAGTTCAGATAACCAGTTGTTAAAAGAAATTACTAGCCTAATCCTGTAAGTAAGGCAGGAAGGAAACATTCTGGTATTGCTTACAGAAACTGCCTCTCCGTTGACCCTTATTACATTCTTGGCAGGGCTGGACTTCCTGTTTCAGGAGCTTCTCTGGAGTTTTTTTCCCCTCCTTTGCTGGTACTTTGCTTGCGTGGAGTGACCATTCAAAGTTACAATGGCACTGAAAAAAGTGACTTATGACCGTTTTTCACACTTACGACTGTTGCAGCATCCCCACAGTCATGAGAGGCCAGGTGAGGAGATGCATGCCTCGATGTGAGTGATATTGAGTTGGCCACACCCAGTCAGTCACATGAGCAAGCCACGGCCACCAACTAAGCCACGCCCACAGAACCAGTTGTTAAAAAATTTGAATCCCACCCCTGATTATTTGGTAATGAAAGCAAGACGGAAGAAGAAAGGGAAGGAGGACCTCTAGAGAAGATAATCGAGCCATTCATTAAAGCTGAATCACAGTTGGAGCTAATGATTTAGGTATGGATGAGTCACAGATCCATCTTGAAGGAAATATCACACAATAGTGGAAAAGAAAAGAGAATGGATGCTTGTCATTTTTGTTTTGAAATCACAACAACCTACCATCCATAGTTTATGGACCACCCTGTTATGTATTTGTGGCTGGAGGGATCTCCTTGATCCCTTTGGATCATTGAGCAAGTGGTGCTCTGATTCTCAAAAAGGGGCTTTCCTGAGAATCCCGGACTTTTAATCTACTAAAAACAGTACCTTAGGTCCACCGTTTCATAGCTCCAATACATTTTCAAACCAACACACAAATTATTTTCACTTCTGCCAATCTTTAAAGGCAGAGTACACATCTTTTGTTTGCTAATGGGGGTTTCCTCCAGATGAGACAAGGAGAGTGCAAGCAGCGTTATAGTATACAAAGTCTCTTGGAGTAAGAAAGGGAATCGTCCAACATGCTTAGCCACCATTCCTTATTGCATATAAAATGCCCCTGTGAGCTGGGGTGGGGAAATAATAAGGTATTGACTATTCTGTAATCAACCTTGCTGCATTTGGAATGGAAGGAATTAAACATGAAGATATGAATCTCTGTGGCACATAGTACTAGAGTTCAGGGACATTTCTTCCTGGCTGTGTTACCTTGCATTTTCCCCATCCTTGATTGGCAAAAAGTATCTCAACATACATTGCTCTGCCTCCTTGGCTGACCTTTAGTATATCAGGGCAAGGGCTGATTTCCTATCTTCTTTTCCTCTTTGATGCAGCACGATTGGCTGGTGGAGTCACATGATGAAAAGGGCTCCCGATGTTCCCTCTTACTTTCTGTATTGCCCTTTTATGTCCCATTACCAATCAGTTAACTTTTTTTGGATACAGAACTATTTCTCTCCTAGGAAATCGACAGTATGTCAAACAAATAAACTGCCACCTCCTCTTTTTTTTTCCAGAATTCAGAATTACTTATTTTTTGTAGAATGAACAGCAATTTTAGTTATGATTGATTGATGTACCATTAAATCAATGTTTATTTTATTTTTATTTTTATTTAAGAAAATTAATATGGTTGCCGATGCTAGGTTGATTCTTAGCCACCTGATAGATTGATTCGCGCCCCCCCCCCATGATCTGTCCCTCAATGGTCCTTGTACCAGCGTGAGTTCATTGGCACTATAACTGTCTCTCCCTATCTTGCTGATAGTTGTTTTCTCTTTCCTTCCTTTTCCCCAGCATTAGAGCCTCCAGAAAGTTAAGTCTTCACATAAAGTAAGATATTTGATCATATTAATCATTATGTCTCGAGTGAGAACTCCGGGTTGTTTTCTTCTCTTGTACTATATCTTCTGCATGTACTATTTGATAGGTATTGGAGCATGGGCAACCATGAAATGATTTTTGAATCATACAGTATGGAATTAAGTATATGTGATATGCCAACCCAATATTGAAACTGGACAACAAAATCAAGAAAAGCCTCAACCATGTAACAACAACAAAAAAAAAAGGGTTCTGAATCTGGAGGTTCCATGGCACCCTAATGACTAGTGGCCTCATCCATGAATTCAGTACTATCACCTATATAATAGTGGCTATTAATTTAGGTGGACTTTAAAAAAGCTTTGGATTGCTTCTGAATCAGTTTTATTCACACAGTGGGGTTCAGTCTGTTCACTTGGTTTTAGCAGAGGCCTGAATGAAACAGGATCAACACCAATATTTAAGAATACTGAATTTAAAGAATTACTGTCATCTTTTCTTCTATAGTTGCCATATACTTTATGGCATCCTGAGTCAAGAGCAAGTATACATCTCTGGATAAAAGATATATTTATTTGGAGGCAAGGAGGGATGCTGACCTTCTACTAATAATACCCTTCAAAAATAAAGTACAAGAAGCATTGCAATTCCTCTTTAAACCATGCAGCTGTGCTCATAAAACAATCAGAACCCGATTACCGATTTTACCCATATTTTGGATTTACATGATAAAGTCATTTTTGATTAATCAAGTGAACTGTGTTTACAAAGCACAACTGCATTTGCATAAAAATCCTGCACCAAAACTAACTCTGACCAAACCTAGCATGTTGTCTGAATGCAACTACTAGGTTTGCAATACGTTTGATTAAGCAAGTTGTGTTAACATAGCCACTGAATGCTTTATAGGTAGGGTACAGAAAATGCAGTAGAGTGGCTTGTCCAAATGTTGCACTTCAGAGTTTTTTCTCTTCTGCCTTTCCATCTTTTCATAGACTTGATTTCTGCTGTTCTTGTCTTAAAACACAGCTGCAGCCCCAGTCTCTCCCTGCCAACTGGCAATGGCCTTTTGAAGCTTTTTATTGCTACAGTGCTGCTAACCAACAGATTCCACCTTGTTCCTTTCTCAGAGACTTAATGCATTTTCTGTTCCTTTAATCAATGGCTTCCTGTTCTCTTTAATTACCAATTAGCATTTTATAGCCAAAGCAGTTTTTCCTTGATGAATCTTACTTTTTATAATCAAATATTGCAAACATATTGTTAATAAATAGTGTTTTGCCCTTGCCTTGTATCCAGGGAGGGGTTCTTACATGGTGTCTTATAAAGAATTGTATAAGCACTTAATTGGTATCATTTTTATGATTATTATCATTTGTTATTGTGATTATTATTACTTTGTTGTTTTGCATGTACACAGAGAGCTTATGCACCAGAGACAAATTTCTTGTGTGTCTAATCACACTTGGCCAATAAAGGATCCTATTTGCAAGAAATAATACTAGAATAAGGTTGATATATTCCAGTATGCATATCTTATCTTTCTGTCTTCTCTGTTATCTTTCTTTCCTAATCAAAATGACAAAACCTCATTATATAGCTATAGAAGTTTAGGTACATGAGGTTAAATTGCCCTTCCCCAACCTCTGGGCTCCGGATGAAGAAAGTTTCTGTCAAACATCTCTAGGGAACAACTACACTATTGAAGAAGGTGAGGCTAACTATTAAAGCAAATTCAGCATATCTTAAAAGTAGCAATGCAGCAAGAGCTGCAACCTTTCATTGCTGAAATTGCAAAACTCAGCTTACAGAAATAAAAATAAATTTGCAGTAGTTGTGGCTTCAAAGAGGAAGCTGGAAGTAAAACTACTGCTATCTGCATGGGGCAGATTTATGCTGTTCTTTTGAGGGTCAGGTTGAGTTTAGTGGCTTGATTAAGATGCTGGGTTAAGAGTGGAGGAACCTGGGACACAAAATGTAGTTGCATGACCTTGGTTCTCAGTCATTCTCTCTCTGCCCTAGGAGGAAGGCAATAAAAGAAGGAACTTCTGAAAACGTTGTCTAGATGACTGTATGGCACCAAGAGTCAAGCCTGACTCAAAGGAAACCCCCCCCCCCCCATGGGGTGGGAATTTATAAATAAGGGCAGAGGTTTGCAGGTGATCCATAGAAAATTAAATCGGGCCTTGCGGCAGGCAGGATAATTGGTATTGGCACCAAATTTTTTTTTTTTCATTTCATGAAAAAGTCAACCAAGGAAGAAAAGCTACTGGTAGCAGTGCAGCTTTTCCTCCTGAATATTATCTCATTATAGGATAGCCAGGCTTCTCTTCATGTGATTTTTTACAAGGTATCTGTGTATGATCAAAATGCTATTTTGAGTGCTTCCCATGCTACGTCTTATCTTTTTTCAAATCACAGAGTATCCATTAAAGCAGTGAAGGCAGATTTTTCTTAGCACGACTCTTCTCTCATTGCCAAAAAGGATGGTTTTAATGGATATACTACAAAACAAACTCACCAGGCACCACAATTTCCATTTTCCCTCTATTCATTATACCCTTTTCCCATCCTGTTCTGATCCTTTAGATTGGTATTTTTAACAGTTGTTTTCTGATTATCAGAAAAAAAATATGGTACTTTTTCATTTAGTTTTAGGATTTATAAAACCCCTTCCTTCAAAGGCTCTAGCACATTGTTTGGTTTTGGGAAATAACAAGAGTAATAGAACACTGTTCAGTTTTTGAAAATAACACAAATGATAACCCTGAGAATTAATATATTTCTACAAACAAATATATATTTAAAGTTAATGATATCATACTCAACCAATAGGTACACTGAAAGCATTTGCACCAAGACAAATTCCTTGTGTGTCCAATCACACTTAGCCAATAAAGAATTATAACTATCAAACTACAGCACATTTAACAAAGTGTAAAATATACTGTCTTACTGCTGTTTAGATTGGCAGCATCTGAACAGCTGTAGGTTATTGTTTCATTCATATTTTATAATACAATTGATATAGTATGTACTGTATAAATTAAATAAATTCTGCCTTACCAATACCATAAGGCAAATTTGTTGAAAATAGATTATTACATATAGTATGTGAACTGAGTTTCCACAACCTACACTGTTTTGTAACTTTCCCAAGCATGGATAGAACATATTGAGAGTGTGTATATAATGACTAAAGAGTGGCAAATTGATTGAAATTTCACATGAAGCTTATGATGAATTACACTGCCAGTCTGCAAGGATCCAAATAAAATTTAGCAAAGCAGTCTGAGCATCAATCTATGGAGAAATAAAGGTGTATATATAAGATAATACAAAGGAAGAAGGTACAACTGAGTAACAATATGGAAGAAGGAAGAGGTTGATCTAGGACAGGGGTCCCCAAACTTGGCAACTTTAAGACTTGTGGACTTGAACTCCCAGAATTCTCCAGCCAGCATAGCTGGAGAATTACTACTGTAGTAATAGTAATATGGTATTCATTGGTTGATTTCCAACTTTCTATAATTGCCCCTGAAAGGCCTAAAACTGTGACATGAAAGAGAACACAAAATAAATGTGTTCGCTGCATCTCTGGGTCTCATGAACTTACCCTGCGTTTCCTGAGTAACTGAAGCCTAGAGAGCCCCAGTCAACTGTAAATCCTTAAGATTTTACCTTGGCCGTTGTCCATAAGTTTTCCTGATGCACATTTTTGCCTTGTTTGCTATTTCATTGCCCACCCTGGACCAGACGTTTAGGAATTTGACACAGTGTGTTGTAGACTTATTCATTGTAGACTTCATGGGAGAGGTGAGACCATGGAAGACCAAGGTGAAGAACAGAGAAATTAAAGCCGTCCAATGAAGTGTTGCTGAAGAAATCAAGAATGGAATTAAAGGATTAAAAAAGGCTTAGCATGAGGACATTATTGTTGAAACCCAGTGATAGGAGTATTCTGTTACCTCATTAAAATTGTGTACGTAGGATCTCCATAATTTACCCCCACAATAACCCCATGAGGCAGATTGGGTTGAAAGAAAGTGCTCATTTGTCTGTGATGTTTCTTTGCATAGCACCAAGTTAAACAGAGTCACTGCCAGAAAACGTCATGATGACACCAATTTCTGTGGCTTTAAAAGAAGTTCAAACTCAGCATTTCTTGTGTTCTAAATGGAACAAGCCCCTAGTGAGGCTGATGGAAAGGAACACACTCTTTTCTTTAAAAAAGAGACAATGCTCCTTTAAAACAAAGGCTCACCCCCCCAAAAAAAATAATTTGCACAGGGAATGCTGAAGTGCCTCCTGACTCAAGAGCTAAGAATATTGTCTCTCTATTTTTTTTTTCCTGAAAGCAGGGAGAAGAAGATCCTGAGGAGAATCGGAACAAGGAGGAGAAGCCAGATCCAGGAATCCCTGTGAGGAAAGTGGGGCGACCCGGTAGAAAACGGAAACAGCCAGTGGTGAGTGGAAGCCATTGCATACTTAGGGTTGCAGGATCAGTCACCCGGGATGCGGGTGGGAAGGTGGTCTGACTGATGCTTTTAAATAGGAGAATCAGATCTGGAAGAGTTGGGTCAAATTCTCAGTGCTTTCTCTCTAAAGCTGGAGTTTCTAGGGTCAGCAATTTCTAAGAATAGCTTTGTGGCCTTTGTTGGAGGAGAAAAACTACAGGAAAGCAACCAGTTGGGAAACTCTATATGGTTTTTCATACACAAAAGCCATAGATTCATATGCACTCACACAAATATATACTGTCGTTGATGCCTGTAACTCCATGCGTAATTCCATTCCATTCCTAATTCCATTCACATTGGATAGAAACTAATCAAGAGGAGAAGCAACCTTGAAACTTTCTAACAGTGGGAAACAATTAACCAGTGGAACAGCTTGCCTCCAGAAGTTGTGGGTGCTTCATCACTGGAAGTTTTTAAGAAGAGACTGGACAGCCACTTGTCTCAAATTGTATAGGGTCTCCTGCTTGAGCAGGGGGCTGGACTAGAAGACCTCCAAGGTCCCATCCAGCTCTATTTTGATTGATTGCAGCTTCAGTCTGCAAGCACCTCTTGGCTGGGTATTGTGTGGACACACCGATGACATCTGGCAAAGCACCCAGCTGCTCTTATTAGAAACAAAACTACTCCAGGAAAATTGCAAATAACTATTTTGGACAGTTCAGCTATTTCTAGTAAAAGGGCCCATGTTCTTGGCTCATAAACTGATGCATCATTGGCTGAGTTTGAGCAATTTGCTGACCTAACACATTTTTTGGGTTTGGACAGTAAGATCATAAACACGAGTTGCACATGCACAACACACAAACAAAAACAAATCCAAGGTTACAACTAACCAAGCTTCAGCCAAGAAGTTGGCTGAAAATAGCAGTATGCATATCACTGTACACACAAGTTTCTTAAACTGCTGTCCAGTGGTTGGCTCCCTGTATAAATTGGAGATAAAGGGAGTAGAATTTCAATATATCTGAGTCTCAGACTGGGTATAAAGTGATTTTAAATCTGAAATTTGCCAAGATGTTAAAACTTCTGTGGATGCCCTTGTGGGGTTAGCACGGTACCTATGAGAGATGCTATTTCTGTTGAAACTTGGAATAGAACCTCCTCTACTGATAGGCTGTGTGTTACCAAAACATGCTTAACTAAGATACAGAACAGGGGTTGCCAGAGTTTTGGACCTCAGGGACCATCAAATTCATCATTTTAAATCCTGCGGACCAGAGACCCTGGGAAAATCCCCCCAAAAGTCTGCAGGAAAATTCCCCACCCTGTTTTCCTACCGATCGATCATTCTTTATTTGGGATCACAGGATACCGTCTCCAGCTCCGACATTTGCTGCTTTCCTTGCGTACAGCCAAAAGCAGAAGAAGAAAGAAGTGGAAAGAAGCAGCCCAGTGGCCAGGCGAGGCACGTGGGGCGAGCGGGGCAAGTTCCCCTCCTCCGCCCTTTCCCTCCTTCCCTCACTACCTCATGTTGTTCGCAAGGCAAGCGACGTAGCCTTGGGTTCCCGTGGGCCATGTGGGCAGTGCAGCCTTGTGTTCCCGCACAGCCTGGATTAATTGCTTTGGAGGTGACAATTCTCTGCAGACCACCAAATGTTTTCACGGACCACCAGTGGTACCCAGCCCACTGGTTGGTGACCACTGGTCTAGAACTTCATGGGGGGTGGTCTAGAGGATTTATAAAGTTATTTCCAGCTTGATGATTTAATTTGTGCAGCATGTTAAGCTTGATTAATTTAACCTTGTTTAGAGTGTACATGTCCTGTATGCATATGCATAAGAAAGTACCTTAGGCCCTATCTGAATCCTTTTCATATGTTTGATTCACCCTTTGTGCAAAGCCAGGAAATGATAGCATTGTAACTAGCCTAAGGATGTTGTGTGAACACACCAACAGTTCCTCCCTTCTCCAGAGGGTTCACCTCACATGAACCTAATTTAGCTGTTTATGCCCAGTCAAACCAATTTCACTTCTTCATACATTACATTTTTAATGGGATTGATTTTTGCTGCTGCTTGTAAGGTTTATATTGGATCTACTGTGGTTTTATGCCCTCTTCTGCTATTTATAACTTTATTATGTCTATTGATTTATTGAACTCTAGGGGCATAAATGTAGCTCTTGATGAGGCATGCTTCCACTTTCTCATATGTTGCTTGTGAACTGATCCATGCAGTGATTGATTATTGCCTCCTCAATTGATCAGAGCTTTTATAACAGTAACTGATAGAAAAAAGTGTTGGTGAAATGTATCTTTCAGGATCATCAAGTGCCAGCAAAACACCCTTGATTGCATTCCATTTAATAGAGTTGCTGATTAATCCATAAATACATCAGACCATAAACTAACCAAGCAAGCTAGGTTTTTCCACTATGCTAAACTATGATTCCTTCAGCTAAAACTAGTTAAGCTTTTCATGTGTGCAAATGCATCTGTTTAGATCTTTAACTGGCCCTGAAGAGCATAGTGCTATGATATCCCTGGGGGGGGGGAGGAGAATGCTTACGATGCAGGAACATCCTATTTCCCTCTGATCCTTCTTCATCCTCCATGAATCTCAACTGGAGAAGAATCAAGTGCTCCTGGGTTCCCAAGCAAGCAAACTAAACTTCATGGTGATAAAGAACATGCTGGTATACTACGGGAGAATCCAGAAGGCAGGCCGTCCATCCGTCCGTCTGATTGGTGTTTTCCTTTTGTCTAATGTCACAGAGAATTCCCCCTGACTTCGGAACCCAAGTTGGCAGAATCTCATTAAGGTTTCGAGTATTTTTATCCTGTGCACGGGATTTCCTTCCCACTTCTGGTTTAAGAACGCCTGATCCAGCTGGGACTTGTGCAGATTTGTTTCCCAGAAGGCTGCTTTGCCAATTGGGCCGTGGGAATGGCTCGCCCTTTTAACCATGGGCTCTCTGCAGACTCTTTCACTTTGCTCTAGTTCTCTGCCTTGCACAGCTGCAACCTGATCTCTGGCACTGCTGCCAGGGCCAGGGAAGGAAGCTGGCCACCAGCCACATGCTGGGCCACTCAGAGAAGAGCTGCTGCTGCTGCTGCTTCTATGTTGCTGGCAGCTTCCCAAAATAGGATCAGCCTGGGTGGGGAGAGATTGCTATGGACATGGCAGGGAGGAAAGCAAGGTTGCTGCAAGGCTTGGAAAGGACTAAGAGGAGAGCTGGATGACAGCCAGACTGCTGTCTCTCTGCTGCCAGAGGCAGAGACTGGAATGGAGGCATCTGCTTGGTTGGATCCCAAACTGTATTTAAAGGGCCAGCATGAAAATGTTTTGGGAGGCCAAAGGTGGGGCAGGTGAAGTATCTAGAGTGGCCTGCCCTATTTCACATTCTTATACAGAACCATCTGATATAAAGGGTAAGTGAAGGGAAGTCTTGTGATTGACATAAACCTGATGCTTTTGACACAGAATCCAACATTCTAATGTTCCACATTTTCATTTTTCAAGAATCTGGCTTCCAACACTTTCATAGAGTGAGTTTGGTATAATGGTTAAGGCATCAGGCTAGAAAACAGGAAACCGTGAGTTTTAGTCCAGTTTTAGACACAAAGCTGGCTGGGCGATCTTGGACCAGTCACTCCCTCTAAGCCCTAGGAAGGAGGCAATGGTAAATCACTTCTGCAAAATCTTGCTAAGAAACTTTAGGGACTTGTCCAGGAAGTTGGCTGGAGTCAAAATTGAATCGAAAGAACCTTTAAAAAAAACACCAAAAATAACCCACTCCCACAACAAAGTCTACAGCATGGCAGCAATATGTATGCTTATCACCATAGCAAGGGGGACACCTGTGATTTGGGAATGTCATTGATAAAATAGGAAAATAATTCAATGAAAAGTTAAGAAAATCACATGTGTTGCTAGAAACTTAACACTCTATGAAAGCGAGAATTCATTTGCCAGATAAAATTATTTAAATGTTGAGAAGGGTGGGGAGATTTCAGCTGCCAGGGATGGATGGAAAATATTTACCCTGGGGACAAGAAAAGATTGCCTCCACTCATTGTCTCCAAATAGAACTTGAGGAATCTGGAAATGTAATACTATGATTTGCAAATAAATCATTTACCGGCAGATAAATCCTGCTGGTAGGTGATGTGCTAAAGAGGGAAGGTAAAACCCAAGGAATCAGCTAATCATCTTTATTTCTGCAATTCACATGTGTTATCAAAGCAGTTCCCTTTGGTGGTGACTTGGAATAGATGCAATAGGAGGGGCAGGGACCATAATGGGGTAACAAATTTCATACCAGTATATTTTTCTGCCAACTCAAGAATGGCTGGAGAGCACTTCTAATTTAACCGTGGGGAAAGGTTCTAACCTTGGCTCAGCTTTCTCTGTCCAGCAGAAACAGGGGCATCAGCTGTCTCTGTAGGCTGGCAGGCATGGAGTACTTGAAAAATTGGCAGTAGAACTAACTCTAGTAACTGTTGAAAATCTTTTGAGCTTGAGAATAAGCCACTTTTCTGCAGCTTCAACTTGAACATTGGAAATGGCCCTTTCATTGCCTTTTCTTGCTGCCCTTACGTTGGTTAACATTCTGCTGTATTGCTCCAAATTTTAGACAGCTTCTTGGCCTCAGTCACTTGATCTTCTGTATCCTACCCAAGCAAAAAGTGGAGACAGGAGCAACCAAAGTAACATAGACAATGTCTAGGCTATAGCTTGTAAACATTCACGTGGCCTATCCACTTCTACCACCCCTAGACAGAGCTAGATTATTGCACAGAACCTCTGATGTCTCTGTGGCAACACAGAGGTTTACATGGAAAAAAAATGACAATTAAACAAGTTACAGTTATTGTATTTACATGGTTTTGAACTGCCCAATTTTCAGCTGTGCAAGAATGTGGGCTGGTAAATTTCTATGGATATTTCCTCAAGTTCTGTGATGATCTAGGGTGGAATATAAAATAAATACAGTCACAAAAAACAGGTGAAGCCCCTTTTATTCCTTCACTTTGTTTCCAAGCTCCAAATATCCTTGACTGGAAACAAAAAATTCCCACACAAGCTGTTACAAGAAGGAGAAAATGACGTTTAAATTATAAAGAGTAAAAAACAACACAAACCAGGCAAGATAAGGGCTTGAAGACGTCCACAGATATCAGAACACACACTGGGAAGGACGCCAAACTCAGAGAGGAACAATAAACTAGAGATATTTCCACGCTTTGTTTCCAGCACTCGCCCATACGCATTCCGTCCTCTTATCCAGTTGTCACAGCTGCAGCCCATGAAGAGGATCAAGGCCCTCTCCTCCCCAGTAGACCACATCTCACCCTTATCCTCACCTCCCTGCGTGCCCTGGGATGGAGAGGGGATGGATCTGGGTCCTCCTCTGACTGCCCAGCCGGCCTCTGCCCTTCCCCAGCCTCCTCCACAACCTCTGGAGCCACATTTCCACTCCCTGTTGGCTGTTCCTCCTCTCCCTCAGAGTCAGTTTCCAACAGGGGCACGACAAGTTCCATTTTAATAAGTTTTTAGTATTGTGCCTTTCCATTTGGAAATGGGGGTGACATTGCTCTAGTTTACAGTTATAAATATTGTTAAAAAAGGGCAGGACTTTTCCTCCTATTAATAGCAAGTACCTGTGCTTCATTATGAGTAATGTGCAGGTAGTCCTCGACTTACAACCATTGGTTCAGTGACTGTTCAAAGTTACAACGGCACTGAAAAATGTGACTTATGACCATTTTTCAAAGTTACGTCCGTTGCAGCATTCCCATGATCACATGATCAAGATTCAGATGCTTGACAGCTGGTTCATATTTATGACCATTGCTGTGTCCCAGGGTTATGTGATCACCTTTTGAGACCATCTGACAAGCAAAGTCACTGGGGAAGCCAGATTCACTTAACAACTCGGTTACTAACTTATCAGCTGCAGCGATTCACCTAACAATTGTGTCAAGAAAGATCATAAAATTCACTTAACAAATGTCTCTCTTAACAACAGAAATTTTGGGCTCAATTGTGGTCATAAGTAGATGACTACCAGTATTGGTATAATAGGGGATCCTTTGCAAGTATTGAAGTCTATCCCTGTTTCTAAGATGGAAGTGGTTGGGCTCTTTACCTCATCCTGGGCCTGCACAATTTATGATATACCAACCAGATAGACTGCAAGAAACTTGTTTTGTGATATCTTGGGGTTCATCTGCTATCATGTTATCCATGATTTTTGAAGTTATAGAGCAGTGGCAGAAAAAGTTATTGCCTCTCACATGGGCCATTTGTGTTTGGCCAAACAACTGTGTTCACCTTGCTTTATCATATAATATGGACAACGTTCAGACCAAGCAGGTTAATCATGCAAGGGGGGCAAGTTGTGTGGAGTTGCTCCAGGATCAAGTCTACATGACAGCAACATATAGAGGTAGTCCTTGATTGAGCCCAAAATTTCTGTTGCTAAGCAAGACAGTTAAGTGAATCATGTCCCATTATGGCCTTTTTTGCCATGGCTTTAAGCAAGTAACTACCGTTGTTAAGTAAATCATACAATCGTAAAGCAAATCTAGCTTCCCTTCGGGTGTTTGTCAGAAGCTCCCTAGGAAGGTTTCAAATGACATTCTCAGGACTTCAGGATGCTGCAGCCACTGTAAATACACGCTAGTTGCCAAACACCCGAAGTTTGATTGCGTGACTGTGTGGATTCTGCAATGTTCATAGGTGTGAGAACTGGTCATGAGTCACTTGTTTCAGTACCATTGTAACTTTGAATGGTCATTAAATGAATGGTTGTAACTTGAAGACTACCTGTAGTTAATGGACTTCACAAATACATATGGGCTGAGGGTTTCTCTCACTCAGCTCATTTGCAAACAAGAAGTGTTATATCTTGCTTTTAAAGTTTTAACTATTGGCTCATATGAAGGCAGATTTAAGATGAATTTTAGCTTGCCTGCATTTATTGAATCACCATGAGTCAATCTGTGCTTTCTGAAATGTATTTTAGTCCTTCCTCACCTACAGAATTGCACTCATGGGAGTGATTCTCTTCCCTGTCAGTCAACATATGTTTAATTTCTCTTCCCTGTTTGAAAATGCCTCTTTGGTCAGTCTTAAAAGCAACAACCACCCCCCTCCCCCAAATCCATCCTTATTTTTCCATAAAGTATCTATTGGGACAATTTCATTTCACACCTTGTGGCTAACTTCACACAACATGCCAAGCCTGGGTTTACAAAGCAAGTTACTTTGTTCATTTAAGCTGCTACACCTAAACAAATAAACAAAATGATTGCCGTAACAATGTCCAGATCCCTATAACACACTGAACCACAACATAGCCTATTTTAGTTTATTACCCGAGTTGAAATTCTTGGGGCTTTTGTGATTCACAGTTTCTTGTTTATAAAATAAGAAGAACAATAGCAGAATGTTCTGGATTTTAAGGCCATCCACAATTAAAGTTGAGCTTTGGTTTGGATATCAAACCAAAGCTCATGATGGATATCATGTTTGGATATCAAACCAAAGCTCATGATTACATCGCTGATGATGTAAAGCTGTTCAATACCACAGACAATACTGCTACCCTACAAAAAGATCTTGACTATGTATCAGAATGGTCAAACAAATGGCAACTTCAAATCTCAACAAATAAATGCTCTGTCTTACATATTGGCAAAAAAAATCAGAAAATAAAATACAAGCTGAATAGTCAAGATCTTGTTGATGACCCAAGCTCTGTAAAGGACCTTGGAATACTCCCCTCTAATGATCTAAGTGCTAGAGCCCACTGCAACTACATAGCCAAAAAGGCATTAAGAGTTGTTAACCTAATCCTACGTAGCTTTTTCTCTGGTAATATCACATTACTAACCAGAGCATACAAAACATTTGCTAGACCAATACTCGAATACAGTTCATCAGTCTGGAACCCACATTACGTATCTGATATTAGCACAATTGAGAAAGTCCAGAAATATTTCACAAGAAGAGTTCTCCACTCCTCTACTCGTTGTAGAATACCTTATGCCACCAGACTTGAAATTCTAGAACTAGAAAACCTTGAATTACGCCGTCTTCGGTCTGATTTAAGCATGGTATATAAAATCATACATTGCAACGACTTGCCTGTCAATGAATACTTCAGCTTCAACCATAACAACACAAGAGCACACAATAGATACAAACTCAAAGTTAACCGCACCAAACTTGATTGCAGGAAATACGACTTCAGCAATAGAGTGGTCAATGTCTGGAATACTCTACCCGACTCTGTAGTTTCTTCCCCAAACCCTAAAAACTTTAACCTTAGACTGTCTATTATTGACCTCACCCCTTTCCTAAGAGGTCTGTAGGGGGTGTGCATAAGCGCACCAACGTGCCTACCGTCCCTGTCCTATTGTTTCTCTTATTCTTCTTTTATTTTTCTTATATGTACCCATTTCATGTATTCACAACTATGTATACACTTATACTTATTATCTTGTAAACAATTGGCAAATCAAATAAATAAATAAATAAAAATAAAATAAATCATCTGCGCTGCATGGCAGTTTTGAAGCTCCTCTGGGGCCTGCGTGTTTTGGGGCCTGCATGTTTGTTTCAGTTTCTGAGGAAGTGTGTCTTTGATAAGGAAGGGGCTGGTTCCTCTGCAGAGCAGGACAGGAAACTTGCACTGCCAGGAGCTGGTGTGGACAGGTGGTGTGCAGAACCTTTTCCTTCTGACTGGAGGGAGAAACCCCAGAAGGGCTGCTGTCTGGTAAGACACACTTGACAGTCTTCTTGAGCTTGTGGAGGTTTCATTCTCAGATTAAATAAGGCGCATAGCAAGATTTTAAAAGATCACAAGGAAGAAGCGCACCAACGTGCCTACCGTCCCTGTCCTATTGTTTCTCTTATTCTTCTTTTATTTTTCTTATATGTACCCATTTCATGTATTCACAACTATGTATACACTTATACTTATTATCTTGTAAACAATTGGCAAATCAAATAAATAAATAAATAAACAATTACACACACTCATTCATCACTAGAGCAAGGCACAAGGTTTTATTAATATATAGCTTGCCTTTCGTTCAGGAGCTCCAAGTAGTAGGCAAGCCTCTCTCCTTTTATTTTTCCTACAACAAGACTGTGAGGGAGGTTGAACTGAAAGAATGACCGACCCAAAGTCACTCAATGACCATGGCTGAAGGTGGCCTAGAATTCAGGACTGCCAGCTTTTTCTCCATCGCTTTAGTCTACATTGATTCTCCTGGACCTTGTATAGTTGCATTGTATTGGGAGTAGGAAGGTTTCTGGGCACAGCTTCAGGTCACAAGCAGTCCTAGTGCAGCTGGAGTGGAACAGAATTGGTAAAAAAATAAACACTCCTTAATACTATTAAGTAGTAATAGGGACACAGGACATGGAGCTGTCACCATGACTGTACAAGTCACTTGTGAATCATGGCTCGCTCTTTAGGTGTAGCTCCAGCCAGAACTGACCCTCTGCTAGATCTATGTGAGAACCTGATAGACCCATTTGGGTCTCCATGTGTGCTTAGCAGTAATCAAATATGGGTCCATCTTCCCTATTGCTGTTTCTTCATTTTGTGGATAAATTCTGATTTGCTGGATCATATTCCTAGCCTTAGCAAGCATGTTGGTCTCATAAATTGTACCACAGCCTGAATTAGAGTAGAGGGCAGACATTTGCAGCCTAGCTGTTACTCCTTGTTTTGCTAGGTAGCAGTTATGCAGAGGTTTAGAAAGAAAGAGGAGAGGAACATCTTTAAACATCTGTTCCTATTTGAAAACCTTCTAAATCTAAACTGATATGTTTCATGGAATGATTTGGAGTAATGTGGAGCTATGCCCTCTGCCTTATCCTGTTTCCAGCCCCTCATCTTGTTCTCAGTCCTTGACAGAATGCATGCTAGCTTTTTGCATACAGTTTTGGCTCAAATTTAATGAAATCTCTTATTAGATCAGATAATTGACTAAGTTTGCTATTGCATTTTTTATCATTGGATGCCACTCGGGGCACACATTTTGCCTGTGAACACAAGGTGGTGGTTTTAAAAAAAATCGATAGATAATATTTGCTGCAATTCTTCAAGCAAGTTTGTTAGCTCTAGTGCTTGTTAATGTGAGTTTCAAATTATCCTGGATCACTACCGGTTGAAACTGATGGGATTGGTAGAGTGCTATTCTATTCTTCAGATGTTGTCACTCAAGGCCCAGAGAGCCCAGTGTAAATGCATGAACTTGCTTGTCTGCTATTGTGAACACAAAATGCTGGGCTGGGTATAACATTTGAAGCCCTTTACGGCTGAGTATCAGCTTCTCTCTCAGCATTGTTTCCCCTTTCTGTAAAAGGGATAGGAGATATATAGATGGAAAGGGGAACAGTTGCTGTCAGGCAATTTGCAGGGTGTTGAGTGGTTGTAATATCCAAAATCCTTTTGTGGTTCCTCATTCTCCCTAAGCCACCATATTTGGGGCAAGGCCTACGTTTCTCTCTAGAAGAATAAGCTTTTTTAGGCCTTAGTTTTACTTCTGTTTATCTCATTAGAGTGATGGAGAGAAGAGGGGAAATTCTCTTGCAAGGTCTCTGTAGGCTGTGGTGAGTAGTGTTGTATAGTTGCCATTAATAGGTCCATGTTGGGAATTCACCACTTCAGTCTCTGCTACTTTGTCCACATTAATATGCTTAAACATCTGTGGTGCAATTATTGCTTCTTAATATTCAGACTTAATGTTGATTCTCCCTCCTCAAAAAGGTAGGGTAGGATTGCTAAAAACATTTTATCATAGCCTTAAGATAGAACCCATGAAGGTGATTGAATCTCAGTGTGGCCTGATTATTTGGGATGCCTTGGATCGGGCCTGTCAAACTAGTGGCCCATGGGCAGAATGCGTCACGTGCAGGCCACACCCAAACCGGCTCCACAAAGGCAAAAAATGTGATACGTCATGATACATCACATGATGTGATTGAGTTTGACACTTGTGCCTTGGATACTGTTGGTCCAGATGAAATAGACATGATTTTTGAAAATATTAGCTCAGCCACCTGTGGTGTGGTGAACCCAGGTTTTTCCTGGTTAGCTAAGATTTTCTTGGAGATTTCATGTTGTCAGATCTTGACAGTGATGAATTCATTCTTGAGAGAGGGGTAGTAGTTCCACTATTGCTTTAGGGGCATTCGGTTATCCCTCCTGCAAAAAGTCTTTGCTTAAGGCAATGATTTTGGACAACTATCATTGTATAAGTGGTGGTTGTACAGCACCTTCAGGAAAGCCTATAGGAAATAAATTATTTGGTTCCTTTTCTGTCCAGTTTCAGACCTAGACATGAGACTGAAACAGCGTTAACTATATTTGTGGATGGGTGGAAGAAGCTAGAGGTTGTGTATGCAGCCTGACTCTTGATCTGTCAGTGGTTTCTGATATCATCAATCATGGTATCTTGCTGGCTGGTTCCAGGGATTAGGAGGTACACTTTTACACTGGTTCTTCTCCTTTCTCTGGGGCTGGTTCTAGTCAGTTTTGTGGGGTAGGGTGGTAGGAAGGTCCTTCAGGGCTTGATGTTCTCCCCATTCCTGTTTATCATCTACAACAGGGGTGTCAAACTCAAGGCCCACGGGATCAGCCTGGAAATAGCAAAGGACTGGCCTGTGGTGCCTCTGGCGGCCCCTTTTGGCCTGGATGGCCCCCTACAGCACTTTCCAGGCCAAAACGGGATGCAGGGGAGCTCCCGCACCACGTTTTAGCTGGCAGGTGGCTGTTTTGGCCCGCAGGAAGCCTTTCATCTCCCCCACCATCAGCTGGCCTGTGGAAGAGAACTACAGTGTTGATCCGGCCCTCGAAGAAATCCAGTTTGACACCCCTGATCTACAAGAAGCCATTGGATCAAGTCATCTGATGTCATGGGTGAGATATCTTTAGTATGCCGATGATACCTAGTTTTACATCATTGCCCCAAGTTAAGTAATGCTGTAGAGGTTCTTTCTTGGGAGGGAGGGGATAGGAAAGAACAGGCTTTAGCTCAACCCTAGCAAGATTGAGTGCCTCTGGGTTTTAGGATCCCCTAGATCCAGGCCAGGGTCTTTTCATCTTTGGTTCTGGAGAGGGTTGTATAATTTGAGGATCCTCCTGAACTCATAATTCCTATTCTAAAAGCAGCTAGCAAATGTGGTCAGGAGGAATTTTTTACAATTTTGTTTTGTGCACTACTTGCATCCTTGTGTGGATCAGAAAGAACTGCTTGCAGTCACATAAGCTCCACCTCTCAAGTGGATACGGCAGCACATTTTACATGGAACTACCCTTGAAGACCATCCAGATACTGTGGCTATCCAGAATGCAGCAAGATGAGGGGATTACAGGCACAGTTTGATACACCCATGTTATACTTCTGCTCTGTAAACAGCACTGTCTCTTAATGTGCTTCCAAGTGGAATTCAAGATGCTGGTTGTCACTTATAAAGCTCTTCCATATCATGGGACTGCATTATTTGTGGGACTGCCTGTTGTTAACTGTTTCTATCCATCCTACTAGATCTGACAGAAAGGGCACATTCCAGGTCTCTTCAATTAAAGGCTATTAACTTTTGGGACTTCAGAAGCATGCACTGATTGCCCTCTAGAACAGGGGTCTCCAACCTTGGCAAGTTTAAGCCTGGAGGACTTCAACTCCCAGAATTCCCCAGCCAGCAAAGCTGGCTGGGGAATTCTGGGAGTTGAAGTCCTCCAGGCTTAAACTTGCCAAGGTTGGAGACCCCTGCTCTAGAACACCATAGTCTCTGAGATTAGATTGCCCCCAACCTGACTGGCCTTTCCTAGAGCTTTGAAGACCTAGATATGCATCAGGACCTGGGGGTCCGGAGGATAGATGGCTCATTTAGATGTCTTTATTGACTGTTTTGTCTGAGTTCATCCATGATGACCATTGTAGTTTTTAAACTCTTTGTTAATATAGTTTAATGGTTGTTAGCCAATGCAAGATGGATGGATGTATACATCGATTAGATAGATAGATAGATAGATAGATAGATAGATAGATAGATAGATAGATGTAGATGTAGATAAATGATAGGTAGATAGGTGGGTAGATAGGTAGATGATAGATAGATATAGATAGAATGTAAAGTTATCTTTGAGGGCACAGGTTGTTTTCTTTACTCTCAAATGATAACAGTTGTGAACATGGTAGAAACTCCTCATTCTCATATCAGAAAAAGTGGTAACAGCCATGCCAGAACTTTTGTCTATTGAACTGCCTCTGTTTTGCCTGCAGAACTATGCAGATGGGCAGATATTACTTAATGAGTTCACTGGTTAACAATTGTTAAGAGTTGATCACCCTTTATGTTGTTAGAACATGGGCAAAATAACTGTTAGCCAAGGAACCTCTTTCAATGCTTGCTATGGGTTGTGTTGTGTTGGAGAGGACATGTTGTATATCCTAGACATCCCCATTACACTAAATTTAAGATAACAATTGGGATTGAATAACAGGGAAAGAAAAGGAGGGCAACTCAGCTTCAAAAGCATAGAAGTCGTTTGAAGATACTGGAAGCTTGCCCAAAAGACAAAGAAGAGTCTTTGAATTGTAGAATTGTCACAGAATTGTAGAATTTGGGACTTTCCCCACTTGTTCCTAACCATAGCATGAGCAAGTCCCAGTAACTTCTTTTTCCTACTGTGTGTTCATGAAGTTGCCTTCCTTTCATCTTTAACCCATACCTGAGCCAGCTTAAAATTAGTTCCTCTCATTTTAAGGTACAGTTTTCTTCTTTAAGCAGGTATCAAGCTATGGCAGTTTTGCCTTGGTTGTTATCTAAGTTATTTTACTAGCCATTGAATCAGGATCACAGAGAAATAACACTTAGGGTTGAGATCAGCTTGGTTTGTCCACTTCAGTCTGTGGTACTATCTTCTGCCTTTGATACCTATGCACTGTCGTCTAGGACCTTTCTGCATTGGGAAATTGGAGAAGCCAATTATTTAAACTCTTGCTTTCCACCTGCATCCATTAGATTGCTGAGCTGATTCCCCACCATGAAGATTAGCCTAAATGACTATTAGATCAATGGTATCATGTCTGTGCCAGCATGGTAAGGTGGAAAGAAAAAACAGCTCTCTACTGTTTTATGCTTCACTCTTTCTGCAACTCAGTTAATGTTAAGATGGCTTTTGAACATGTTTTAGTGCTCTTCTTAAATATCTCTAAGTCTGTATTCAAAAGGAGCCTATCAGCTGGCTGCTTTAGGATCTGGTTTCTGAATAGTGCTACTGTAGCACAGCTAGGCAGTTGTTGGGTGAGCTGTCTTTGAATCCACTCATGTACAACATAGCTCAGGGACTTGTAGAAAGCAGTTTAAGAGGGCTTTGAGAAAGAGCTCTTGAAAAGGGGTGAAATAGACATTGAGCCTAACTCCAATCTTTATAAGAATCCAAATGAAAGCATTCCTAAAAAATGATGTTCCAGCCTCTCCAATCAATGGATGCTCCCACCTCTGTGTGTAACTATTTCCACCACCGAACTGCATTTATAATTAGGAAGTTTTCTGTACTAGGCAGCAACAATCTGCCTTCGTCTTGTAATTGAAGATAATTATTCCACGTTCTGCACTCTGTACTAATATCCTTTATGATACTCTTTAAGGCACTTAAATGTGGTCATTTTCCACAGCAGATCTATCCTCGGTAATTGTTTCATAAGGCTAAGCATACTTGCTTCTAGAGATTTATAAAGTATTTTGTGCAAAATCCATTCCATTCATTAAATAGCTGGTTTTGGAAAGACCATGCTCAAACCAAAATGCTCATGTTTTCAATGCCTGAATCTACGTATGAAATGAAATGGGAGTATTTTGTCCTATTTGTCCTGGATATGAATCAGAATGTTTTTACTGGAATAGTGGAGATAATGAGAAACACTTAAAGACATTGTCAATACTCAGCGGGAAACAAGGAAGGTGCTTGGGTTATTAGTGGTGGCAACTCTGGTGTGAAAGGGAAGAGGGAAAATTGGGGAGAGGGCAATGGGATATATTATACTGGGAAGGAAAGTTGTTGGTAAAATTAGTGGCATGTGCAATAATGGGAGCTGCTGAGTGGAAGAAGACAAAATGCCCCCAAAAATTTCTCAAGGATTTTTTGTGTAAAAAAATCTGGAACAGAAGAACAAGTGTTCTTGATTTCATTTCTGTCAAACTCTCTCTGATTTTACTGATGCATCTAAAAATAATTATCAGGCTTCATATTAGGTAAGCATTTTTTCTCTTTGTTCTTCATACCCAAGCAGACTCAAGAAGGTTAGATAAGTAAATTAATTGCCAAAAACTAGAGAGTCATACATACAAGAGGTTCTCAGTCTAATTTAGCCTAAATGTATATGTTTCTGAATATATGTACATGTGCATGTATATACACGTTTGTCCCTTTGTCCGTTTTGATTCTGGCAATTACATGGAGGAATCCATGCAGTTTTCTTGGCAACTTTTGAGATTTGCTTCTTGGGTCTTTTCCCATTTTTTTGAGTCAGTGGAAGTGTGACTGTTCATTTACTAACCTTGAAACATTTTGCCATCTGGTCCGTTTCCGCCTTACCATGTCAACTTTCACATATCTTTTCAACCAGTTAAGAGTCTCTCATCCTATACCAATGCATTTTATTTCTTTTTTTCCTATTTGAATGACATTATATTTATTTCTGTTAAATTTCATTGTTATTTTCAGTCCCCCTCCCTGACTTAACGAATTTTTGAATTTTGTTTGTATTCAAGAGTATTACCTCTATCCTAGCCATATATGTGTAGTCTGCAGATTTGATAAATGTTCTCTCTACCTCTTTATTCAATATTAATGTGCATGTTGAAGATTACAAGTTTGAGGATCAAACACTATTGCACTCACCCTCATACTTCTCTCCAGTGTGATGAAAAATGATTCGGTCCCCTTTGAGTATGGTTTTCATGTCCACTGGGGAATCACCAAGTAGATACTTCATCCAGCTCATACTAATTTGCAGATCAGAAAGTCATGGAATATTTTGTGATATGCTTTGCTGAAATTAAAATACACTATCTCTACAGCATTCCCAGGCTCTCCTAAGGAAGTTATCTAATCAAGATTAATCTGGACAAATCCATGCTAACATTCTGTGTTCACCACATTGTTTTCAGGATACTAAAATCAAATTGTACTAGAATTTTCTTGGGTATTAAACTATCAATAGATGTTTCTTAATTGGATTTCTGTTAAGCACAAGTTGGATTTTGCTCTTCACGATTGTTAGGTGGGATGCATATCCTCTTTGAAAGGACTGAGTCAAAATAAAAATTGTAGTAGTTCTGCTTTATTACCAGTTAGCAGAAGAATATCTAAAGGAATGTCATATAAAGGAGAATGTTTTCTTCATTATCTTAGAGGATAAAACCAGAACCAAAGGATTGAAACTAATGCATAATAGATTATTAGCCCTCCTAGGTAAACCAGATAAGAACCATGACTGGATGAGCTAAATCTTCTTTGTAGTAAGGCTACATGAACAAAATATTGCAAAACTTGAAGGTACAAATTGTTATTGCTATTTTAACTGTCTAAACAGTTAGGACGAACCCTTCCCTGACCATTAAGCAATTGTGAGGTCCTTCCTCTCTTGCCTGATCATTCCCTGGGCCCTCAAAGTCATTCCATTACATAGATTCAGGTTATATATTAGGAAAAACTTCCTAACTATGAGACATGCCAACATTTGACACATGTCATGATATCTTCCCCTTCACTGGTGGTCTTCAAGCAGTGAATGGCTAGCCCTCTATCCCAAAATATTAAGCAGAGGGCTGGACTAGATGAATGTACCTTCTAATTCACAGAATCCTATTTAATTCCTATTAGCGATTAAGGCATCAGGCAAGAAACCAGGAGGCCATGAGTGTTACGTAATGGCAGGTTAGGCATGAAAGCTGGCTGGTGACTTTGGGCCAGTCACACACTCTCAGCCTGACTTGTTTCCTAGGGTTGTTGTTGTGGGAAAAATTGGTGGAGGAAGGAGCATTAACTGCATACCAATTTGAAATAAAGGTGGGATAAAATATTGCCATTTCTGCCAAGATTATCTAATGTATGTAGCCGTACATTCCTTCATCTCTGGAAGCCTTAGCAGTTACCTAGTGAATAGGAAGAAGCAAGAGAAGGCATCCAGGAAGGCATTGGGGCTGATGCGGAATGAGAGTATGCAAGTGACGCTTGTGCAAGACGGATTATGACTAGCAGAAAGAAAATGTGATTCTGAGATGATCTTAATTCACTTGGCCTCAGCAAAGATGATTGGGAGAAGAAGTCAGCCCATGGAGCTATTGCAGAAACAAGTGTCGTATAAGTGAGGAATCCCATTTGGCTCTTGACACCACCAAGCAACTATTTCAGTAAACATCAAACGGTTTATTTCCTCTAGTTTAGATTCAAAGGAAAACAAATTTAAGAGAAAGAAACAAATGGTTAGGGATAAAAGGACTTCTCAAAGCATCCTCTAAGAATAATACTTCTTAACATCTCCATTTCCTTTCTTTGTCCAATAGTCCTGTTCAGATAGAAAGCAATGCCTTTCGGTTAACAAGACACTGCTATATCTGCACCTTGCAAAATCCTGTTCCTCTCTTAATTACAATGGATCTAGATTGTATTCTTCCTGCCATAATAATGCAAGAAATACTTATTGTTTTTGCCCATTAAGGGCTTAAACTGGGCCCATTCAGTTTAAAGATTGTTGAGACCTCTTCTGATGATGCTTTTTGCAGTGTTTCCGAACCAAAGGTACTAAAAGAGGAAAAGTCTTAAGTTTTATCCATTGAATCATTAATTTCTGTATTAAATTAATGATTGAAATATGGGCATTCCTCTTCATTATTTTCTACTGTGATAAACAAACATAAATATCCATTTAAAAAAAAGATTTGGTAGTGCTTGCTGAAAAGAAATCTCTGCACAGGTGGCCCTCAACATACAACCAAATCCCCAAACAGACTGGAAGTTAGTGCAATTGACAAAGCATAGACATAACATAATCTAATCATCCAGCTTCATATTTGTAGCTCTGCTTTTCTGAGCTGTTTTCAAAAGGGAGCCCTATGCAAGACCTTAAAAGGGAAATTATCAATGCATAGGGCCAAGGCACCCACCTCTAATTACATAGGGTTGTAGGTAATTTATCAGTAAGATTTGATAAAAAGTGATTAAAAATTATTCTCTTTCTACATATTTTAACCCATGGGAAATCTTTATTCACCTCAGATGTAATTCAAAATACACCTTGTTTCCATTTATGAGTGCAAATTATTTATTGGCAGCACTTTACAGATTATTACAGTTTGCTTACATTTAATCCTTAATGTAATTGTCATATAAATATGCTGTCTCTTTTTCCTACATTTCTTTCCCTCAGTTCTCACAGTTAGCAGTAGTTTCTTTCTTATTCTCCTTACATTGGGTGAGTTGATTTGACAATTCAGGATACCATTCCATGCAATTAATGGTGGGAGTTTGGTCTGCAAAAGCATATGCTACAGTTTGTTACTCTTTGTGGTGCAAGAAGATTTGTTCTTGTTTAGATGTGAAGCAAATGTTTTCTCATTAGACGGCAGGACTTCCTTCACAGGTATCTGCCAGGGTTTGCCTTAGTTGGGATTTATAGAAGTTTGATGGCTTCTTTTGTCCTGTGGTCTTCTTCCAGATGTAGCTGTGAATGACTTCACGCCTTTTTTTCTTTCCTGCTTTTGTCCTTTTGCAGGTGGAGATCAGTGAAATCCCCAAAGACACAGCTTCAGCACCCAAGTGCCCCCCACCTACCCACAACACCAGCCCTATGGAGCAAGTGCCCAATGGAGATGCTGAGATGGGTGCTTCTGACAATTGCACTATCACCGACCTGAAGGGCAGGCAGCGAAGCGAAAACGAACCCAGTGGCCCGCCAGAAGGAGAGATGGGACGGGCCCTGGAAAATGGGCGCTGCACCCCCAAGGACAGTCCTGATCCCCCTGCTAGCGAAGGTGAACAGACAGTGTCACATCAGCCTCTTGTAGTCTAAGCAAGAAAGAGTTTAAGGTATCAAGGATAACTAAGGTACAGGTAGTCCTCATCTTACGACCACAATTGAGCCCCAAAATTGATGTTGCTAAGTGAGAAATTTGTTCGGTGAGTTTTGATCCATTTTACGACTTTTCTTGCCGCATTGGTTAAGTAAATCACTGCAGTTGTTAAATTAGCAACACGGTTGTAAAGCAAATTTGTTTTTTCCCATTGATTTTGCTTGTCAGAAGGTTGCAAAGGGGGGTCACAAGACCCAGGGACACGGCCACCATCATAAATGTGAGTTGGTAGCCAAGGATCTGAATTTCGATCACGTGTCCATGGGGATGCTGCAGCGGTCATGTGAAAAATGGTCATAAGTCACCTTTTCAGTGCTGTTATAACTTTGAATGGTCACTAAGGAAATTGTTGTAAGTCGAGGACTACCTGTATAGGATTGGTTAAGCTGTCACATCCTAGAAACTAAGTGAAAAGTGCAGAGGAGGTTTAGATGAGGCTACCTGTGGCAAAGAAAGAAATGAAATAGACCTGTAGTCGTGTAGAGTCCTTGGTGATCTCTGGCGTTGGTTGTTTGCGTGCAGAAGTTTCATTACCAGACTGGTGCACTGAAATATTACCTAGTCTGGTAAGAGAATTGCAGCAAGCAAACAGCCAACTTCAAAGACCACCAAGGACTTCACAGTTCAACCCCAAGCTACATATTTTCTCTTTTCTTGTAGATATGTCACAGGACTATAGCTTGATGATATGTCACATATCTTAAAGCTGTGGGGCATTTTTGTTATGTTTTGTATCTTTTTCAGTCAGTGGTCAAGGTTCTGCAATTTGCCCAAGAATTTTCCTGCTAGCAGTATTGACTGACAAGGTCTTGTGAAATCACCAAGAAGCCCCCAAAACAATTGTGCAGTTTTTTTTTTTTAAAAAAACTGTTGCTTTCTTTTTTAAAATAAGGTAATGAATGAACAGATCAACATATGTGTGAAGCTTTTAAAAAAGGATAAAGGAAGGCATGCAGTTGCCTTGAAGCAAGGAAAGGGCGGGAGTGATTCCTGAGCTAATGTCTGATGTGCAGATATTTACAGGTGTCATTCAAATTAGAAAGCCAGGTTTATCCTGTGCAAAAGAGATTAAATATGAATGCTTGAATTCCTTCTTGCTTAATTGTTCAGGCCAAAAAAGTAGGCTTGACTTAGACATTCTTATAGGAATGAAAGTGTTTTTCTCTTTGTCTATGATCTCTATTGAAATAAATTTTGATAGGACTTCTCTTTGTAGGATTGAATGAGAACCCCAACCCAATATTTCTCCTTCTGCTGATGGTGTGTCATCACTAATCCTAGAGCTTCTATTGTCCCAGCCAATAGGTGCTTTGAAAAATCCAGTGTTTTCCTTAGAGCATTTCTAGCAAAAGTTTGCAATCTAAGTTGCTTCTCTCCTTGATTAGTTTCCAATTGATTAGATTTGTTACAGAGAGGAACTTAGGAAGGATAAATTGGTGGTGGTGGATTGTTCTCTATCTATTCCATCTCTTCTTTTATATCTCTTAATAAACCCCAAATCTGTTCCTGAGGAGGCCAGCCTACTTTTTCTCAAGGTGAGGCTACCTGTCAGGAGTGGGCTAAACAAATCTTGTCTTCTTCTCTCCACTTTACTTCAAACTTTCTAAGAGAGTTTGCTTTGTCTTTCCAGTCCCGTTTTTATTGCCTCCCCATTCTCTTTTGGGTTAGCCTGCCCCACAGATCCAAGGGACGGCCTTTGTGGAGTGGATGAGAGCAGCGAATTCCATGTTCCCAGGGAGCTTACGTTTCCTGCTGGCAAGAGGCCTGTAGAGGGGAGGGGTCTTCTTGACTGCTGCCTTGCCAAGAGCATTTGTTGGGAAGGGGCCTCCTTCAGGCTGAGTCTTTGCCAAGTGCAAACTCTGAAAGCAGAGGATCGCAAAGGGGGAGAGTGCGAGTGGCAGGTCAGAACTACCCAGCAATCCCAGAATTGTTTTGGGGTGTGCCTCCAGAATGTCTTTGTCCCCTAGAGTATTGTGTTCTGGAAAGCCAGCCCCAGGCATCCCAATATTCAAAAAAAATGTGATAAGAAAAGGGAGGGGACTTTCAAAGGATGGTGGAGGAGAAAGGATGGGAGGCACCTTGATGGAATAAAGGATAGCTATTTGTAAATTGTGATATGTTGATGCTGTTGAGATACTTAAAGACAGGCCCAAGCTAAAGATGACCAAGGGCAGCGAGTGTATTGTATTTCAATAAGACTAAAATAAACTAATATCTAGTTTTAAAAATAAGAAAGGGTGAACAACAGTCTTTTATACACTCGAATATTTTACACATAGGAAAAATAATAAAGCAGGATCTGGGAGTTTGGTCAAGGCATTTTGCCAGTTGGCTTATTGGCTGCTTATATGTCATCTCAGCAGTGCTTGGCTTGGCTGAATTGCTTAGTCTCCAGAAACTCTAAGCTCTTGCTGCAATGTTGTCTGGCCTGATCTGAATAAAGTGAGATTCTCTATGCGGAGCTTGCTGGCCCAAAGGGGATAGACATGCCAAAGTTATGGTTATAGTGCAGCTTTATTAATTATTTAATTAAATAATTAAATAATTAATTATTATTATTTAATTATTTAGTGCAGTTTTTGCATTACTTTGAAAGTGAGACATCTTAAAGCAGAGTAAAATATAGTAAAATAATATTTAAAATGCAGATGCAATAATTCAAAACTCCAGCAAGCTCTTTATTTAAAACTTTAAAAAGAGGGAAGGGAACTCATCACAATCTCCAGTTAAAAGGATAATACTGAAGTGCCCTCAATTAAAAAGAAAGTGTAGCCCCCATAGCAAAGGAACAGAAAAGTATCTGATTCTGGAATGTTTAAAAATTCACATCTGGTGGACATCATTAATTTCCATCCAGACTTGATCTTGATTTCCAGATAATAAATCATAGAGTTGGAAGGAACCATTAAGTCATTACCATCCCCCTGTTTCACCTGCATCTTTTATGCAGTTTTGAATCAGCTATGTGTTTTGTTTGCTGAATTGCTTTTTCCTCCCTTTCTGCAGTCCCTCAAGTCCACTTTTCATTCTATCCCTTACTCCCCATAGCCAAAATAGCATATTGGATGCTGTGGTACTTTGATATAAACCTGCAAGGAGGTGAGTTCGCATAAGAAAAAGATAAATGCTCTTATAGCAAGGGGTGAACAAAAGAAGCCGCAGGACAAAGGAGACAGAATGGTGCTCTTTCCTCTTCCCCTCCCCATGTTAGATCCTATTTGCCAGCTTGCACAAGCCTCAAACCCGATTTACCTGCTGGGCTTTTCCTGAGTGCTCACCTGCATTTCTCCAAGTCTTCCCAGAGGCTCCCCAGCAGGTAAAGGGAGCTGTGTTTCCTAGCTCTTCAGCTGTCTAGAATGAACGTTTTTACTGACTTTTACTGACTTCATTTGTTTACTCAAATTATACTTTATATTTTTGCATAGCAAACATTCAATTATTTTTTAGTTAAAAAAAGCTAAATAATTTTAGGAATTGTAAACTATGGAAATTGCTATCATGAACCCTAACATCAATTAACAATGAATATTTTGGTGGAAGAGGTGCATCTTTATGGATTATTTTGAATTTGGAGAACGCATTCAGCGTCCTGCATCACTGCAGGAAAAGATTCTCTGTGAAAGGGCGTCTCCCTATAAGGCACAGGTATCAAACTCGATCATGTCACGTGATGTTTTTTGCCTTTGCGGAGCCGGCGTGGGTATGGCCTGCGCGTGACATATCCAGCCCACGGGCTGCCAATTTGACAGGTCTGCCCTAAGAGTCAGACGGTTTCATGACTTACAAATAGCAATAGCACTTAGACTTATATGCGGCTTCCTAGTGCTTTACAGCCCTCTCTAAGCAGTTTTCAGAGCCAGCATATTGCCCCCAACAGTTTGGGTCCTCATTTTACCGACCTCAGAAGGATGGAAGGCTAAGTCAACCTTGAGCTGGTCAGGATCGAAATACGGCAGAGCTAGCCTGCAAGACTGCATTTTAACCACTGCACCACCAGTCAAATCCTTTTGACTGATGCCAGAACAAAGAGAGATGATGGCATCAAAGTCAGAAAAGGTGTGACCTGGATGCTTCTATTATTCATGATTAAATAGTTTCTTCAACAGAATGGGTTCTATACTTGGTTGATTTAGGAGGATTAATTTTGGGATGTTTCAGTGATTTATAAAGAAAATGAAAGGAAACTTAGCTTCCTTCCTTAACCTTCCTTTCAGTCCTTAGTTCCCCTCATTTTTAACTGACATAGGCAGTGGCTATAAAAGGGATCACAACCTTTTATTTAGCAACCATTCGAAATTACAACTGTTGTAACAGCCTGTTGTGGGATGACAATTACTCTTACAGTTTCTAACCACATCATTGATTGACCTTTTCAGCCCCCTTTTTCTCTTTTCCTTCTGCCCACCTGGTGGCTTTTCAAAATGCCTACAAGGTTTTTGTTTTATAGTTTTCATTGCCTATTTTAGTTGCTACGATCTACTTAATTGCAACTTTATTATTACTATTTTCTTTCTTTCTTTTTAAATCTATATACTACCCAACAAGTCTCATCAAGTGATGGAACCCAGATTATCTTGTTTGGGCTGAAAAATTAAATAGGCTTGGACCTCTGTAGTATTTGGATAGGCGAACCTCGGGATATCACAGTTGTAGGCTAAAATATAGAGTAAAAGAAAAAAAAACCCAAAACAGCAATGGCAGTCCCCTTTCATACTGTTGCCAAGGAAACAAATCATTAGGATTTAAGAAGACTTTACCTTGACTTTATTGCCCAATGACTAATATTGCAAATTACCGTATTCTCATAATGTAATACAATAAAGCTTGCATTAAACTAATGAATAGAATAGAATTCTTTATTGGCCAAGTGTGATTGGACACACAAGGAATTTGTCTTGGTGCAAATGCTCTCAGTGTACATAAAAGAAAAGATACATTCATCAAGAGTCAAGAATCATAAGGTACAGCACTTAATGATAGTCATAGGGTACAATAAGCAATCAAATCATACTAGGAAACAGTCAATATAAATCGTCAGGGTACAGCGACAAAGTTACGGTCATACAGTCACAAGTGGGAGGGGATGAGTGATAACTCTATTGTAGAATGAAAGCTCACAACCTGGAAAAATATAAAAGGAACAGGGTCAGGTTTCAACATAAAAAGACTTGAAAACTTGTGGGACAGAAAATCTTCAATGAGGCTGGAGACAATCAAGTGGGAATGTCTTCTGGAGAAGACATTCCATAGCAGGAGCATAGCTACTGAAACAGCATCCTAGTTTTCCAGGATTTTCTAGGAAGAGGAGAGTGGAGAGGTGGAAGGACAAAGGAAAGCAGTATATGTAGAAAAGAATTATCAATATCTTTCTAATTCCAAAAATATGAATCTAGCTTAGCATTCTATACCCAATAGACAAGAATGGGGATTTTTTTCTTAATTGTCTTGCATAGTTTGTTTTCCATAGTATCCTTAATTGTTCCAATATCAATTTATATTTCTGCAAGTATGAAGAAACGTTATATTTTCCCTGGAATATTATGCACAGTACTTAAGGTTCACTTGTTAACACACATATAACTGGGACAGGTTCAGCATACAAATCAAGGCTGTTCTCAAAGCCCCACAAACTCAGAAGGCCCTGTTTCTTCCTTGCTGTGGTCATATAAACTATTCACACAGTAACATTTTTAAACTGGGTAGTAACTGAGCTTGGCTCTGTTTCATACTAGCTGGCCATCATCTTACATTATCCCAGACTCTTTATGCTTGAGAAACAGAAACTGACAATCAGGCTATCGGGAAATTTATCATCAAATTTTCCATAAAAGAACCAGCTTAATGTAGTTAAGTTGCTGGACTAGGACCTTGGTAACTGGGAGTTCTAGTTGTTTCTTCAACATGAAAGTTGGCTGGGTGACTTTGTCTAGTTCAGAGGTTGGCAATCTTAAACACTCTAAGAGCCACAAAGGTCCTAACTGGAAGTCCCCTGTTCAATTCTGGAGCCAACTGGAAGTCCAGTTTCCCCACCATAGAGTCTCCTCCTAGCACGGCGTCCTTTTTCCTCTACCTGTCCGAAAGCCCTATCAATTGTGGAGCTGACTGGTGACAGGGAGCCACAGCAGAGGGACGAAAGAGCCACATGTGGCTGACCCTTGGTCTAATTGCTTAGATTCTAAGAGACAGGAGAATTATGTGCATCACATTGAGTGGTAAAAAAAATAAAGATGGGATATAAATCTAATAATAAATGCAAATAAAAGTTGAACTTTCAAGAAGAAACATTTTAATGCAGCTTGCTGAGATCTTTGCTAAATGGATGTTTTGAGTATATGTGATATGAGAATCTTGGCCAAAGAGAATGGTTGTGTAGACTACAGTACATGCAGTATTGTATTTCAGTGTTAACTCTAAAACTCTGCATTACTTATTCTCTACTTCACTCACCAATAATTGGGGAAACAGTGCCTCTGATGCTCAAAGGAGTTTAATAGAGCAGGTAGTTCCATATTATTTATCATGTGATACAGCCAAGAGACCCTGTGTTGGAGGTAAAGTGCTCTAAGTACATTTGATCCCAATAGAAACCATATGTTTGGCTTTTTGTAAGGCCCCATACTAATTCTAACCTCTCTTTCTGTTTATTTAGGCAAAGAGGACAAGGAAGAAAACCACTACTCCCTAAAAATGGAGGCAAGTATTGTGTGAGAATTTCATTGGTTGAGAGAGTAATGTTACTTCTATTCCCAAAGCAGCAGTTGTTTTATGGGAAAATAAATCAGAAATTGAATTGCACATTTATACAATAGTTATAGAAATTAGCATTCTTTAAATATGTCTGCCCTTAGTGGACATAGATCATATAATGACCCCAGGAGCTCAATTTTGTAGTGTGCTGGTTCCAGTCGCCTTCTAAATTCAGTGAAGGCCGGTAAGCTGGGCTCTTCCTGTAAGACATTCTGTTTGTTGAAGGTTAAACCATTTATTTATTTTTATTTATTTTGATTTGTCAATCGCTTACAAGATAATAGGTATAAGTATGGTATAGATATGAATACATGAAATGGGTACATATAAGAAAAATAAAAGAAACAATAGGACAGGGACGGTAGGCACATTGGTGCGCTTATGCACACCCCCTACAGACCTCTTAGTAAAGGGGGGTGAGGTCAATAGTAGACAGTCTAAGGTTATAGTTTTTGGGGTTTGGGGAAGAAACCACAGAGTCAGGTAGAGTATTCCAGACACTGACCACTCTGTTGCTGAAGTCGTATTTCATGCAATCAAGTTTGGTGCAGTTAACCTTGAATTTGTATCTATTGTGTGCTCTTGTGTTGTTATGGTTGAAGCTGAAGTATTCATTGACAGGCAAGTCGTTGCAATGTATGATTTTATATACCATACTTAGATCAGACCGAAGACAGTGTAATTCAAGGTTTTCTAGGTCTAGAATTTCAAGTCTGGTGGCATAAGATATTCTACAACGAGTAGAGGAGTGGAGAACTCTTCTTGTGAAATATTTCTGGACTTTCTCAACTGTGCTAATATCAGATACATAATGTGGGTTCCAGACTGATGAGCTGTATTCAAGTATTGGTCTAGCAAATATTTTGTATGCTCTAGTTAGTAGTGTGATATTACCAGAGAAAAAGTTACGTAGGATTAGGTTAACAACTCTTAATGCCTTTTTGGCTATGTAGTTACAGTGGGCTCTAGCACTTAGATCATTAGAGATGAGTCTTCCAAGGTCCTTTACAGAGCTTGGATCATCAACAAAGTCTTGACTATTCAGCTTGTATTTTATTTTCTGATTTATTTTTTTTGCCAATATGTAGGACAGAGCATTTATTTGTTGAGATTTGAAGTTGCCATTTGTTTGACCATTCTGATACATAGTCAAGATCTTTTTGAAGGGTAGCAGTATTGTCTGTGTTATTGAACAGCTTTACATCATCAGCGAAAAGAACGCAGTTGCTCTTAATATGATCACAGAGGTCATTTATGTAGAGTATGAAGAGAGTTGGTCCTAGAACACTGCCTTGGGGGACACTACTATTGACAGGTACAGAATTTGATAGGACACTCCCAATTTTGACCATTTGTTGTCTGTTTGACAGGAATGCTTCTATCCAGTTATGCAGTTGTCCAGAGATACCATAAGATTTTAGTTTTAGGAGTAGTTTGTCATGTACCACTGAATCAAAGGCTTTATAGAAGTCTATGTAGATTGCGTCTATTGTTTTGCCCTGATCGAGTTGTGTAGTCCATATGTTTTTGCAGTGTAAGAATTGCAGATTTCTGAAACCAAATTGTTTATTAGAGAGTAGGTTGTTTGTCTCTAAGTGAAGGATAATGGCTTGGTTAATAATTGATTCCATGACTTTACTTTGACGCAGTATAAGGAGATTGATCTGTAATTTTCAACTAGGCTGGGGTCTCCCTTTTTGAAGATGGGGATGACTGTGGCTTGTGACCATAGTTTTGGCAAGGAGCTGGTCCTGAAAGATTTTTCAAAGATTATGCTTAGAGGTTCGGCTATGGCAGTGGATAGCTTTTTAAAGAAGTAGGCACATAATCCGTCCGGTCCAATAGATAGAGATGGTTTTAGATTGCGTAGTGCTTTTTCAACATTGTCTTCTGTAAAATCTATATGTATTAGATCATTGTAGGTGTCTGTGGTTCGGCTAGGAAATACTGGGCATGATCCATTGCTGTTTACAAATACTGAGCCAAAGAATGTGTTAAAGATGTTGGCTTTAATGGTGTTGTCGTTGCAGTCTTTACCATTAGGTCCCATCAGGGGTGGGATGGACCTTGAGTCTTTTAGTTTGTTGTGCTCCAAGTCATTGCTGTTGTTTTAGGAGGATATAAAACATAAAGATGGCCAAATGGGCAGGGTTCAGGATATTCTTCACATTTGCTCATATTTATAGGCATCCTCACTCCTGAGTTTGTGCTGTGCAACAGTGAAACAAGAATAGTTTTGAATCCTGTCAGTATCCAAGGATAGATAAACATGAAAGCCTCACCCTTCCTTTGACAAATAGAATGCCTTTGCAATGCTCCCAGTATGTTATCTTTGATTTTGAAAGAGAAGGGATGCAGGCAGCTGCTGAGAACAATTTATGTTTCTTTCTATGTTCACCCATTTTCTGGGTTTGCACAGCAAATTGGACAGAGCCCTTGCAAACTGAGAAAGAGCCCTGCTGAGGCCCCTTTTCATCAAGCAATGTCATGACATGTGCAAAAGTCCATCAGAGTTGGGTGGCTAGAACACATTTATAAACAAACAAACTCTATATTTGTCAAGTATTAATAGATCTGTATATTCTGAAACTTTTGTTTTAAGACAATTGTTTTTTCCCCCAAAATTGATAGGATGTTGGGGGGGGGGGGAGCACATGGAACAAGCAATTCTTTGCTGCTCTGTTGTTATTTTATTCTGTTCATTTTGTGTTATTGTGCATATACGAAGAAAAGAACAGATTTGTAGTGAATACAGCCTGGAACAAATTTGAGTGCGTTTCAGAACTTTTCAGAAAGTTTAGCTACCTGAAAAGCTAAATCTGAAAAAAAAAACCCACATCTAGAAGTGTTCTTATATTAACCAAATGGGCTAGACATATACAGTATGATAAGCCACCCCACAATTAATCACATTTAACCAAATATACTGTATAAACACAACCAGTTGCCTGCCTACTATATGAACAATGTCTGTTCATTTAGTTTAGAAGAAATCATGAATCTGGACTTTGGGAAATGGCACTGCAAACGTAAATGGACTTAAGATCTGCTGTGGTAAAACATGTCATATCACTTATGGCCTCGGGCACCAAAACAAAGTAAGATCTGCCTCTTTTCCCCTCTTGCTCTGCTACTTGATAAGCAACTGGCCAGACCTATCATTCTCTAGAGTGCCTCCTCTAATAGCCCTATAAGAATCTGCATCCCTAAAAAAATTAGCATACAGGTAATCCTTGATTTTTGATTGGCTGCTTAGTAATTGAAGCTAAGCTAAACACCCAAAAAGCTACTCACAACCCAGATTCGAAGTTACAACGTCTGCCTTTCCCACAGCATTTTGGGTGTTTGGAAATTGGCCAGCATTTACAACTATTTGTAGCACTCTGTGATCACTTCACCACAATTTAGAATATTTTTTGCCAGAAACATTGTTCATTTCCAGTTTCCAACAAACACTGCCCCACAGAAAACAATACCCCACTTAACATGCGCCACAGAAAATATTGTAAAATTGGGTCTGGTCATGTGGTGACCTTCTTTACAACTGTGTTGACTTATGATTGAAATTGTGGGCTCAGTTATGGTTATAAATCAAGGACTACCTCTGTATGTATTCATTGGCTGTATTCACACAATACATCAAGCTTCAGATTTATAGAAAAGAATGACTGCAAAAGTAAACACAATCACAGATTCAGTCATGTAATATATTTAACCTGGTTACTGAATTAACCCATTTTCTGGGTATAGACAATCTTTTAGAGCTTGGACCAGAGGTGGTATTCAGCAGGTTCTGACCAGTTCTGGAGAACTGGTAGCAGAAATTTGGAGAACCAACAAATCCCACTTCTGTCTGGAGATTTTACAGTATCCTTCCCCTGCCATGCCCACCAAGCCACACCCACAGAACTGGTAGTAAAAATTTTTGAATTCCACCACTGGCTTGAACACCAACAAAACCTCATCTTGCACAAAAGCAGTGATTACATTTTTAACAGATCTAGTTGAGGCTGTTGTGTTCATTCATTCAGTACTTTCACCACATAAATAATCAATAATCAGATAGTCTCCAACTTGCAACCACAATTGGGATCAGAATTTCTATAGCTAAGCAAGGCAGTGAAGTTAGTTGCACCTAATTTTACCACCTTTTTTGCCACAGTTTTTAAATGAATCAGGCAGTCATTAAGAGAATCCAGCTCACACCATTGACTTTGCTTGTTGGAAGCCAGCTGGAAAGGTTACAAATGGCAATTATATTATCCCAGGTCATTATATTGCCAGTTGCCAAGTGCCTGAATATTGACTATGGAGATGCTACAGTGATCGTAAGTGAAGGGCCAATTGTAAATCATTTTTTTCAGTGCCATTGTAACTTTGAACCCTCACTGAACAAATTATTGTAATTTGAGGACTACTTGTAATCAATTCTTCAACAAAATCAACCTAACCTTGAAAATCTGTTCCTGAAAATGGTAGAAAAGTGTTATTGTGAAGTGTCTGCTCCAGACAGGCCAGTAAAAAGGTGCTTCTATAGAGCCATTTCTCTCAATTCTTCAGAGAACTTGGAATTTTCAGACTAAAACATGATTTGTTCACATGCTCCGTTTGCTTTTTCTTCTGCTGAAATACCCATCTTTTGGGTGCCCACTTAAGGAGCTTACTAAGGTTGTTCCTGTATTTATTCAGAAATGTCAGACAGAAGAAGGCTGTATGAGGTTATAAGACTAAATGAGTTACAAATGTAGTCTTCCATTCAATGCTCTGAGGTAACAGTGAAATTATCACTCACATTTGAAATTTGAAGAGTCTAAGAAAGTGATTGCCTAAAATGTTTGCATTTATATAAAACACACTAAATACTAAACCAGGATTAGTAAAGCATAGGTGTTGTGTTCATGTAACATTATGTGATTAAACAACAGTTTGGTTCAGCAACATAACACAATACTTCTATTTTACATCTCACAGAGCCACATATTAAAATTACTCTAGTGCATTGTGTAAACACAATCAAAAATAGATAAGACTTAAAACTGGTGGCTTGTTTGCTGTCCTTGATGGGAGACCATTACCATAGCTACTGTTCGTTATACAGAATGAATGCAGTTAAGACTTGATTTATTTCTATCCTTGGATCGCATACTCTGAATTGGAAATCAAGAAACATGAAATGAATTATCATATGGGGATCTTAGCTTGTCATTTTGGCTTTGTAACATTAATTATTGGTTCTTTGGACTGTTTAGAGAAGTTTGCACCTGTAAACAATACTAGGTCATATTAGTATATAAAACAAGACTTTCCTCAGATGATCATTCCTCATAGCCAGTGGAAGCAAAATAGCAGGTGCAGCTTTCTTAATTACCCCAAAATATTTTTTTTCCTACACATGTGTCCATGCTAGCCTTGAAGTAGCCATTCTTTATCTATCCTTCTTTCTCCTAGGGATCTCGTGGCCGTCTGCGTGGAGGACTGGGTTGTGAGTCCATCCTTCGCCCAAGGCCAGTGCAGCGTCTGACCTTCCAAGCTGGAGATCCCTACTACATCAGCAAGAGGAAGCGGGATGAGTGGCTGGCCAGGTGGAAGAGGGAGGTAAGGAGGCGCATCGGTATAAATGTCCTTAGCTATGAAGGAAAACTTCCAAATGCCAATTAGATCTTGACTTTTCCTCAGCATCACCTTCTGAGAAGTTACTTCTGTTTCATGCTTTTGGATTTTATTTTTTTGTAATGTTAAAATACACAATTATTAGGAGAGTTAGATCTACGTAAGGACTTGGTGTTAACCTATGGACAATTTGAGAATGCCAAGGTTCTTTTCTGAACAGTTCCAGGGAAGATAAAAAAAAAATCTTTATAACAAATGGATATTAACTAGGTGAGACAGGATTATACATCAACCTTCACAGACTTAAGACTTGTAGACAGTTGCTTCCTCATTGTGTGGCTTGATGAATGAAATGGCTGGGTCAACTGAATGAGATGAGAAGATGACAGAGTAAACCATCCTCTTCCCTTGATAGGGAATTTCCAAGTTTGTATGAAAAAACATTTTCTTCCTCATATTACAGCTTATTTATTTCTGTGGGGGAAGCTTTGGTGGTGGTTTAAAGGAGACCAACCTATGGAGCAACACTGTAGTGGAATGCAACAATAATATGATTCTATACATATAGTACAGTGAAGGGTTGTGTTTGAGGCATAGGAAAACAGCTAGAATTGTGAGTGACTTCCCTCAGATTTGGACAATAAAGTGGGAAGCCATTTTGTACAATAAGGCTTGCTCCGGGGTAGAGATTCTCTTAAGCATTTTCTGAAAAGATACTTGGAATGTGAGATATTATTAGAGGTGTTATTTATAAAGAACTGGTAGTGTGTGTGTGGCTCCCAAGGATGTAGGGACAGGGCTAAGTTGGCTAAAGAGGGAAAAGTATGAGGAGGGTCCCAGTATCTGCCTAACATTAGTTTTACAAAATATAGTAATTATTCTACAATGTAATGGGACACTTTAATATGCCACATGAGAGCACAGAAGCTTCTAGAGAAATCTTGCATAGAGGCAGAACTCTTATCCCTATTCTTTTCAGGTAACTTGCTGTAAATGAGAATAATTATTGTAGAATAGATGAGCAGGTAGATTTGTGGGTGGGTGGGCTTTGATGATGTAACGTGATAGGCTGGGTGGCTTGGTGGAAATTTCTTCCAATCTTTTTCTTACTGGAAGCCAACTGTCCTTATCTACTCTACAGTTTATCCTGGTGAGTCACAGACCCTCTTTTCATGTACTGCCATTGTGCAAAGTCTCTGTTCCTCTTCCATATTTGTTTGTGGTCCTGACCTAATAGCAATAGAATTTAGACTTATATACCGCTTCACAGAGCTTTACAGGCCTCTTTAAGTGGGTTACAGAGTCAGCATATTGCCTGCAACAATATGGAGTCCTCATTTTACCCACCTTGGTAGGATGGAAGTCTGAGTCAACCTTGAGCCTGATGAGACTTGAACTGCTGGCAATCAGCAGTCAGCAAGGAGTAGCCTGCAGTACTGCATTCTAACCACTGTGCCATCACAGCTTATATCTAAGCCAACCATGTATCTACCTGAAATAAATATTTAGGCCAAACTGGTCCAGCTTCTCCTGCAATTGTCAGAAATGATAACATTAAAGCTAGACCCCCTTGGATGTTACCTAGTAAAAAACTGGGCTAAGTTGGGGTCTTGTAAACAAAAAAGGGTAAGCAGGCTTGTCTGTAATTCAATTTTCTGATGCATGTTGTCCCAGTTTTGCTGCCTTCTGCCTAATTTTAAATTTTGGCTTGGATTTCATTGAGCTTAGCTTAATTGTATTTTTTTATGTATGTCTGTGTGCGTCTTCTCCTGACAACTGCTTGAATAAATCCATGCAGTTTTCTGGTCAAGATTTTTGGAAACAGCTTGCCATTTCCTTCTTCCTAAGGTTGAGACAGAGTGACTGACCCAAAGTCACCCAGCTGACATCCTGCCTCAGGTGGGACTAGAACTCACAGGTTCCCAATTTCTAGTTTGGTTCCTCAATCACTAGTCCAAACTTGCTGTCCATTGTACATATAAACAGTTCAAAATGGGCTAAAATGAAATGTCATAGATTCCTGAATTTCATTAGCAATTTGTGTTCAAGAAGGGTAGTGAGGGGTACTTTTAGACAGCATCCATAGGTTCCAGTTTAGACTCTAAATTGGGGGTACAATCTTCTCTCTCAGTTTTGTCCATTTCCCTCAGTTGTTATTTGCTCCTACTTTTCTTTGGATGCTTGTTGTCAAAATTATGAGAAATATAACAACACTAAATCCTATGCTTTTTAAAGAAAATCACAACTTAATTTAAATCAATTCGATAGATTCCAGGTTTCATCATTGCCAGGTTGGAACAGATGGATTTCCAAAATATGCTAGGCTTTTATTGTTAGCTTTTTAGTTAGAATCGGATTGGAAGCCTCCTCCTGAAGAGCTGTTAACATTCTTATTTTTCACCCATTTGCTTGCCAGATCTTATCTTATGCTACTGATAAGATCCTTATCTCAGCTGATCCCCTAGTAGTTGTATAGAAAGTAATATTCTGATGCCATGTAACCTCATTCTTCTCTAAAACTGCTACAGCTTATTTCTCAAGAGTTGTTTGCAAGAGAGACAAATAACTTTTAAAAAGAGCTTCGCAATCTTCTTAGGAAGGGGCTCCAGAAGGAAGTACACTCATCAGCATGGAGAACGTTCAGAAGGCAAGAAGATCTGCAGTTTACCAAAATAGCCATCTGTGAATTAGACAGTTATCTGTAATTCCTTACCAAATACTGAAAAAAACTTTCACTATGTGATTTCTGATTATGGTGGATGTGTGGAGACTGGTTTCTCAAGTACAGATTGGAATTGTGGTACCTGCCTTATTTTGAGCAAAACCAGTAGTCCATCTAGTTAAACTTTGCTTTGGCAGCAGCCCTCCAATATCACAAGAAAGGAGTAGTCTTTCTCAGCATCCTTTCATCTGGAGAGTTCAGCTAATAAAGCAGATGGTTATCACTGAGAGACAAACTAGAGAATGTGTGAAATGTTTGAATCCATATTATGTATGTATCTGTATCTCAATTTTAGTCACTTTTATTCTTGCTGCAGAGGTAGAATGATGGCAAGGGCCATGACATGGTCTACTTCGTCAAAGAATCCTCCAATTCTTTTTTTCAGAAGAAATTTTTTTTTCAGAAACATGCTGACTGAGGAGAAATGAACTTGAGCCTTCATAATGAATGAGCACATTACTAATTTATGAGACTCGGTTATTTGGCATTCCAAGGGATTCTGGTATGCTGGGAAGCCGTGGTTTCTTATCTCTCTGCTCTATATGTTTGCATGTGTTTTGTTAAACTCTTGGTTTCACTGTAACACTTCATGGAGGCAGTAACCTGAAAACCTTTCCATCACTTGTAAAACTTAACATAAAACTAGTTAAGTGGATAGATTTTCTATGCAGCCAGCAGAAGCCACATGATGTAAAAGCATTGAGTTGCTATAAACCAGTAGGGAAGCTTCTTCTTATCCTGTTGGTGTCCCCAACTGAATTATTAGTGGTTATGCAGAGGTGGGTCAAAATTAGATGATACATCGGGATGAAGACAAAATGCTCTTCAAATCTAAGCCGCATTTTGAAAAGCTCTCACTAAACTAACTGTCTTGCATCTTTCATAATAGCATGTGCTATTTTGATATTTCTTTTCATGGGCTGATCCAGACTCTTGTCCTTCAAGGGCTTCCTGAGTTTTTTCATCTATGAAAACTTAGTCCCACAGATTAAAATATTGAGCCTTGAGAGTCATTTTTAGCTAAATGCTAATATCTATAAATGCTATATTTTTTTCTTTATTTTTGCTTATCTATCTTCCTTTCTTCCAGAAAGTACCACTAGCTACTGTTTGTGCAAAATCATAACTTAGTTTATTTAGACTAAATTTAGAGCTTCATACTAGAAATAACAATCTTGCTGGGCATTATAACCCTCAGGCAACATATTTGCAAATTCTTTGATTTATTTACCAGGCTGTTTGTTTTCTGAACTTGCTTCAATGATGTGCTTGACTCTTATTCACCATACTCTAGCAGCAAATTTCCCATTTGGTTTTATTTATTTATTGGATTGGATTTTTATCCCATCTTTATTACTTTATAAGTAACTCAAGATGGGGAACATTCCTAATACTCTTCCTAGTTCCCCACAAGCACAACCCTGTGAGGTGGGTTGGGCTGAGAGGATGTGACTGGCCCAAAGTCACCCAGCCGACTATCATCTTAAACTGGGACTAGAACACAATCTCCTGTTTCTAGGATAGCATCTTAACTACTACACCAAACTGGATTGTTTTTCTGATCTAGTGTGCTCCCAGGTTTGTTTGTATATTATACAGGCATATATTTTATACCTATATAGATACATAAAACACACACACACACAGAGTCAAACACTTAATGTATATGATAACTGGTTATTCTGCTTCATGGAGATTGTTTATACAATGTCCACAGGCTTTGGGGTATATAAATGTTTCTGTTGCATTTTGAATATATGTTCTCCTCACAATCCTGCTAAAATAACTCTCCTTCATTCTCACATACTGCAATAAAATTTAAGGGGAAAAAAATAAAAAGAAGCATGAGAGGTGAGGAGAGAGAAGAGGGTTAATCTCTTCCTGCACTGCTCAGATAACGAGCAGGGAATAGCTGAGCAGTGGAGACAGAACAAACTTCAGCTAAAGTTATAGGCCCCCCTCCCCAAATTCACCCCCACTGATTACTGTTCCCTGCCATTCTATTGAGTGATGTGGAGGGGAAAAGGAAGAGAATGGATATTTTCCTAAGCTTAAAAGCTATGGGAAGCAGTGCAAAAAAGGGGCTAACTTCCACCACCAATCATAACCCCAGTGCCAGATTTTTAGAATGAATGAGCAACAGAAAAATAAAATTGCTGCAGCTATTCTTTTTTCCATTACTTATTTGATCAGAGGAAGGAAACCACAGTCCTCACCCCAAGGCTTTCAGGGGAAAACTGAACAGTTGGAAAGCAGATCCTCATATTTGTGTGCTGGATTAAAAGGATGGGTGGGGAAGAGAGAATATAGCAAAGTATAGGACCTATGAGCAAAAGTTTCCCTCCTCAAAAAAACTAAAAATGAATTTTATGATGATTGCATGCATTGACTGCAGAATGTGCCTCTTCTTCAAATAATGTACACAGTACATTTGAGAAATGTGCATTCCCCAAGCTTGTTGGATATTGGAGCCACCTCGAACTGCGAGATGGTGGCATACAAATTTAATAAATAAATAGCAATAGCACTTAACATGTAGACTTATATACCACTTCATAGTGCTTTACAGCCCTCTCTAAGCAGCTTACAAAGTCAGCATATTGCCCCCAACAGTTTGGGTCCTCATTTTACCGACCTCGGAAGGATGGAAGGCTGAGTCAACCTTGAGCTGGTTAGGATCGAACTGCTGGCAGTCAGCAGAATTAGCCTGCAATACTGCATTCTAACTACTGCACCACCGAGTATTATAAATAAATATTCTGACAACATTTTGCATTCATAGAAAGGTGTGTATAATGTACGGGAACTTTATATGTTTTTTTTCTTTCTGGAATGATCTTAATGTATATTTTCCATGAGAAGTTATGAATGTGTGGGTTGACCAGTTGTTTAACTCAATATTAACTCAAAGAAAGCACACTATTGGATCATGCAGCCTAAAGCGCATAGGTTGATAGCATGTTAAAAAGCCTACTTATGAAAACATGAAAGGATTGGGGGAGGAACTTCCTAGAAATCACTGCATATGGAATCCACAAAGGATACTTAGTAGAGGATGGGTAAGGCCCACCACAGATAAAAATTGCACTTCAATTATTGTTCTGAGACATGCATCACAGGTAGCACGAAATACTTGTTCCTCTATATCCATTTTTTTCTCATTTCTTTTTTATTCTTAATGTGTTTCTACCCTTCCAGAGATCCATTTGTTTTATTTTTAATAGTGTGCAATGCAATTCTGTTCAAGGCTGTTTTTCAATATCAATTTAACTAGCCTTTGTTGGCAAGTCTTTGAAGAATATCTTTGATTTAAAGGAGCAGTCAGCAAAAGTGACTCTCCTCCAGAAGATGTTGCTCTGCTCCAAAATAATTGTCTTGCCGCAGGGCACATTGAGATGGAAGTGCATTCTTAGACTAACAGTAATTTGAGCTGAAGCTCTTGGCTCATAAGCCATGAATAACTGTCACATCATCAGTCCTTAAACAAGACTGCAGGATAAATTCAAGCTGCTTTCTGACCTAATGGCCTGGTCTTCTGAGATCATCTCAGTCACATAGCCAGAGCAAAATGCGGAACTGCTTCCATTGAGAGGGCAATAGTTAGACTTAGAGATCTTGCATACTTATTTGGGTTGAGTTTAGGACAGATCAGCAAGGCGCCATCATCCTGTTACCCTCATTCTATCTTTTCCTCATAATTCTTCTATGTTTTCTTGAATTTTAGAAAAGCTTGCGTTCTTTCAATTCAATGCAAATGGAACGTAATCTTTGTCGGTGTGTTTTAGTCTACTCATTTGTCTTTCTTATTGTTAAGGGGATTTGGTACAGGCAAATTAGAAAAATCCAGCCTAGCATATTCATTATAACCCTTTAAAAGATGTGCTACTTGATGGCCCTATTCTTTTAATTAATCTTTTAATTATTTGCTGGCTACTTTTTTTCTGAATGAGAGCATTAGTACAATAGCACTGTAATTCTATAATGTTCAGTTCCAAAAAAATCCAGAAATCCCTTTTAATCATAGTAAAAAAGGCAGTATCTAAAAAGTTTGTTTTAAAAATTAGCATTATTGCATGAATATATTTGCACACTATTAATGCTGAAATACAAACATTATAGATGTAATACTGCAGTTTAGTGTTACCTTTTCTTTAGAGAAAAGTTGAGGAGATATAGGACATAGCAACATAATGTATGTTAACATTTGTATTATGGTGTTAATAGTTCTGTAACATGACTATACAAATTCAGGTTTTTTTAATGGTTGAAAAAAAAGGAAGTGATGGGAGAGTTGGTATTTTTAAAAAGTTATTATAACAGTGTTATTATCTACAGTATAGCTTTTTTTCTTTAAAAAAAATCAGATTAGAAAATGTTTCAGCAATGATTAAAAGCACAATAGTTATGTGCTACTCTTCAAACAGCTCCACCCAGTGCAAACACCTCACATCTATTGTGATGGAGAAACATAGCATGCATCTGAAGAGCCCTGAGTGAATCCTATTATAATCCTGTCACTCATCATCTGGAAGCAAAGGAGATGGATTAGGGTTTTCTTCTCAAGCAGAACAAGTGGCACCATAAAGCTTTGCCTTTTGGTAGCCCACCAACAGATTTGCCCTGTTGCACCTGGGGCAGGTGGCGGATGGCGTCTGATTGCTGTGGTTGTGTGTGCTAACTCCCTCCTCTCCTTTACCTTTCTCCCACAGACTGATAACCCAGCGGCAGCTCAGCTTGACAAGGTTCGTGGCACACCTTTGGGGTTTTGGGGGGAGGCGGCTTGTCTCTCATGTGGCCTTCATACCAGGCTTGTGTGCTAAGCGTGTGGATGTGCACACGCGGACATGCATTCACATCCTCCCATGCGTGTGCCCGCTGCCATAGAGTTGTATTTGCTCATGCACACCTCCAGACATGCTTTGCTTCTGTACAATGTGGTTTTGAAACTGTTGCTGCTGGACTGTTAAATATGTATGACCCTTTTTCTAGGATAGCATTCTCCGTTGCCCAACTCTTGTTCTCCCTTCCTTTTCTCTACTCTCTCTTCTCTGCCCTCCTCCTTTCTCTCTTTCATGCACTCAGAGCCAACTTTGAGGTTTGTGTTTCAAATATTCAAATGTTCATTGGATGCCCAGGATGCTCTTATATCATCAAACCTAGGATAGAAAACTCATACTCGGGGAACATTCATGTTTAGCAAGACTTTTTTACTTGTAAGTGTCAGCCGCAGGTGGAAATAGGATTAAATGTACCTTGATTGGTTGTGCTCACATAATATCTTAACTATCAGTTTTCTGGGTTCACATAAAAATGAAATCGTTGAATAGGCTGACTTCAAACAATATATTAGCACACACCAAAACACATCAAGATTAATATTAAGACACTCTGACAGCTCTGTACATAGATTAGATATTCAAATAACCTGGTTAAGAGTGTCAATCAGATTGTAACAAATTTTTAAACTGCCTTTTGGTGATCATTATTGCTAAATAGATTAAAAATTCTGCACTAGGATAACATATGTAATTCCTTCTGCAAATTGGGAAGGACAGAAACCAACAGGGGCCTTTCTGATAGCTAGAAATGAACTAATGTCTGATTTTTATGAATATACTAGGCCACATCCACCTGCTTCCCTGAATAATAGAGGACTGGAAGTTTTCTTTTAAGCTAACCTGACATATTTCTGACATTACACACATTTACACACATTTTAGGTAGCTAAAATGAAGTTGAGTAATTCATGATTTATCATGTTAGCCATTGTCTTGGGGTATTGTATAGTCCAGGCCCTTACAGTAAACTTTACTATAATTTATTTGTTTAGGGACAGCATGTTAGGTGAACATTTTTCTGAATTAGGCTTAGTGCATTGTGTGAGCCCAGTTACAGACTGTTTTTCTTCTTACAATAGTTGTTTGTGGGAGTAATAGCCTCGACTGGATGTATTGTTGCTATCATCAACTAGAGGCAGAACGGTTCTTCCCCTGCCAAATAGTCTCTAGGCCTGTGTGGAATTTCTGAAAGGGTACCACAGCCTCCCAAACTCATGGTGCTATGCCAGTTTGAAGGAATTAGGGTTTGAAAGATGACTTTTTCTTCCTATCTGCATCCAAAAATGCTTTGTGGTTTCTCCTTTAACAATAAAAGGCACCAGCAATGTAACTTTATAATGCTTAATTTATGTAACTATGATAGCTTAATATCAGGGGTGGGATTCAAATTTCTTAACAATCGGTTCTGTAATTTGTGGGTGTGGCTTAGTGGTCACGCGACTGGGTGGGTGTGGCTTGCTGGATGGGTGTGGCTTGGTAGTCACGTGACTGGCTGGGGTGGCTTATGTGTAAATATTGTAATATTTATGTAAATATTGATTTTTTAATAAAAAAAGAGCAACTTTTACCTAAAATCAGGCAAAGCAGGCAGGCAGATTGAGTTGCTTCCAGAATCACAGATTCACCCAGAGATCTACCTTTCTGCAATCTATTGCCTGAATCTGTCCCATAAAATTTGCTTGCAAGCAAACTCATAATATTTGCTAGCAAGAAACTCACAAAATTAACTAGTACACACCATGTATGTAAATATTGAATGTTTTATTTAAAAAAGAGCAACTTTTGCCCAAAATCAGGCAAAGCAGGCAGGCAGATTGAGTTGCACCCAGAATCACAGATTCACTCAGAGATCTACCATTCTGCAATCTATTGCCTACATTGAAAAATAGAAGTCCTAAAGGTTCAGCTCTGCTTTTAGGTTAGCTAGAAAGCAAGAAATCCAACTATTTCCTGCTTTCTAGCTAAACTAGATATCTCAGTGATAGTTGGAACAGCTGATGGTGGGGGAAAAAAAAGAAAAATAACAACTTACCAAAAACTAGGCGAAGGCACAAGGCAGGCAAGTTGGATGGCGTGCATGCCAGGTAAGGAGTGAGTGGGCGGGGAGGGGAGGGGCCAGCCAGTGGCGCGATTTGCTGGTTCTCAGAACTGCGCAGAATCATAACAACCGGTTCTATAGAACCGGTCCGACCAGGTAGAATCCCATCCCTGCTTAATAGCGTCTCATGTTCTTGCTACATGGAAGGTGTGAAAAAGCATATTCTTCGCATGTACATGCTCCAGGTTCAATTCCTAACATAAACAGTTCTTTCTCTAAAATTTCTCTAGTCAGAATAGATAACACTAAGATAGATGACATACAGATTGTTTTCAGTTTCCTAATTATGAACTTCAAACGAGAGCTTTCAAAATTCATAATTATGGGGCAGGAAGGTATAAAATTCTAGACGGAATTCCAGTTGGTTTTTCTGACAGTTCCAAGGAAATTTTTGATTCCAAATCTGCCAATCCCATCAAAGTCCTAACTGTGAATAATTCCTTCTATTTGCAGCCTTCTACTTGCTAGAGCCAGGTAAGCACTGTGGTTTTCTTTGGGGCTTGGTGCTAGGAAATGGCAGTTATAGGCAAGAGTAATGGGAAAAGCCCCTCTTAATATTCTACACTCTAACCTTATTTTAACATGACAGTGTGATTGCCAGGTTCATGTAATATGCTTGGGCAATGGATAGGCTTGTATAAGTGAGCTGAGCTATAAACTACACAAACATGTTTTAGCTTGGACAAGTATTATATATTACATGAATGCATCAGTGACTCTAACGAGAAAATAGGATAGAGACCATTGTTTTGGGGTAGAACTGGCAAGAAATCCTTTGCTACTATAGCATCCAATATTTCTGGGTGAGGGTGGATGGAATAATGACCATTCCATCTTAGTTCCCTTATTAACCTTTAATAGCTTACTATGACCAATTTGCATGGTACATTGAAGATAAAATTGCTTGTGTTCATTCCAGTGTGAATTCCAGGTTGACTGTTCAATCAATTGGTGTAGCTGAAATGTCTTGCTCTTCCAGTTTACAAAGGGATTATTTTCTGTTCCAGCAAAGGTAGCAGAGAATCTTGCAGCTCCTTAAGCTTATGCAATGATATATCAGTTTTTAAGTTCCTACAAAGCACTTTTGCTACAATGAAATTAATACTGCTTGCTTCTACGGGAGGCTTGATAGTACAAAAGCTTTAGTAGCTTGGTGGCCATTTAGCCCTTGAAAGCTTATGCCCTACTATGTTCCTCAGTCTCATATAGAATTTGACCTTGCATCTGACAGTGATACTTTAGTCTTTGCAGATTGGGAAAGTAGACAAGCTTGTTAAAGCTTGAAATGGATCCTTCATGTTCTCAACCCTGGTACATCTTGATTCTTCTAAAACAGAATAGGGCTATCAGTTAGTATAAACTTCAGTAGTTAAACTGAATTTTCATATTCAGAAACAGTGTCTCTTTGAACGCAGTGTTATGGGATAGGACCAAGATGAGGATCAAGATGATCAAAGACCTTGCCCAGTGAATTCCAAAATCTTTTAGATGATCACTAAATAGCAAACTGGTAATAGCAAACTGGATGAGGTTGGATACCAGATGAAAGAGTCATCTCTTTCAAACCTGGGTGTTTCATAATACTTAGTGAATTTGCTTTTTGATGCTGGTATGTTACTGATGGGCTACTGATAATATTTCAAAATTTCTCAAAAGTGATCTTTTTTGCATAATTCTCAAAAAGAATCTTTCTTTGAAAAATTGTGATTCCTAAGTTTATTTGTTCTCTGCATGTGATAGTACCTGTCAAATTTGGCTTATCTCAAGGATGGATAGAAGAGCACCATGAAATCCAAAAACTGATAGTTAGATTAGAAAGTCAGAAAAATATCTTGGAAGAGTGGCAAACAAACTGCATGGAAATATTCATATAGTCACCAGGAGTGACTATATTATTATTAAATATGTTTTAATCAGTTGATTGGATTGTTCAACGAAAAGAAAGATACAAATTAATTATAATAATAAAAATCATTCACAGCTACCATCTAATTTACCTGTTTTAATTTAGATTATATATAATGCCTTCATTTGCCATCATTCATGTTTATGTACAATGCTTCAGATTTGACTCCTGAAAGTTTCTTCAGTGTGCATATGAATGTGAGTATTGCACTTATCTGTAACCTTTTAAAACAGCCTATTTATTTACATTGATTTAAAGAATGCCCAACTTCAACTGAATCTGGGCACATTATCTAACAGAAAGCCTGAGCAATAAATAAAATAAAGAAACTGATGTTAGAACTTAGAAAAACCATGCAAAAGAGTATAAAACTTAACAAAATAGAATTTAACAGGAGTTTACCAACAAGGATTGGAAGAATAGCCAGCTTTTATATCCCTTTCAGAATATCATGCGTGGGAGCCATACAACATTGTGGTGGAATACTGTTCCAGAAAAAGGGATGTGGTGGCTCAGTGGCTAAGACATTGAGCTTGTCAATCAGAAAGGTTGGCAGTTTTGCGGTTCGAATCCCTAGCACTGAATAACAGAGTGAGCTCCTGTTATTTGTCCCAGCTTCTGCCATCCTACCAGTTCAAAAGCAGGTAAAAATGCAAGTAGAAAAATAGGGACCACTTTGGTGGGAAGGTAACAGCATTCCATGCGCCTTTGGTGTTTAGTCATGCTGGCCACATGACCACGGAGACGTCTTCGGACAGTGTGGCTCTTTGGCTTTATAACAGAGATGAGCACTGCCCCCTAGAGCCGGAAATGACTAGCACGCATGTACGAGGGGACCCTTTACTTTTACTGTTCCAGAAGCTCAGCACTGCAACAGAGAAGGCATGCTTTGGGGCCCTGGTAGAGGTCAAAGCCAGGGGGACCAAATATCCTTAGCAAGTAGGCCTTATCAGGATTAGTCTAAGTCAGTGTCTCCCACTCCAGATCCATGTAGCATCCAGATTCTAGGACATCAACAGGAACACTTGGAAAGTGCAGGCTTGGATACACCACTGGGTATCATTATTGACGTTGATAATACCAGAGTCTAAACTGATGGGTGGTCTCACCCAGTGATTCCATGTAGAAGTTTATAGCAAAGTAAATGCACAAGACCATGTCCCAGGCATCTCATCTGGACCTGCCCACTTGAAATCCAATTCGGAATGAATCTGGCCAGCTTTAGCCACCAAATAACTAGGTTATTCAACACAGCACCCCAATAGAAACCTCTGTGACTTGTCCTTTCCTAGCAAGGAACCAATCACCTGAATAGGGCTAATGCTCAGCTATTAATGAATGCAGCAAAGGCAGACAGATCACACTGTTGTGGCACTCTTATTGCTACAATGTCATCTAAATATATAACAGAGGCGTGATGGCTTAGCGGCTAAAGACACTGACTTGGTCAGTTGGAGAGTTCGCAGCCCAGATTCGAGACCTGAGTGCTGCGTGATGAGATGAGCTCCCAATACTTGCCCCAGCTCCTGCCTATCTAGCAGTTTGAAAGCATGCAAACATGAATTGATAAATAGGTACCACTTTGGAGGGAAGTGTTCCGTGCCCCTCAGCATATAGTCATGCTGGCCACATGACCATGGAAGTGTCTTCGGACAATGCTGGCTCCTTCAGCTAAGAAACGGAGATGAGCACCACCTCCTAGAGTTGGAAATGACTGGACAGGGGAAACCTTTACCTTTAGTCTAAATATGAACTCTTTCCTGTTTTTGGTCAGACTCCTTCCCTTTTGTCTTCCTCCAGTGGTGTTGCAGGCATCTCTTTTGACACTTCCTTTCCTGAAAAGCCTCAGAATTGGTGCACAGGGAAAGGCTTCAGCCATCCACTCATTCCAGGTTGCAACCAAGGCCTCAGGTGAACTACCTATCAGGTCCTTAGGGAAAACCCAAAACTACCCCTGAGACCTGAAAGGGTCCATAGCTGTCTGGAGCAGGCCAATCAATAGACCCCATCTCTTTGCAAGGTGGATGACACCAGCAAGCCAAAAAGCAATCACAGACTTATAGCAGTAATCCTCCACTTTTGGATCACATTGCAACTGCCTAGGGGGTGGGGGGCTTGAAGAATGAACATCAGTATACATTTCATGTTGATGACTTTGGACAGGTTTATGGTTGTTATTGGGGGACGCAGTGGTTCAGTGGCTAAGGCGCTGAGCTTGTTGATCAGAAAGGTTGGCAGTTCAAATCCCTAGCACCATGTAATGGAGTGAGCTCCAGTTACTTGTCCCAGCTTCTGCCAACCTAGCAGTTTGAAAGCATGTAAAAAATGCAAGTAGAAAAATAGGGACTACTTTGGTGGGAAGGTAACAGTGTTCCATGCACCTTCGGCGTTTAGTCATTCTGGTCACATGACCATGGAGACATCTTTGGACAGCGCTGGCTCTTCAGCTTTGTAATGGAGATGAGCACAGCCCCCTAGAGCCAGAAACGACTCGCACGTATGTGCAAGGGGAACCTTTACCTTTACCTTTACCTTCTTGTTGTTATGGAGGCCATAAACTCCTGAGCTACTTCAAACTCATCGTCATCTAATGGCAAATTGAAATCCTTGATAATTAAGAATCTTGGGCTCTCTGGAGCCAGTGTGGCACTGAAATCCAGAAACTCTGACAAAGACCATGCTGTACATCAGAGATGGTGGTGTGCAAATAGCAATCCCAACTATTAAAGCCCAATTTCAAGGGTCTTTCAAATTGTGCCATAGAGCCTCAGCGAATCACAGATGATAGATTACAAATCATGAATCAGGAACGACAATAACTACCACTTCCCCATGCCAAACCCAAAATACATCTCCAAGAAGGGAACTCCATCCTCCAGATCCACCCAGGTCTCAATTGTAAATGCCAGATCAGCATTTATTCATGAAAGCAGATGAAAACAGATTACAGGCAGATCTGACTTCATAGTGTGAAAGTATAGTGATCTTCATCCCATAATGATGGAGCAAAGGGTGAGACACCAGCACAAAGCTGGAATCCAAGCAAGAGGAAAGGAAACTCCCCCAACCCAACCAAGGGTCAGTTCAGTGACCAATCAGGATTACAGATGTGACCACATGACATGAACTACATTTCCCATGATGCATTAACTACATTTACCATGAGGCATTCCCTTAAGGGGACAGCTCCCAATTCACACTTAACTATCCCAATTCCCAATTAACTATATACTGTCTGGATAGCACAGTATATGTAAATGTTTCATCACACTAATTCACACACAATATAAAACTCTGGCACCCGGGAATGGGAAGCAAAGAATGTAGTGCACATCCAGAAAGATCTCACTAGCTGACCACCTCAACTTGCCAGTTGCCAGCCTAATCTCACCATCCATCAACCTAAGCACATCCAGCCAACAAGAGAAGCCACACCATGTCAAACCACAGGACTCTTCCCCAGAGTCCTTCCTGTGGTGATCCAAGCCTTGAACTTCAGCCAAATATTTTCTAGTAACTGATGCTGCCTTTGGCTGCCAGAGATTTCATTGCCTTTGGTTCCAAGATCTCTTGCTCCACTCTGTCTTCATTGTTGCTCTCCAGAGACTACATAGCTGAGGAGCAATTCCAAAGGCTTCCAGAATGCCAACAAAGGTCATAACCACCACCGCTTCCCATCTGCAGTCCCCAGTTATGACCACCAGACGTGCAATTAAAAAAAAATGAACCAAAAACCACAAACAAAATGTGAGCACCTCACAGCAACATGTTTTCAGATGCCATGGAGGGGAATGATGAATCACATGAATGACTCTTGCATTATGCAGCTGCCATAATCTCCTGGCAAAAGACAAAACTGCTTAAAAGAGATGAAGATAGTTGCCATGTTCACTCCTTAGTGTAGTCCAAAATAGCTTTTCGGAACCAAATTCAAAGCACTCAGTATATTTCAGTAAATCCCTGCAGAGGATATCCTGGATATCCATAGTATGTAGGAATTATAATACTGGAGTCCAAGCTTCATTTTTTTCCTGTGCATAATTAGCTTATCACTGTTCTTCTGTTTCTGTATTTCTGTGGCTTTTCTGGGTTGGCTTATTGATTGCTTCTTGGCCTTTTAGCTAAGATCAAGTGTGTAGGTCTGTCTGACTTGTGGCTAAATTTTAAGTCAATACTATTCTTAGATCTGTATAGTATTACTATTAGTAAGAAGGACACATGGAACTTTTGTTCCCATTCGTTACACTCTGCAGTGAAGATAGAAATGTATAATAATGTGCTCATATCCTTCCTTGGTTCACCAGTACATAACTTCATGTTAAGCTCATGTTTTATCCCCTTAGGTACCCTCATCCAAAATGTCTGTAGTATGGGAGGGGCAGAAGACTAGGAAGTGCTAAAGGTCATCAGATCACATCAGCTTTGCTGCAGGCAAAACCACAAGTAGAGCAGAGGTGGGGCTGTAGGTGCAGTTGTACAGAGAAAATAGCCCTTCTGCTTTTTGACGAGAACACATGTTGTACTGGAGCAGGGGCCCCCAAACGTGGCAACTTTAAGACTTGTGGACTTCAACTCCCAGAATTCTCCAGCCAGCTGGCTGGAGAATTCTGGGAGTTGAAGTCCACAAGTCTTAAAAGTTGCCAAATTTGGAGACCTCTACATTAGAGTCACATTGGGTGATGGTCAAAGAGACATGGGAGCGATTTGGAAGCAGAACAGACTCCCTGAGGATTTAAAATCTTAACTAAAAATAAATTTGGAAGTGTGTCAGTTGGAATGGATTGGATTAGCCACCATTGTGTTTATATCATGAGCAAAGAATAAGGTGGAAGAGGGTCACAGTTCTTAACACATGCACCCACTCCGGGACCAGGTTTTCCCTTTGACGTCGTCACCCCTTATTGTTCAAGATCAGTTTGGGCTATTAAGAAGTGCCTGGGAAGATCCTGCAATTGTGGCTTGTTCAAGCTGGCTCACAAGACTGCTTTGTGACTTCCAAAAGAGGCTTCTGAGACAGTATCAGTAGAAAGCATTCAATGCTTTTTTTCCCCTTCCACGCTGACCCATTTTTACAGTCAGAAATGCTTCTGTTGGTATATGCAAGCCCAGCCCCTGGTGCTTCTCTATAAAGCCAGTGCGTGGCAGGACCACTGGGTCCAAGTCAGGAGGCCCTGAGAAGCATCCAGCACATAAATCCCTGCGGAGGTGGAAAAATTGGGCGTTGTTGATGTATGCATATTTAATGGCTGTGTGACGGAAGGACCTCTGGTGTCTGCAAATCTGCAAAGGATGAGCACTTGCTGCAGCAAGAGGCAGGAAAAGATGGCAATTTGACGAAGGCCTTTTAACATGGGCAGAGCTACACTTTCCCAGCCCTCAACCTTGTGCTTTGTTCCTTGCCTTTCTCCATTCTTGTACTTCCTGCTGAACCACTGTGTCTCCCTAGCAACAGGTCCCCTTGAGCTTGGCTGTTCTATATATAGCTCTGCCTGGCAGCTCTTTGCCATTGGCACACTGTAAGCAAGTATAAGGCAGGGGATGTACCCTGCCTCCTGAGTCAAGATAAAGAGCAGCTCTCCATGGAAGCCACATCTCTCTGGAGCAGCAGAGGCCTCTGTAAGGTGCTTTGCAGACTCCTGTTTATGTGGTCCAATAATCCAGGTTATTGAGAAAGAGAGAACAATCCATGCCAAGCTACCCTTCAGCTAGGAGAAGGTCTGTTCTCCATAAATAGCCAGGTTCAGTCGCAAAGAGCTATCGGAAGTGCTCTGCAGTGCAATATAATCCTTGACTTATGATCTTAATCGAGCCTGCCCATTATGGCTGTAAGTCATATGGTCATAAAGTGTGTCACCCACATGACTTATTTGATTTTATTAATATTTTTTTTGCAGAGTCATTAAACAGTGCCATGGTTGTAAAGTGAACGCTATAGTTTTAAAGCAAAAAGTTTTTTTTCACTGTGGGCTGTTTTTGCCAAAAACCAGAAGTAAATGTTGGCTTGTCTTAAAGGTGATCGCATGATTGCAGGGCACTTACAAGCACTTGTAAATGCAGGCTGGTTGCCAAGTGACCAACATGTGACTGCGGGGGTTGGGGGTGGGGGGAGTGGTTGTTGGAACTTCAGAGCCAGGTCATAAGTAGCTCTGGGAGGTCCATCATAACTTTGAATATGCTAAGTGACCAGTTGTAAGTCGAGGACTGTCTTTAGCAGACAAGGATCAAAATAGTAAATATAGGAAGGGCCACAGGTCAGAGGTCACTGAGTGATGGGGAAGAGCTACTCAGGCCAGTTCTTTGCATGGGAGCAACCACTTTCTTCAGGTAGTATAAAAGAGAAGCAGGGAGGGGGGGTGGCAGGTAGTGAATAGTGTTTTCTTTCCCAATCTGGTGCCTTCTGTGTGGATTTGACTACAATAGACTCAACACTACTTAGCCAAAAGATTTGAGGAAGATGAGAATAGTAATTCAACAGCATTAGAAGCAGAGCACCAGGTTTAAGAAGGGAGCTTAAGGGAGTTGCAATGCCAGCAAGAGCCATACCACCAAATATAACAGTCTTCCAAGTACCATAACTGGCAGCAATAATGTTTCTGGGTTTCTGACGGAAAGAAGCCTTTTGCATCTGCTGCAACCTGATCCTTTTAACTGAGATTACATGAGACTTGCACATAATCTACAATGCATAATCTATTTGTTCCCAGTGTTGGCTTTCATTCGGAGGCTTTGCGTGGAAAATTCATATTCCTGTATGTTAAAAGAAGCCTTCAAGTTTGTCAGTAAAATCAATATTAGTGGCTGAGGGGCCATTGTCTATGTACATTGAAGTAAGATAATAGTGGATGGGACTATTTTAGATTGCCATAATTATATAAGCCATTTTGGGCAGAACACTGCCAGGCTATTTTTTTTTAAATAGCCTAATCCATTTTTTTTTTCCATACAAACTCCTGGCATTCTAAATGAGCATGTCAGTCAGATATGCTAGTCTTCCACATGAAAGGAGGTGTGGGAATGGGATGGAGGAATATTTAAACAAGTAATTGGCCAATTACAATCAAGAAATATGGTAAACAGTATAGTATGTATTGTTTCTCATACCTAAGAAAGCTGTCCATTTATATTTCAACATAAGTAAAATAATGGAGCATTAATGGTTCCTAAAAAGAAAGAAACAGGAAGGATGTCCTGTTTTCTAAGCAGAAATAAGATTTTATTACTTTGGAATATTTGCTCATTTAGGAACATGGATAATAAGAGTCTACCACTTTGGAATACAGTAATTGCTCTTGGCATTGAGCACTGTGAATATGTCGAAATAAAGTTGTTCCAGGAGGATTGCATATTGTTCCTACTTGGGCATTATAGTAAATTAAGTTTACTTTGTTAATTTTTTGTAGCATAATGTTTTGTTGGCTTGTACGAGTCTGCTGGAGTTTTAAATCCCTGTTGAGATAGACTATTTTTTGCTTGTAGCACATGCTGTTATTTGATTCTGTGTAGGTTGATTAGGACATAACAGAAGGGGGAAGCCATTAGCATAATGCTTTTTAGCAAAAGGAGGAAATGGAATGAAATGACCTGTGTCTCCTTTGAAGAAGGGTTCTGGGAATAAAGGAGAAGAAAATACTTTTCTTCTTCATGGATTCAGAAGAGATTTTGCTGTCCAACAATGTTAGGTTACATTAGAGCAGGGCTGTAAAAGATGCGTCATGCACTCGCCACACCCATGCCCAGTTTAGCGAAGGGGGGGAAAGTCCCGATACGTGATGCCACCGTAACGACATGACAACCCTGCACTAGAGCATGTGTTGCCTCAGTGTTCATCTCACTTAGCAGCTATTTCCTTTGGTGCATCTATTACACCCGAGAAAAGGCACCTTTTTCATATTTATCTGTGGAAGAAAAGTTGCTAACTTAGGTTAAGGCAGTATTAAAAAAACAGAGTTCAATTTTGAATTTGTCTGAGTATTGTCCTAAATTTATATAAACTCGTTACGTTCTGAGTTTGGCTGATTTTCCAAGACAGAGTCTTGGAACCAGGTCAGAAGATCAATAATGGCCGGACCAGGAGCATTATTGGTATGACTCCTGCCTTCTTAAAAGAAGTGCATCTAAAAGTATCCCAAACTCTCTGACTTGCTCTGAACTGTAACTGCTGTTGCTCCAGGCCTCCAAGGCTGGATTTTCCCCTTCCAGTGGAATGAGGCAGGCATGTTGTAACTGAATCCCCCTGAAGCGGGAAGAAGCAGATGACATTTCATTCATGTTCCCTTGCAGAGAAGGAAGTAGCCACTGACACAGAGAAAATGGACATGAAAATTCAGGAAAGCAGGCTGCCCTGAAACTCTTCTTCCCCTGCCCCTTCTTGCTGATGCTTGTCTTGCAAATGACAGAACACAAGTATGCCCAAGTGTACACAAACGAGCTGACGTTTGTGCAAGTACTGGCCTAGTTAAAAGTGGTTGGGAGCACAGGTCGTTTCTGCTTCTCTCCCAGCTAGGCTGATCAGGTATCGGTATGATGAAGAGAGAATATTTCTTCCCTCCAGTAATGTTCACTTGTAGCAGCCTTTACTTGTTCTAAGACCAAATTTCCACATCTTCACTTCATCCATGGAGATATTCATGCAGAACTTTGATTTCGGTGGTATGAGTTTGTTATCTGTTAAAGCCATTGTGCTTCAGAAATCTACTACTTTACACGGTGGTAGTAGTAGGCAGCTGTTTCTCTGTTTGGTAGCTGCTTTCCCTGTGTTGTTGAAGGGTACATACTAGAAATGGGCAGGACCAAGACCACACCTGAGCTGCCTCTCTCTCCCCCACTTTCTATCATCCCCCTTTCCTCTGGCTGGTCTGCTAAGAAAAAGAAATGTTGCTGTAGCCAGAAGTTGAACTAATTGCTTATGGAAGGCATACAGTAAAGCAGAAAGTAGAGGTCACCTTCTGAAGATTTCCAGCAGATTCTTAGATATTCCTAAGGGTTTGGAATTGGCAAGTGCCATCACTTGCCAATAGTTTAGTCTATATGATTGCCAAGACTTTCATAACCACTAGCTGCTGCTGTATAATTGAAGGTTGAGACATGGTAGGTGTAATTTGATGCTTGGATTTAGTATAAGTACTTACTAAATAAATAGTTTAATATAGTGCTTTAATATATCATTATATTTTATCCCCCTTTTTATATATAATTTAATGTGACCAACATACCAAATATCCTGCCTCCTACTTTCCTCACAACTCTGGGATGTGGGTTGGATTGAGAAAGAATGACTGGCCCAAATTCACCCAGCCAGCTTTCTTTTCTAAGGCTTAGAACTCATATATTGTATTATACTTGATATTGCGTTTGGTTTGCTTACTGGTTTGTTTTTATAGAATTTCACAGAATTTCACAGAATTTCACAAAAGCAGATCCTAGTTCTTTACCACCACCCCCCAAAAAAACCCTTACAAATCTGTATTGCAACAATATGTGGGCAGATAATAAAGGTGGTGAAAGGGAGAGTAAGCAATGGGAGCAAGAAGAGATGGTAAAAGAAAGTACAACTCTCTGTATTTAAGTACATGACTGTGGGCCTAATAGATTGAAAAGAGAGCAAAGAGATCTGGGAATGTTGATGGACAGCTCCCTAGTGCTACCAATCAAGATAAACTGTTCATGTTTTGTGTGAAATGTGAAGATAAACAAAACCGAGAAAACATGGATCTGTTATAAATGAATGGTACTATTTGCACCTTCTATATTGTTCACAGATAATACTATAAAAACATCCTCAAAAACACTCAGAATCTCTTGATCGGGGTCTTTGCGTAGCTCAGCCCTATTAAAATCATTTGCACAGTTCATTCATGAGTTTCATGCCCATAGAGTTTAATACCCTGGGAGCCTAAGACTTTGATAATTGTGCTGCTATAGCACAGCTACTGTGTCAATACTCTGGAGGTTGTTTTGCAAAGATTTGTTTCTGGTAAGAAAAGATGTTAGTTTGTCAGGAGATAATTGTGATCCTTCTTTGCAGCATTGCTTAGCATTTTAGTTATTGTATAGTAAGGGCTAGGCAGTGTATCATTGTGCCAAGATTTCAGGCCATTCCTTTCAAATAACTTGCCCTTTTCTTGTCATAAATGTAATAATACATAACTGATATTTATATTTTATTGTTTTATTGAGCATTATATCTGCTTTTCCAAAAAATATTCAATGCTGCCTATGATACATGTTAATGGGCAGTGCTTATCAAAAGATTATAACATGTAAGATGACGGAAGAGATTTCCTGAAAGGGTCTTCTGCTTTACCGAAGATGGTGCTGCCTTGTGCTGGAGGAATTTCTTCCATTTCTGGGGCCTGAGAATAGTTGGGCTTAGTTTATGTTCAAAAACAATCAATGCCCCTATGCTAACCATAGTTGCTGTGCAGGCTTCTTAATGCTGTCTTCCACAATTACATGGCTCCTCTTCCAGACTGAACTCCCATGCTCCGTCCCTTTTCAAGATCAGAGGTTGTGCTTGCAGCAGGTTGGTGACGGGCGTATACCGTAGTCATTTTAGGGGCGTATAGTAATTTTAGAGGCGCAAATAAGCGTGTGGTCCAAGATCCTGCTGCTGCCGCTCTGCTGTGAGGTGGGAGCCAGAAGCTCAAACGGAAGAGTACTTTTAGGCTGACCCCTTTGGCTTTGAATGGCGTTGGAGAGGCCTTGTACTTTCCACATATGCACTTGTAGCTGCCACCGGTGTTCGTTGGCATTTCATTCTGAGCAGGAGCGGCCGCCCATCCTTCGTTTTTGCAGCTCCTCGCCGAACGGCGCTCAGCGCCTGGAAAGTAGGCGGACTCAGTCCCGTTTTCCGCAGATCCAGAGTGAAAATCAAGAGTTTTGAAAAGTGCAGCCTAGTCTCTTTGCACAGCGTTGGGGCGACTGTAGCCCGGTGATTGCACATCCCGGGGCGCAAATGGCTGGAAGGCCTCTTACAACTTTGGGAGAAGCCTGCGGCCCCATGCTGGGGAGGTGGAGGTGGCGCTGGTTCCGTATATTGTGCTCCTGCCCCCTCCCCCGCGGCAGCCAGACGAGCCTTGCAAGCACTCTTATCGCCCCCCCCGCCGTCACCTTTCTCTCGCACCCCCAGTTCCATTTTGGCCAACCAGGAACCCGGGCCGTCGTCACGTGGCCCGGAGTTTCCCAGACAAAGAACATTGGCTGCGAAGCCCCCCCGCGCCCCCTCCTCGCTGAGCCCCCTCGCTTGAGCTCCCTCGACAGGATCGTGGCTGCTGCAGCGCTGGGACATGCAGGCAGGTATGGAAAAGAGCAGGGGGTGCAGGAAAATTGGAGGGGGGGTGTCGTTACTTCCCTCAAAGCCTATGAGTGCAAAACACGAGAGGGCTGCAGCACTTGTGGCGGATTCGATTTTAATTTAATTTTGGTGTTTTTTTTGCAATGGGGGTGCATCCCCAAGGGTGGTGGGTCAGAACTTTTCTTTTGGGTTCTGTTTTTGAAAGAGGATGCAGTGGACTTAATGGGAGCATCTTTTTTGGGGAGGGGAGTCAAGTTCTCAGATGCTAATAAGTACTTGAATATATTAGCTGCACTAAGAAACGGGGGGGGGGCGGGGAGAAAAAGTCATTATTTGGCAATAGTCTTTCTCCTTTTTTTTTTTTTAAGGAAGGTTGCATGCTCACTTGATAAGATAGCAGGATGCAACTGGCATCAAAAACTTTTGTGGGTAGGAAGAAGGAATAAAAAGAGGTGGAGAAAGTCTGCTTGTCTCTGCTCTCTATAAAAAGTTTTTAAAAGCAAAGCAAGAGAAGGTGCACTGAGATTCATTGTTTCCAGACTCTTCATATATATATTTTGGCATGCGAGGAGGGTCAAATCCACCCTTGAGATTAGAAAGGGTGCTTCTTCCTTAGGGATAGATAGTGGGACGAAGCAATCACTTTAAGAATGGGGGCTTCTTGGCTGTTGCCTTCCTTCCCTTCAAACTGTCAGCCCTCCATTTTAGAGACTTCCTTGTGCTTTAGCACTTTTCTTTTTCCAGACTGTCCAGGCCCCAAAGCCTTGGTTTGCTGCCTTTCTTGGGAGGAAAAGGGACAAATGAAAGGAGGAAGAGGAAAACAAGATTTTTCCCGATAACCTTTTCTGAGACCCCTTGAATGCCCAGCCAGCATGACAGTAGTTCTGCCAGATTACCTGGAGCCACACTTGCTCCAACCCTCGTTGGAACCAACTATGCATTATGTGAGGAAGTGGACGTGGGTGGAGGGAGGCTGAGGTGAAGATATGGCTGGTTGGCAAACAGGCACTGGAACAGACTTGAAGAAAGGCAGGGAGATGGTATTGGAGGTCTGCCTTGAAGGAATATTGGAGGTGGGAGAACAGATTCCCCCTTCCCCCCACCCAACCCAGTAGCTGAGGCAAAATTCTCAGTTTGGTAGATATTAGTTGTGGGCCTGATGAGGGGAAGATTGTGAAGACAGGCTGCAGTTTCTTATTTCCTACAAGCGCTTTAAAAACCTCAGAGGAAAAGGCTGCTCCTTCATGATATGGTACAGTGAGGGGCCACTGAGATTGGAAAAGTGTGAGGTTTTGGCTAAAGGAAAACAGTAAAAGCATACCTGCATTTGGATGTGAATGTGGGCCTGGTTTTCCAACCCATAGTGGTATACATTCTCACCAGAAACCATTTGCAATAGAAATGAATCTATCCAAGAAAAATAACATTCCCTAATTACAAGAAGCTTAGAATTAAACCAGTATTCAAGAAGCAAAATCATTTGTCATCTTAGCCAGGTCTCATATAATGCAAACCTGATAAAATGCTTTACTGGGAGTCAACAAGATTTTTACCTTTCTGTTCAATCTGGCCTGTCCTGCTCCACTAGAAGACACTTTCTACAAATTTATGGCATAAATTTTGATTAAGGAGAACCAACTAAAATTCCCTGCATGCATCTTTTTTTTCCATTCTGGTCTTCCTGTTGTTTTTAGATTGCAGCCTTGCTCCATTTCCTGTTTCTCAACAGCTCAGGGATTAAGCTCCATTTGCTCCACTTCTTCAATATTCTTTTGAACAATTTAAACTCCAAAGACCACTTGCTATTCACTTGAGAGGAAATATGAAGAACAACATACCAAACCATAGGTGCAAGTTAACAAAACAAAGCTGATGTATTCACATAATATATCATGCCTAAGTAAAGCATATGACACCGTCAATCTTAGTTCATATAACATATGAAGACCTAAAGGTTTCAGGGAGTTTCAATCCGTGGTCTGCTATTGTATAACCTGTACCTGCTTCTATTCCTCATTATTCAGGACTGCTCTTGCTAAGTATATAGTAAGGATGATTCATCAGGTGATTATTTTTGGTGCAGCAGATATTTGAAACTTTAAATCGAATAATTCTTTATTGCAACTGTTAACCAACCCATGAAACTATTAGGAAGAAAATAGCAACTTCAGAAGGCCTATCAGGGCAACTTTAAAGAATAAAATACATTTAATTCATAGAAAAAGATAAACTAATTCCATAATCAGAAGCCTCCCAATACCATCCAGTATGAATCTTCCATCCTATGTAAACTTAATTGGCTTCTTCTTAAACCCGTCAGGGTATTTAGGGTTAGTAACCTTTCAGCAAGAGTATTATGCCAATAAGGTATGCTTACATGATCTGTTCAATCAGTGGTTGAATAAAACAATCCAGATGGCTTAAGTGAAAGCACTAACTAAGGAAAACTGGAAGAATCCATCAGCAGGGAAAACCTTGCAGTCCTGGCCAGTCTCATGGGAGAATAGGACAGGTTGTGGACCTCTCAAATGCGGGTTTCTTGCTGGTTCTATTACTGTAATAGAATGAGCAAGAAACCCTTCTGTTTATTTCTTTTAAAGCAAAACATAACACTTCCTACAGCCCTTGGTTCCTGTTCACATCTTTTTACTATTTCTGTCAAGCAGGGAATCGTTTCTCCATAGGCAATCAAGGGGAATAGAAGTTACAGCCCTACTGATGATTTCCATAGCATAGTCTGCATTTATACCATTTATAACAAGTACTGGTAGTTTAAAAGAAGGATTTTCTCATAATATAAATGGCCACCCCACTTTTACCATCGCCAAATGGAGTTTTGCAAACTTTTGTTCTTTGAAAAATGTCTTTTAACCAAAGACAATACTATCTGTCTCCACATTGATTATTAGCTAGTCTGTTTACTGCCTTGCCTAAGGGATAGATAAACAGTGGAGGCATAACTAGTAAGATGTGCCTCTCTTAAATATTTCCATTTTGACCATTTTTCTTTCCTTCCTCCTTCCCAGTTCCTTTGGCTTGTAGAGTGAAGTCTCTTCATTAGTGGCTGAATGTATTCTTGATATCTACTGATAACCCTGTTTCACAAACATATACAATCAGAGAGGTTTGTTATTGTTTACAAGGGAAAGGAGGATCCCTGAAAGTGTTGGATTTTCTTTTTGTGAAACTCCTCCAACTCCTGAGATAGCAAAACATTTCTCAACCATGTATGAAAGTATTAACAGTTTCCCCAATTGGCTGGCCTGTGTTGGGAACACAGTCATTTAAGGGGAACAGAGAAAGCTCTGAATCTTTCCTAAATATTGAAATAAAAGCCCCATTGGCAGTGTTACTTTCTGATATTTAGCAATATGATTATCCCCTAGGCTCATATTAAGACTTTCTGTGAGTTGCATGGAGAAGCCGGGCAGTGGCTGTAGGTACTGTGTTACTAAATGAGCCATTTAGATTTAGCTATAGAGTACAAGGACTGAAAAATCCAGCAAACAAGGACTTAAGTGCTTGCATTCTTAAGTGGATTTTACCAGGAGACATTTATATCCTGCTCTTTTCTCTGAGGTTCTCAAGAGAAGTAGCCTTTTAGCATTATATCATAGCCATTGTTCATGTGAAGTAGAGAATTTTGCTCCAGGTCTACTCAAGAGGCTTTGTAACTCTGTAAAGGTTTAGAGCTGGGTCTTTCTTCCAAGTTCACTGTTCTGGTTTCTACAACAAGCTGGCTTTGCAAAACCAAAAGAATATAAACAGTGTTTTTTTAATGCAGAAATTATTGCGTTAACAAAATCTCCCTTGTGCAAACCCAGAAAGCATTGAAGGCAAGTGATTAGATTCATATAGTTTGCTTAATCTTTAACCTGGATTAACAAAATGCAGTTGTGGTTTTAGAAATACGAGTCAATGGATGGAAGTATTTGGGCGGCCTTGTTTGGGTTTAGAAACTAAACAGGATACATTTTAGTTAGTACCCAGAAGGGACAATTCCAGGGCTGAAAGTTACAAAGTTGGAAAAAACATTTCCAAAGGAGGCAATGGAAAACTGCTCCATATTGTTAAGAAATTTGGATGATTTGTGTAGTCCCCAGGACCTAGGATGTTTTTTTTAACCTTGGCTCAATATGTGATAGCTCGCTTTGCATAACATGCTAAAATAATGACTAGGGTTTGACTGAACCATATGCCAAGACCTTGAGTTCTAGACTTGTCTTGATAATGAAGCCAGCTGGGTGATCTTGGCCCGGTCATTCTCTCTCAGCCCTAGGAAGGAGGCAAAAGTAAAGTTTTTTTCCCCAAAAAAATCTTCAGGGGCTTGTTCAGACAGTTGTCCTGAGTCAAAAATTGACTTGAAGACAAGCACAAACATTTTCAGTGAACAGTAGTATTTTAAAAGAAATCTTTTCCTCCTATTTTTAAAATTGTAAAATTAAAAAAAAAGAGTGCAAAATGCAACAGGTAAAATAATTTAAAAATTAAATAGATAAATACTAAAGTACAACTTAATAAAATTAAACAAGACTTGCACTTTAAAAAAAGCATGATTACAAATCACACCATTTTTCATTTTAAAATTTATGCCCTTTCTTAGGCAATGTACAGGGACTCTCAATTTTATTCTCCTGATGTCAGAAAATTAGTGAGGGGCCTTGGTGCTCTCTGAGCTTGGTTGTTTTCTTGCAGATGTTTCATTACCAAACTAAGTAACATCATTAAGACCGCAACAGCCACTACATAGGACAAACAGAAGACCAGCAGAGCGCATTCATGAACACCAACTAGCAGTTAGAAGATATGATGAAAACTCCTTAATTTCACAATGCATGGACAGACTTAAGATTAGTTTCAACTAGGAAACTTTGACCATGGTAAATCAAGCCAAGACCACTCCTACCAACACTGACAAAGGAAACCATTAAGAATATAAATTGAGAGCAAACCCCACTCCCTACTAGCACTGATGATGTGATATCATGCAGTGCACTGCAATGTTTGCAACAAAACTGAGCTCAGAAAGTACCAAGGGCCCCTCACCTAATTTTCTGACATCAGGAGAATAAAATTGAGAGTCTCTGTACGTTGCCTAAGAAAGAGCATAAATCTTGATAGTTCAATCCTGAGCTATAAATATTCTCTTCTATCAAAAAAATAGGTACTAAACAAGTCTCCCTAGAATTGAGCATTAGCACCAAGACATTTGCTTTCTGAGTAGCTATCACTAAAGAGGAGTAACTAAAGCAGAATTTTTGTTAAACTTTATAGGCAGGCATTTGTTGAGATAGTATGATCCTAAGAATTGAAGAGTTATAAAGGTCAAAACCAGTATCTGAATTTAGCCCTATAAATAAGCAGCCGCCATTGCTTTCAAGCCATGAGAAACTAATAGAATCCCAGAACTAATAAGTGGATGAAGGTTGCATTGTCAGCACTCTTAAGAAGAGGAGGTGAAGAGCTAATGGCTCTAAACCTCTCCTAATGACAATTAATATTACCTGAATTAATATTTTGTAACTTAATGAGTTGAACGAACCGAACCCATTTTAGTACTTTAGGATTAGTGTACCACCGTATATCATGCAGACTCAGAAGATACCACAACTATCAAATCTGTTATGTGAATGCAGCCAAAATATAGTTAAACTAACTGCTTTCTATTGAACTGATGAAGCTTCTTGGAAGAGAAATGGAATGTCTTCCTCTTCCTCCTCAAGGAAAAAACAGTTCAGTTGCCTTTTGTTCATAGAAATCTTTTGAGATTTCTATGAACTATTGCAACATTAAGAGGGCATGGTTCTGATTCTTTCTTTTAAATCTTGTCATCTTAAATCTTATGCCTGTTCTGTGGAGTAATCTCTCCCTCTCTCCCCAAAATATATCACAGGCCCCTCCTCTTCTTGACTTTAGGAAAGCTGTTAAAACCCGACTTCCCCCAGGCATCCTTTTCCCAGGCATCTTGGGCTACTCCAGTGGAAGCCTCCTTGTAATTCTTTTGTTACCTGCTTGGTTACCATTTTATATTTGACATTTATATAATATTGTTCATTAAATAGGGGTTTTCTTCTTTGATTCGTTCGTTTTTCTGCTGTATGCTGCCCAAAATCACACTGCTTGAGTTGGGCAGACTTATCAATCTTAAAAAGTGAATACATACAATAAAATACTAATAACAGCAGAACCTTGTAGTTTCAGAATTCAAGAGAATATCTAGCTTTATTAGAGATTTCCCATTGTGTTCTGTTTTAGGTCAGACAGAAACCCTCTTTATTTTTCATACCTTTAATCTCAGGAACACAATTCTTTCATTGAACTCCTTTTCCCCCTTCTTTTCAAGTAAGCAACAGAAACACGTTTACTTTAGAGGAGGCTCAGTTCTCAGAAAGTCAGCCACTATCTAATACAGCCCAGAAATAGTGCACACTGTGGGCTTCCTGGATACCTCCTTCTCTTCCTGTAGGTCAGCCTTCCCCAGAACCACTTGGGCATGACCTACAGAGGGCTTCAGCCCCCATGATACCTAACTCAAGAGACAAACATACAAACAATTAAAACATCACTTTTCTTCAGAAATGTCTAATCCTTACTTAGTTCTTTTTTTTATATAAAAGTGTTTTATTTTTATAACAACAAAAAACAAACATATAAAACCTTTCTTTTCCATAGTGTGTCAGTTGGGTACATATTTCTTTGTGCATAAAATAATGTTATCATACATATTTAACTTGTATATGTTTATAATCATTCTAATCAGTATCTTATATCGCATATATCACTTATTCTATTATCCTTAGCTTTATAATTGTTGACTTTCAATAATATATTTCAAATTCATTTTCTTACTCTAACTCATCTATTTATCAATAACAATATATTATACTATGCTTATATAATTCAATTCTTTACTCTTCTATCCAGCCATTCATAAAATAAATTCCAAATTTTACAATAGTCTTTTCTTCTTGTTCTCTAATTGCCATTGTCAGTCTACTTATTTCTGCACATTCCATTGTTTTCTTAATTATTTTCTCCTCTTGTCGGAATTTTCCATTTCTCCAATTTTGTGCAAATACAATCCTAGCTGCTGTTAACATATTGATAATCAAATACGTTAACTCTTTGTTATAACCCTCAGGCAAAATTTCCAATAAAAATGTCTGGTTTTAAGTCTATAGATTGTTTTATCACAGGGGTGGGCAAACTACGGCCCGGGGCCACATCCGGCCCGTTGGTCTGTCCAATGCGGCCCGCCCCTGAAAAAAATCACTGCCATTGGTCTGTCCAATCCGGCCCGCCCCTGAAAAAAAATAGCTGGGTGTGGCGTATTGCCCTGTGCCGCGTGGCCCCCAAAGCTGCAAAACAGTGCGGAGCAATCTAGGGGTAGGAAAGAAAAGAAATTTGCAAAGGCCTCGGCTGGGAGTTCGAAATCACCTTCGAGTGCGACCTCTCCGAAGGTGAGTCCCGCCGATCCCCCTTTTTTTCCGGGGCTTCCAGGCATAACATTTGCAAAGGCAAAGCTTGCAGGCTGGAGCGCTCTTCGCCGAGGAGCGGGAAAGGTTCCACCCAGCGGGCGGGGCGGGCTGCTTGGAGCCACCTAAAGCTAGGCCGCTGCTGGTGGAGCCTTGCCCTGCCTTGGTGCCCCGTTCCCGGCTCGGCGGTCCTGCTCGGCGGCACTTTAAAAGCCTGCTCCCAGCACCCGAGCAACTTCCCAGCAACTTTCGGCTTCGTTTTTAACTCGCGGGCGCCAGGCATGATATTTCGCTCTGAAAAAAAAATCGGGCCGGCCAAAAGAGACCCCCGCTGCGCGCCCGGGAATGCCCGCTGCTTTCCCTTGCCGGGCCGGGCGGCGGCGTGTTGCACGGAGGCTGGTCTGTGGCTGGCCCAGCTCCCTTTTCCTGCCGCTCAGCGGCCTCCGCCGCACCGGCCGGGCTTCGCTCAGGTATCCGGCTGGGGCTGTCAGGAGTTGCTACCGCCGGCGCAGCTCCACGTGGCTCCAGTCCTGCGTTGCCTCGGGAAGGAAAGGCAAAACCAGGAGCCGCTGCTGCCGTTGCAAAGCACCGCCGCGGCTCTTCCTTTTGCCTTTCCTTCCCGAGGCAACGCTGGACTGAGCCGCGCCAGCGTAGCACAGAAGGTTGTCTTTGCTATGCCTGCCTAGGTATTATATTGGCCAATTTCATACAATATGCTATCCAAGACAGTTAAAAATCTTCAGGTTGTGTTTACACAATGTGCAAAGTTGATTAGTGTCAACTTTGATTACTTTTTTTTCTGCCTCACACATTAAATGAAATCAATGGTTTAGTTTACTTTAGAGCAGGGGTAGTCAACCTTTTTATACCTACCGCCCACTTTTGTATCTCTGTTAGTAGTAAAATTTTCTAACCACCCACCGGTTCCACAGTAATGGTGATTTATAAAGTAGGGGACAAAACCCCTACTGCCCACCATGAAAGCTGGAATGCCCACTAGTGGGCAGTAGGGACCAGGTTGACTACCACTGCTTTAGAGTGTAGTTTTGCCTGAACGTAGAAAGTTAAGTTAATGCATTCAGGTTGAGTTGTGCCAACCTGTAAGGTTTTGGTTTTAGAAATACACAAACCCACTCCCTTAATAGCAATAGCACTTAGACTTATATACTGTTTCACAGTGTTTTACAGCACCTTCCAAGTGGTTTACAGAGTCAGGATATTGCCCCCAACAATCTGGGTCCTCATTTTATCAATCTTGGAGGGATGGAAGGCTGAGTCAACCTTGAGCCAATCAGGAATTGGAATCAGAATTCAGGAACGAATTCCTGGCTGTGAGCAGAGCTAGCCTGCAATGCTGCATTTTAATCACTGCGCCACCAACTCTCTTAACCAACTCCCTTCCCTCGGACTTACTGGATCACCACCATAGCCCTCAGTTCCTAACACAGCAATCCTAAAATGATGAAATATGCTTCATGACATGATGAGAACACATTTTCATACATACACTGTATGTAAGTGGCCAGATTTTGTCACAACACACACGATGTCATTTCACCACTCCATATGGATGCCTATGGTTGCTCTATCCATCTTTGTGAAGCTCTTAGCATTAAAAACTTAGCATTAAAAACACCATGGGCAAATAGGCGGCAATATAAATCCAATAAACAAATAAAAACTGGCATGAGCAAAACAGAATAAAGGTTGAAATAATTTACCTAGTAAAGAAATTGCATATGTTGGGTGGCTTCCTATCACTCAAGAAGCTCCAGGGGGTGGGTGGGAATTAAGATACAGCAAATGAATAGCTGTTTACTTCGCTTCTGATATAAATACTAGATCACATGTGTATTTTTCCAATGGGTATATAACAGAAATTAAGAAATATGGCATTATAAAGTCCAAAAGCTGTGAAGAGAAGAACACTTCTATTCAGAAGTATACAAAACATTCTGCTATGTACTTGGATATTTATATTTATTATTTGCTTTCCCCCTAACCATTCTCCAAGAACCTGTGCTTCAAAACTCAGGCAGATATTGTACCTCTGCTATACAGGTAATCGTTGTCTTACAGCTACAATTGAGCCCAAAATTTCCATTCCTAAACAGGACAATAAATGGTTGTAAGCCAAGGACTACCTGTACATTAAAGTGACCTGGGTTTTTGTTTTTTGCTTTTGTTTTTGCTTTTGGATGAGACTGAAAAAGATGCCACTGCAATTCAAAGGCAACTTGTTACACAGTGCAGTTGTTAAACCAGCTGCTTTTTGTTTTTGTTCAGAAGCCTAAAAAGAGTGAGCTGCTTTAATGAGTAGCACAGAGGCGCATAGTACTTGCGAGGCTCAAGACATTTTCTGAATACACTTCCATTTTCCTTTATTGTTATTCTTTTTTGTATTAGTTCAGCTGGCATGCCCTGTTGAGGGGGGAAATATATCCAGGACACATGTTTCCTTAACTCTGTACTTGGAGAAAATTCATAGGGATCCCACCTGAGTATCATGATGCAAAAATTAAGCAGTGGAATCTTTAATATATGTTTTGTTATTTTAAAAAGTCCTGCATCTAAAAGAAATGAGTCTTAGTTTGCATGACATGACTAAATCAGATCAGTTTAGTAAGTTTAATTTTAATTTGAGTGGGTTTTTTTTTGTGCATATTGTTAAGCTAGTCCACTTGATTTGCTTATGCTTCATTGATTGTTCAAATACAATAGTATTTGGCCAGGAAGTTAAGCAGGGATGTATTTCTCACCTATATACACATTAAATTCTGGGTCCTGTTTTTAAAAATGAAATATTTACGATACCTGCTTAGTTTTAAAATTGGTTGGTTCATATTATACATGGCAGGAGCTCTTATCCACGACTATATTTCAAGTGGTAAGTTAAACATAAAAATTTTAGGCCTTCCTTATGCAAATACTTCACAAAGTAACTGAAGTAATCAACTAAAATGTTTTGGTAATTACTTTTATCACTGTTAAGGGAAGTAGTAAACAGCATAATACAATACATAATAGTCATTAGCCAGTATGGATAAAGGAAAAGCAAAGGCAGGCTCACAGGTGCTCTGTAAAAGCATCTATTCAAAGTAATTAATCAACAGAATAGAAAAGACCATTGGTGAAAAAAGTTAGATAATGAAGCAAGGGGTATTTTACATAACTTTGCATCTAAAAGGTATCAAAGAAATGCTAGATATTTTGTGGGGAGAAAATTCTTGGTTGAGTGCACCTACAGAAGACTCATGATCACTCTGGAAACTGTCCTTGATCACTCTGGGAATTGCCCATCTAATCAGTGAGGGAGTGGCGAGGGGGAGGAAATGTTTAATGCTGGCCCCAGGTCTGCATTATGGGTCTTTTATTTGTGTTTTGCCAGAGATCTTTCCAATGCAAGGTAAGAGTGTTTCAGAATTGAAAGTACAAACTGAAAGTACAATCAGAGCTGAAGAAGCTTCTTGGATGAGAAGCGAAAACAGAAATCCAGTTGCCTCTTGAAGAAAGCACCTTTGGTACAATGTAATAAACGGGGGAAAAAATCAGTAAATCAGTTCAGAGGAGGAGACATTTTACTTGGACAATAAGGATTGCTAAGTGTGTATTTGTTTTTATGATGCCAGTGTCTCAGTTTAAAAGTTTAGACCATTTATGATTAGCGCTGATCAACCAGCTTGACTTGCTGTTCTGTCATCAAATATGATGTGCATCTGTGCCTGTGCATATAGCAATGTCTGGGAAAGAAAGTATTTGATTTCAACATTTTATTTTGTGTATGGAAAACACTTTAGCTATTTTCATATGAGGCTCTACAGAAATCCAGTTCTGTTACCTCTGGTCATAATTCAAAATGTGATATATACAGTACCTGGCAATGACTAGAAATCCTATTAAATTTAGAGCAGCTCCATGTGAAGAAGATAAGTATTTGTTTTAATCCAGATATTTGCGTGTATGTATGTATATAGGCAGGAACTAGTTTCTACCATGCTCTCTTGTTACTGTCATCCTTGAGATCACTGTGATGGCAAAGAATTGGAAAATAACAGAACTGATAGGCATTTGATGTATTTACATTTGGCAATCCATAGGAAAATTTCCAATTATCCTTCCTTTGTAATATTTATGACATTTAAGTTATGAGAAAACTTTTTAAAAAATTCCTTTGGTTCAGGCCTGTTCCCATCTTGAGACACTGCTTTGATAATTTCATTTTTCTCTTTCTTGGAACATATTCTTCTCTTTAGAAAAAAGGGGAATGGTCTTAAACCTTCCTAATAGCGCAACTAGAGATAAGCATGCTTACAATAATAAATATTTAGTAAGAGTTTTGTGCTCATTTCTAAATGTGTACTAGAAGCTACTTCTACACAGTTGTTTTTGTTTGGAATTTGCCTGAGGTATGTAACTCACTATTCGAGGTCAGAGTTCAGGATTCTGGTTGCCCAACTTGGATTTAATGTGACACTTTAGCCCTGCATCGAGACATCCTGTGATCTCAAAATTATTTTTTTGCAGCCTCCAGAGACTATGCGGATTATGCTGTCAAATTTCATCAGTGTGCTTGCTGAAAATCATCAGTTTCCTGTTGTTTTGAGGCAGGAAATCAAGAAAATTGTAACATAACCATAAAATATGCTTTATGCCGCTGAAATACATGCTGAATGTTTTTTTAAAACCAGTTTAATGTATGATATTGTAGCCTGATGCTCCTCCATGCTTTTGTTGTTTGCAGGTATTAATATATTTATATTTTATTTGCCTTATTTGAAATTGGACAAAATCTGCTTTCATCTATGTTGCCATCAGAGATCTAGCACAACAGATGGTATAGCAATATTTTACATAAATATAAAAAACCAAACAAAAGTCTAATTAACCAATACTCTCTACTGTAATTGTAGTTCTACCAGGTGTACAACATAACTTAGATTATATTGCACTTTCCCCTATCTACTGTGGTGTTTGATCCAGCTGAAAATTGCTAAGTGTAGTCTCTGCCTGCCCAAATATTACAATTCTTGATTCATCTATTCCAGAAAATATCGACAGCTCCTACATTCTCATGGAAACACAATTATATTCCTAACAGAAAAGGCAATTAACTGACTAGGTATTTTATGGTTAGGTACAAAGCAGGGTAGAGCTATTTTCCTACACTGTGAGGCATATTTTTATTTTTTCATAGTAGGATTGCCCACCCTGATTTTCTTCTTCTTTTTTTTAGTGCTTTTACTCTTTTGTCTGTCTGTCTTATACTGCTCTGTTATGGAATGTGGGATTGTCCCAGTGGGGCAAACTTGTCTCCACCCAGGCAGTCATAGATTCAAGTTTTTCATTTCCTGCCATAGACAGGAAACAAGCCAGCAGTCCCTTCTATCACCACAGTCCCCTTACTGTGGGAATATAAATGATTTCATTCTGGTTTTTCTGAAGACAAATGCAAGATGAGTTAGACTTCCCTAAACTGATGCTCTCCAAAGGCATTTGAATGCAGCACTTGTTATCCTTTTAGCCCAGTGTTTTTCGCACTTGGAAACTTTAATATAGATGAACTTCAACTCCCAGAATTCCTCAGCCAGCAATAAAATATAGGCTGGATTCACACAACATGCTCAACACATTTTCATTGTGTAAAAGCAACTGTTAGATTTTTTTTTAAAGCTTGCCAAGTATGGGTTAGTAGAAATATGACATATGGAAGATATAAGGGCTGGGCAGACTGTTGTAAATTGTACAGCAATTAAAAATAATATATAGTATAATTCATTCTCTCCTGTTCAAAAGATTATGTCGGGTTGCATTATGGTAAAACATTATCTAAATCTCTGGTAGTTTATATGATAGACTTCAATCCTGGAGTCCTTGTAGATTCATGTGCTAAACAATCTGGTACATATAAAACAGTGCAATTGTTCAAATCATCTAGACTTGCTTTTTTAAAAAAGTGTTCCTAACCTTAGAGGGATTAAGTGAACCTATGTTTCTGTCATAATGCCTGTATTCACACAACATGCATAATCAGAGATTTGAATACTTAATACAGGTAAGTCCTTGACTTACGACCACAATTGAGCCCAAAATTTCCATTGCTCAGCAAAATTTTGCCCCATTTTATGACCTTACTTACCACAGTTGTTCAGTGAATCACTGCCATTTATTAAGTTAGTAACACAATTGTGCCCCATTGACTTCACTTGTCAGAAGGTCACAAAAGGTGATCACATGACCCTGGGAATTGCAACCATTATAAATACATGTCAGTTGTCAAGCGTCTGAATTTTGATCACTGCCCATGGGGATGCTACAACAATCCTGAGTGTGAAAACCAGTCCTAAGTCATTTTTTCCAGTGCCATTGTAACTTTTAACAGTCACTAAAAGAATGGTTGTAAATCAAGGAATGCCTGTAGTTGTACCTACATAAAATGCTGTAAGTGTTATAAGCGGCTTAATATAATGTGTAATGCCAGTCCTTTTGGCTATTTTATTACTCAATGTGTTGTGAGGAAGCGGAAAATAGATTAATTAAGTAACCAAGTTTAGTACGTTGTTGTTAGTTGTGAAGTCGTGTCCGACCCATTGCGACCTCATGGACAACGTTCCTCCAGGCCTTCCTCTCCTCTACCATCTTCCGGAGTCCATTTAAGCTCACGTCTACTGCTTCAGTGACTCCATCCAGCCACTTCATTCTCTGTCGTCCCGTTCTTCTTTTGCTCTCAATCTTTCCCAGCATTAGGCTCTTCTCCAGTGAGTTCTTCCTTCTCATTAGGTGGCCAAAGTATTTGAGTTTCATCTTCAGGACCTGGCCTTCTAAAGAGCAGTCAGGGTTGATCTCTCTACTGGTTTGATCTCCTGACTGGTTTGATTGCCTTGCAGTCCAAGGGGCTCGCAGGAGTCTTCACCAGCACCATTATTCAAAGGCCTCAATTCTTTGGCGCTTCCTTATGGTCCAACTTTTACAGGCACACGTTGCAACTGGGAAAACCATACATATGTCAGAGTATATTCATGAACTGGAATAGAGCATGGTAACAAGGTCAGCCAATGAATAGGCATAGCAACTAAGTCAGCCAATGAGAACTGTTTGGAAACTGAAACTAGAAGTAGCCTAGGCGTGGCTCTATATTAAGCTCTGCAGCTCTGAAGCTATGTTGAGCTCTGAGTCTGGCTATTGAAATGAAACTGCTTCTCTCCTCTTGCTTGCCTGCTGAACTAAAGTAAAAGAGAAACTAGCTTGCTTGCTTGCTGAAGACTGGAGCTCTGCTCTGAACTTGCAACATGTTTCTGTCTGAGTTTGCTCCATGTTGGAGAAATCTACAACTGGTTTGTAAAATTTACTTATTATGTTTATAAAGATGTTAAATGAAGCATCAGCATCTGTGTTTATTTTTCTGACGCTGAATTAACGCTGAAAAGCTCTGAATAACATTGCCTTGACTCTACGTGCTTTTGTGGCAGGGTGATGTCTCTGCTTTTTAGTATGCTGTCTAGATTTGCCATAGCTTTCCTCCCCAGGAGCAAGCGTCTTTTAATTTCTTGGTACAATATGAGAATACAATTATTGAGAGATCAAGGATTAGAGTAAAACTTTAAAAACTTAATTCAGAAATAAGTTCTTCAAGAACATTCTCATGACTCTCTACCTTCTTAACTCTGTTCTTTCTGCAGGCTGAAAAGAAAGCTAAGGTAATTGCTGGAATGAATGCTGTGGAAGAAACACCACGGAGCGAGCCCCAGAAGGAGGAGGAGGCTAGCCCACCAGCCTCACAGCAGCCAACTGACCCTGCTTCTCCCAGTGTGGCTACTACCCCAGAACCTGTGGGGCCTGATGCTGTAGACAAGAGCATATCAAAGTCAGCTGATGATGAGCCAGAATATGAGGTGAATCAGAGACAAGAGTTCTGCTCCTAGCATTTGTTTTCCCCATCATTCTAAGCTCCCGGGAACCCTTGTTCTTGAGGCATCTCTAGTTAGCCTTTCCTGTCTCCAAAAGGCATTTGTGGTTGTATTACGGCTAGTTGGATAAAAGGAAAACAAGCCTAGCAGGTGCCACCCATCAAAAGTGCCATGCTAGTGGAAGAAACCACCCCTGTTGATTCCTTTTTATGTACTGAAGCAGCAGCCAGGTATTAGATGCAGTGAATATGCACTGCAGATAGATGGAAGAGCCTGAAGTGGACACATATGATGATGAAGGACAAGGAAATGGAAGAGAAGAATGGGCTTAGGAAGAAGTTCGTTTAACATAGGGGTTGTGAGGAAGAGGTTACAGGAGGAGGAGAAAAGGGGAAATTGTGGAACAAATAAAAAGAAACCAAAGCCTGGATGTAGGGAATAGCTGAAGTTGAGTGGGTAAAGAAACAGGGTGGCAGTTGTAGACTAGAGTGTAGACAAGAGCATATCAAAGTCAGAGAGCTAATGAGAAGTCCAAATCTTTTCACTTAGCTATTGATGCTGTCAGAAAATAACTTTTGGCATTGTTAAAAAAAAAGTCAGCAGATGAATCCCTCTCTGATTCAGAAGAGTGAAAAATAAATAAATAAAATAAATTCCTGCCCATCTGCTTTTTCCTCCTATATAGTTTTTCAAGGCGCATCTCCTTGCCTTTCCCATTTCCTAAGTTCTCTTTCTTTCCAGTCACATTCAGGTTTCTTTCAAAGCATTGCTGACTCACCTTGTTTGTATGTGGCTCTCTGTTCTTCAGCATGTTCTCTGTGAATGATGCATATGGGATTAACAACTGTGCTGCAACCTTCATAAAAAGCATCCAAAATGAGGAGTTTTAGCAGAATCCCTGGCCCTCATTGAGTATTTATGTGTGATTCTCTTCAGTTTTTCCAATCACTATAACAATTCGCTTATTTTTTTTCTTTTCTACTGCAGGATGGCCGGGGGTTTGGGATTGGGGAGCTGGTATGGGGAAAACTGCGTGGATTCTCCTGGTGGCCAGGCCGCATTGTTTCCTGGTGGATGACTGGCAGGAGCCGGGCTGCTGAAGGTACCCGCTGGGTCATGTGGTTCGGTGATGGGAAGTTCTCTGTGGTAAGTGACTGAGCTCAGGCTGGGTTTTCTGAAAAGGTCCCAAACTGGAAAAAAGACTTCCTCCGACCTGCTTCTTTGTATGAACAGTCCTTCTTGTGCTCTTATTTTATTATTTTATCTGTTTTATTTCTAATGTTTATATGCCAGCTTTCAAGTACAGAAAGCAATCCTTGTATAATTATTAAACATTTTAAAAAGACAGCTGAAAATAGCACAGCTATTTTGTGCTAAAATAGCATTTTTGTGCTAAAAAATAGCAGATAGAACTGCCCACTGAAGAAGTTTTTATTTGGGGCAAGAAGGACTTATGTTTCCGTTCACATGTCTTTATGCCTATTTAGAAGCAGGTCTCAGACCCTGGACAATCTCCTATAACTGTGATGCTGCAGATTAAAAACATAGTGCTTCAGAGGTTAAAACCAGTGTGTTGAATTCAGAAGCCTGATCAATCGTTTATTAGAACATTAGAAAGTACAACCTGTGAACAACTTAAGGAGTCTCTTGGGACTCTCCTTGGAGTGTAAAGGACTGCATACAATTCTGAGGCTTCAGGTTGTGTATCTGTGTCACAACCTTTAGTTTACAAGCTGTGCTTCCTGGATTAATACAATATGCTAAGCCAGAATGAAAGTAATTACATTATGGTTTCGTACAATGTGTGAATTCACCCATTGTTTATTCAGCACTTCGTTCCATAACGGCAAGTATAGTCCAGTTTCTGAGTCCCAAATTAATCAGTGGTATTTTAAGGTTTTTGTTGTTTCTAAAATTGTTGATATGCGTGGTGCAACAATCACAAAACATAATTAATATACCTTAATACTGTTTCAATATATACTAAGGCTTTGCAAGTTTTGCAATGCTACAGTCCCCTAAAATATAAAACATAATTTAATTGTGGTTACAACTGGCAAGAAATATACACTACCTCCTTTTAAAAATTACATTTAATCTATGTATTAGTTAAAATGATTTATTAACTTTATAAAATAAAACTTTTCCACTGGAAATAAAAAATGAAATTTGAACTGTATTTTAATGGGAAATAATGATGAACTTGTTTGCTTTTTACAATTCATTTAAATTTTATTTTGAAAACAACCATTGTCATTTTTCATTCCTCATTTATTTTGTACTGATATTTCTATTTTCAGCAGCAATTATAAGAAACTCTGACTCAAACAAATAGGAAGTTATTGGCTTTTATCAATACCAATAGATGGTTTATCTTTAGCTTTTTTGTTTCGATAAATTTATTTTTCTATTTTGAAATCCTAGAGATTTAAAATAAAAGGTAAACATTTTGAATTATTATATACTTATTGAATTATTGTGTATACTTTTGCAGATTATTGATGTGTCATTGCATGTCACACTGGAAAATATAAATATTTCTGTGAGGCGGAAAAAATAACTGTTTTGACAAAATGATTATGGATGTGTAAAAGAGAAATGTGTTTTGTTTCAAACAAAAGGCAAAATGTCATGTTCACTTCTTTTGCTAAATTACTGGATCAGCCATTGTTTGGCAGAAATAAAACCTAGAACTTACTTTGTTGATCTGGGTTTTGACCAAAACAAAACCTTCAGAGGCCATGAAGTAACTTGGCCATGTAGGCCACTGGACTTACTCCCATCCTCCTCTTAGCAACTGCAAGAGTGGGTTATCCCACCAGTCAAGCTGTCTGTCCTGTCAAGCTTGCCTTCCCGTTCTTCCCTTCTCTGCTTCTTTGTTGCCCTGTTATGGGATATCCCATCAACCCAATTCACTTCCCAATCTTCTCAAACGTGTGAATTAAGAATTAATATTAGGCTAGTGAAAACCATTATGTAAATTATGTAAATGTTGGCCAGGAAGAGAAGGGTCAAATTTCCACTGAGTTGAAAAAGTGTGGGAAATAATCTATATTGGAAAAGATAAAGTGTAACTGTTCTGATCTGGGAATCCAGCAACTACAAATCAATTGAATTAAAAAAAATTCCAACAGAAAATATAAAATAAATATAAAAGTTATGGCCAATCACAAGATCGGACAAACTTAAAACTAATTTTAAGAGCTCGACAATACAGATTCCCTGAAGACAAAAATTCAATACTCCTATGTTATGTGAAGAAAATGTAGTTACAATATATAAACAAAGATTAAACTTAGTCCAGTTCTAATCAAAGATTTAAAGAGAAATAGGGCATTGAATCAGATTTTTCTCCTTTTTTTTTAAGACAAATTTTATTAAGTTTTAAAGACAAACAAAACATCATTAAGCATTGAAGACATTAAACCTCTTTCCATTATAAATTTTTACAAGGCAGATAAAACATTATTTTATACAATATAGTTCTGATATATCCCATTTCCACTTAAATGTCTTTTAGCAGATTTCTCATTATTTCTCTTTGCTCTTATTCAGTTACATTTCTTCTGTATTTATCCATTTTATAATCATCATATTCATATTTCCCTCTGTCTTGTTTGCAATTATTCTCCTCTAGCTTTCCTCCAAGGTTTTATTAAATCTCAAACGGACATACACACACAAAACACAAAAACATAAAACTTCTTTTTAAAAAGTAGCTTGGCCCCGGATTACCACTCTTTATGTGGACTTCAATTAAATTTATGCTCATCTTATATACCATTACCTATCTTATTTACCATTCTATATCTTCATTATAACTTCTCCCCGCTTTCCACTCTTCTTAATTCTATTTTATTTATTTCATCTTAATTTAAATCATTATACTTGTATCTTTTGTCCATTCTTTTCCAATTATCCATTTATCTCATTCCCTATAGTAGGAAAAAAAAAGATTTCTCCTGAAATCACTAATCGAAGTATGATGCCTTTCCATCGCTCCCCTAAATTAACATTTAAGGTAACACCCAGTTCCCTATCTGATTCTGCTTAGTACACTCTACCTACTAATTTTTAAGAGAGAAAGAAAATAATAAATCCATAAAGTAATTAAATATATAATTAAACATTAAATCTCATAACATTCCAATTATCTATTTCAAAAACAAATGCTACAATAATAAATTCATACTAACATCCACACAATAGTCAATTAAACTCTATACTTAACCTAAATATTTTAAACATTCCTTTTAATATTTTATTAAGTCTTAAAATCTATCATTATTAAACCTTTAATGTTTTAATCTTTACTTAAGTCTTATAAAATTCTAATTTTCTATTTCTACTACAGATGCTACATTACTATCTTATGTACCTTGCAGAATCCTTTTGAAATAAAGTTATACGTTACCCTTTATCCCTAAAAAAAAAATTTCTTTTTCACATCTTGTTTCATACCTTTGTGGCTTTTTCCCCCCTTCTTCCTTCCTATCTTATCCCATCTGGTCTTTTTACTCCCCTTAGCTTCCCCTCTCTGTTGTATTTCTCTTTTCTTTTGCTTTCTAACATTGTATTGATTTTGCATCTTATTTTTCTCTTTCTTAGATGTTTTTTTAAGTCTTATGTCCTTTTTCCTTCCTCTCTTTCTCCTTCCTTTCTTAATCAACTTTATAGATTCGTTAAAGATGGCTTCTTCTTCTTCTTCTTCTTCTTCTTCTTCTTCTTCTTCTTCTTCTTCTTCTTCTTCTTCTTCTTCTTCTTCCTCCTCCTCCTCCTCCTCCTCCTCCTCCTCCTCCTCCTCCTCCTCCTCCTCCTCCATCAATTGTTGTGTTTGCTGATAAGTAGCAAGCGCCATTTCTAAAAAGCGAAAAATTTCTTTCACAGCGTCTTTGCCTTCTTTCTTTATTTTACCATATTCCTCTCTCAGTTCATCAACAGATAAAGCCATTATAAACCTTTTCTTCTTTTTATTTTCTTCTTCTTCTTCTTCTTAGAACAACCAAGATAATTCAAAGCTTAAAACAATTCCCCAAAATCCCAAAGTCATCAGACAATCCAAACAGAGCACAAAGTTCTTCCCTTCACACTTTTTCTTCCTGGGGTAATATCAATTGGAAAGGGGGAAAAAAAACACCAATCTGTATTTTAAAGTCTTATTGCGATTAACTTCCAATCTCAAAATCTTCCAGGCATCTCCTCCAACAAAATCTTAATATAAATTTTTCTTTCGTCCTCTCCCTTCCCACTTGTAACAAAAAGCTTTAAATTTTTACCTTCTATAAAATAGAGGCTTTTCAATGTCCATTTGTTAATTCCATAGGGAAGGAGAGTAAACTTTCTCTTTCAGCACTTTCACTCGCCGCTTGTAAATCTCTTCTGGAAACAAAGTATCTTTCAAAAAATCAAGATTTTCAGGATATTAAATGCATCTTATAGTCCCAGTTCAGCCAAAAAACTTTCGCTTCAAAACTTTCTCCTTCTTCCTCCAGCACAATCTTGTCCAGCTGCCGGCTTCTTTGTGACGGCCATTACTGACTGCCGCTGCACCGCCTTGAGAAAAGGGAGTTGTGCCGGGTGGGGAGGGGGTCTGCGAAAACCCCAAACCCCTGTCCGGATCCCCCCTATCTTCGGCTGCCTCTACGGGGCAGCCTTATCCTCCAGACCCGTCGGGATCGGAGGCACCAAGACGGCTAGCGCAACAGGGATCGCGCAGGATCGCGAAACCCCGCCGCCACCGAAGCCTGGCAAAACCGGAAGTCCAGATTTTTCTCCTTCTGATGTAATGTATTTAAACTTCTTGACTTTTGTAGAAGTTTTAAGTTTAAATCTGTGCCGAAGGAGATTGGTCCCAGCTTTTTTTTTATCTCTGCCTCCACTGTCTTTTTTCTTTCCCAAGAGAAATGCTTGTAGTTTCCCAAAAGCTGCTTCTTCCTGAAGAGGGAGGGCTTGGGGTAAATCCGCCTTTTCCTTACACATGCGAGAGAAATGTTTATTTGGTGTATCCGACCGTGTCTGGTGTGATAGACAGGGGAAAAGACTGCAATATTGAGAATGCTATGTGTGCTCGATGGGTTCAGGATGGATGAAATAATTGCATTAAGTATATGCAGTACACATTTCGTGATATCCATCCTGCTCCTTAAATCCACAACCCCAAAACACTTTTTTTGGGGGGGGGACTCTTAAAAAGGACGTGTTGTGCAGTCTTCCATTCTGTTCCCCTCTTCCCAGCCTTCTGTGAGGCTGTGGATGAAGCCAGCCTTAGAGACCCATGCTATTCATAGGGAAGAAATAATTTATATCCGTGATCTCTTTGTTCTGGTAGGTCTGTGTGGAGAAACTGCTTCCACTCAGCTCCTTTGCTAGCGCCTTTCACCAGGCCACATACAACAAGCAGCCCATGTACCGAAAGGCCATCTATGAAGTACTGCAGGTAAAAGTGTTATCTTTGTCGTTCCTCTGGGACTTGTTTCCCTGGCAGTCTTTCCCCTGTAGTGACTAACTTTTGTGGTGGAATAAGGATATCTCAGCCTGCAGGACATGAGATGGACTGCTCATAGATGGACGGAAATAATCTTCAGACTCATCCCTGTACCATCTCAGATTGGCTATCCCAGAGAATGGGGGGAAAAAATAACTCACTGTATCCTTGTGCCATTAAATAATTTGAGATAGTTCACGGAAGCAAGCAAAGCTGTTCGTTAAAAGAGAAGGTAATACAAATGAGAAGAAGAGAAAGGAGGGAAAACTCAACCACACTTTTTGGGATACATGAACAATCTGACTTTTGAGAAAATAGCTTCCTATATAGATAAAATTCTGTTTTCCCTCCTGTATTGTCTTGGACAGCTTCACTGATTCAAAAGAATGTAAGAAAGCCCAATACAATATGTGGAGTTTGGGGAACATCATTTCTGTTTATGTAATATGGTGGTTAAAGCCTTGGACTAGAAACAGGAATCCAAACTCAAGTTCCATTTTGAGCTTAACCTATCTGAACCAATCTATCTGTTTGGGATTAAATTAAAGAAGATTCTATGGAGTTGACCTTTAGTCTGAGAGAAAAAGTGGGATATAAATACAATAAAATAAATTACGGAGCTCAGGAAAGACATCTGTACAAACTGTACAAACCATTCAATCCAGAATCAATTGACCCTTCTGTCCATCTGTCTCCCCGCCAGGTGGCCAGCAGCAGATCAGGCAAGATCTTTCCATCCTGTCCAGAGAATGATGAAACAGACACATCCAAAGTGGTTGAAATCCAGAACAAACAGATGATTGAATGGGCCTTAGGAGGGTTCCAGCCATCTGGCCCAAAGGGATTGGAGCCTCCCGAAGGTAACGAAATGGAGCTAAACCATCACAGCCCCCAAAGCCCCTCTTCCATAAGATAACAGGCGGTTTTGGCCCATTTGTCTCTGAGGTGTGGTAAGACTCCTGTTCATTCTAATAGTAGGATTTCACAGGACAAAAAACACAATCGTATAAACAACTCTTTGGAGGTTAGCACACTGTCATATATCACAAAGTCTGGTGACAGATAGGCTTCCCGATCAAAAGAATCAAAGCTTGATTTCCCACACTGCTTATCTTGCTGCCATACTAATGACCTTCTTTCTGCCATCTCAGAGGAACGCAATCCCTACAAAGAAGTTTACACGGAGATGTGGGGGGAACCAGAAGCTGCTGCCTATGCTCCTCCTCCACCAGCCAAAAAACCAAGGAAAAGCACAGCTGAGAAGCCTAAGGTCAAGGAAATCATAGATGAGCGCACCCGAGGTACGTCTGGGACAGAATGGAATGGGTAGCTTGGAGGTTGTTGGCTTATCCCAGCTAATCTCCACTTTATCTTATTTTTTTTTCAATCCCAAGCTATATCTGAGGATAGACGAGTAGTCAAAACCACTACGTACTTCTAGCTCTCAATATCCTTTCTTACTGCTGTTTGTGGGACCATTGGGGCACGCTGTAGGTGTCCCTACCCCCACCCCCGCAGAAAAAATGAAATTGGAAGGATTAAAAAATCCTAGTTTTTGCCTTTGACAAGTCCACACTTCACATAAAGCAAGATGTAGGGCTTCCTAATGTTCATCTGTTTTTTGGGGGTGTGTGGGGGAGTGCATGCCATTCTTACAGTATCTGGATAGTTGGCTTTTTTCTCCCACGCCTCAATCTTTTAATTTCGTCTTCTCCTTTCCCCGTATTGCAGCCCACATATTTGCTTCTCTTTTCCTATCTTTCACTGAATTGTCTTAAAAACCCATTCTGAAGCTCAAAGGACTCTCGCCCTCCATTCTCTGACGTGAGAATTTTGATACTGGAAGGAGAAGGGGGAAATGCTGCCACAATCCCATGATGGTTAGATAGTATTGCAGTGATTTTCTGGATGTCTTTCCAGATTATAACAAAGAAGCTGTAACAGGCCTTTGTAAAAAAAAATAAAACCCAGAAAAAAATGTAGCTCTTGGGTAGGATTATATACAACAGCAAATAAATCATGAATTTCATCCTGATCTAAACCAGGGGCAAGCAACTTTCTAGGGGCCAAATTCCATATTAGCTTCATACAGCCTGCCAAAATTATACTTAAAAATGGGTGGAGCCAGGAAAAAATGTGAATAGGTAAAAGGGGAGAATGATGGGTCCTCCCATTCTCCAAAAATACATTCAGTCTAACTCTGTAATACAAAGGCAATATTTTTCCTTGTTTTCACCAGTTCCATAGCTGAACTCATTGAATGAATATAAATTAACAGAAGAAAATATTGGCTGTGTTCACCCAACACACTTAACCTAATTATAGATTTACTGTCAAGGGTGTACAGTACATAGAACCATAAATTAATTATGTAGGCAAAATTCATGTACAAGGCACAAAAAACATAACCAGAGTTAACACTAACCTAGTAAAATGTTGTACGACTACATCAGTTGTACCTAGTTAAGCCATTGTCTTATTGATGTGAACTAAGCTGTCTTCCCTTTTTTCATCTTTAATATTAGAACTTATTCTAATTGGAATTCATTTAGGTCCAAAATCATCACATTGCATCACCAAAGTTTTTTGCAGCAAATGCTAAGTTAAGGCTTTGATTCATGGACACAGATTAGGCCTTTCTGGTTGTTCTCAATTTCAGCTATATTTATGGATGCTGTGGCATTTCTTGATTGCCTATTTTAACAAATTCTTTTTCTGTTCTAGAGCGTCTTGTTTATGAGGTTCGACAGAAATGCAGGAATATTGAAGGTGAGGTTAAGCAAATACATTCTTTGTCCTTCCCCATATTAAATTATGTACAGGACGTGGCAACCAATTGGATTCCTCCCTACTCTGCTGCAAGTATTTGTCTCCAAAATTCAAGATGATCACCACAGCTGCAGTTCAGTAGTTAGCAAATGGATCCTTCTGCCATTAGAGTTTGTAGGCTCTGGGTAGGCTTGAAACATATCACAAATAAAATCATTAATAACATCCAAAAGCAGCCCAGCACTTTCACAGGTGAGCATAGGGAAGGGCTTTTATGGATCTCCTCTGTCTAATGGAAAAGACCAGGATGATCCATGCTCAGTGAGCCTATTGCTGTGTGTGGTTTTGAAAGAGGAGAATGCTGCCATTGAGTCAGAAGGGATAGAGAGTGGTATCTTTCTCAGTAGCCCAAGGTGTCATGAATCTCTTTTCTTTCCTCACCCAACAACTACACCACTTCTCAGATATCTGCATTTCCTGTGGAAGCCTAAATGTCACCCTGGAACACCCTCTCTTCATTGGAGGAATGTGCCAAAACTGCAAGGTAAGAATGTACAGGACACAGGAGCAACCTGGGAGAGGAGAAAGAACAGGGATGGAAGGGTGGCTTCGGGGGCGGTGAGGTAGTCAACTTGTTATAGAGACTGTAGAACTACAAAAAGACAAAGGCAATTAGGGCAAAAGGAAAGAAAACCCCTTACTGGAAAAAAATTAAATTTCTCCAAATTCCTGTCATGGTTCAAATACCTTCCTCCTTGGATGAAATTGTAATCCTGTCAGACAAAAACTGATCATAGCGGTTGACAGCTCTGTGATTAGCTCTTGTCTGATGGTTACATATTTTTTTCTGAGCAAGTACTAAATTTGCTTCCACTATGGATATCTGGAGTGTATCTAGCAACATCTACTGTATTGCTTTCTGTTCTACATCTGTAAGATAAAAAAAAAAAAAAACACTTGTGGTTAGTGTGCTACAAAATACTTTTATGATGGGAGAAACTAATATCTCAGGCCTAGAAATATCTCTCACCTTTGTTTCCTTAGAACTGCTTTTTGGAATGCGCCTATCAATATGATGATGATGGCTATCAATCATATTGCACCATCTGCTGCGGTGGCCGTGAAGTCCTTATGTGTGGGAACAACAATTGTTGCAGGTGAGTCAAGTGGTGCTTTATAAAGATTGCATCTGTGTTACCCCCACCCTCCACCCCAGTGGTCCTTTTTAGTGTAGTGTCACCTTTAGTCAAATCCTCTCCTTTGGGTTTTTGCATTCAAGGAAAATGAATATAACTTTTGCATCTTTTCTGTGGAAAATTGCCCAGAGGAAGAGCCTGTGTCTATCTTTTCAGTTTCTGTTAATTTGAAAACCATAACTTAGGAAAGGAAAAGAAAACTAGGATCAATGCAGTTTAAAGGCAGGCTTAAAAATTGGGAAAATGTATTTGGAATGAGGTGGCTTGTATGCTCAACTTGACTTTTCAGTATTTTCAGCCAATCAAAGCCTGGGTGATACTGGCACTAAGAGAATATGCCGGAATTCCAAAGCTACTGTTTGTCTGTTACATCCTGAGCTGAGCACATTCCACACTTAGCATTAATTATTTTGGTTTGCAGATGCTTTTGTGTAGAGTGTGTGGACTTATTGGTGGGTCCTGGTGCTGCTCAGGCAGCTATCAAGGAAGATCCCTGGAACTGCTACATGTGTGGCCACAAGGGTGTCTATGGCCTGCTCCGGAGACGAGAAGACTGGCCCTCACGCCTTCAGATGTTTTTTGCCAACAATCATGATCAAGAGTTTGTGAGTTCAGCATGGAATGGAGGTGGGGATGGGGACAAAGCCTTTGATATCAGGAAAATTCAGAAGGCAAGAGAAATCTGCAAATACTCTCAGGTTTCTCTTGTTGCTTGCAGCCCCCTAGTATACTAGCTACCCGAACCAGTCAGCCAGTGGCTCTTAAGTCTAGCACTGCTGTTGAGCACCAACTCTTGGGAAACTCAGGAGCCTTCTGTTATCTCCCTGTGGTGACTGTTGCCACAGCTTACACTCCAACCATTTCATGCTGCTCCTTTGCTTTTTGCAGGACCCACCAAAGGTTTACCCTCCAGTCCCTGCTGAAAAGAGAAAGCCCATCCGGGTGCTGTCACTTTTTGATGGCATTGCCACAGGTGAGTTCTGATCCTCCTAATATCAGAAAAAAAGTGGTAGCATGAATGCCACATGGGAATAACAGTAACACTGTGGTTTTCATTTTCCAGGACTCCTTGTGCTAAAGGATTTGGGCATCCAGGTGGATCGATACATAGCATCTGAGGTGTGTGAAGATTCTATCACAGTTGGGATGGTCCGACACCAGGGCAAGATCATGTATGTTGGGGACGTCCGCAATGTCACTCAGAAACATGTACGTGGAGCTTTGATGGGGAGGCTTCCTTTTGGCTTGTGTAACTGAGGCTGGCACAGCCCCAGATGCATCTTCCTCCTGCACCTGACTATTAAATCTTCATATGTTACAGATACAGGAATGGGGTCCCTTTGACTTAGTGATTGGAGGGAGCCCCTGCAATGACCTCTCCATTGTTAATCCTGCCAGGAAAGGCCTTTATGGTAAGTGCTACCATCCATCTCTTCTATGGTTTACCCAGGATATGTTGTTTTAAAGCAGTTGATCCAGGGGTAAGGAACTGTGGTCCTCCAGAGACTACTCAACTACAGCTTGCAGCATCCTTTGTTGATAGTCGTTGATTGCAAATAATGGGAAGTATAGCTCGACAGCATCTGGAAATTAAAATATATTTCTCTTCCATGTTACTATCTCAGATACCCTGAGGATTGGAAAGAAAATCCATATGCATGTTGCTCCTTAGCACATCACGTACTTATGATAAAAAAATCTGATAGGATTAAAACAAGGCTGGTTTTAGTGATTAATGTATGAGATTACATAAACAGAACTTTAATATTTCAAAAGATGCCAGTTAACCGTGGAGGTAAAATTCTTGAGCTTCAGAATGCATCTTTGTAATATAAAGAGAAATTGATGTAATTGAGTAACACACAGCCTTTACAACAGAGAAATCAAGTTAAAACTATGATCCGGGCATTGCTTTTACTTTATATTGTCATATCTGAAGCAGATAGATCCTCTTCGGTGCTTTCAAAAGTCCCTAGGCTCTATAAGTCAGATTTTAACGGTTACGGAAAGGAAACTGTTGACCTGCGTCTCAATTCCTCTTGCAAGCATCATCCACCTCTCCCTGCCTTTGCTTTCCTAACCCAGAGGGCACAGGGCGACTCTTCTTCGAATTCTATCGTCTCCTTCATGAGGCCAGACCCAAGGAGGGAGATGAGCGACCTTTCTTCTGGCTGTTCGAAAATGTGGTGGCCATGGGCGTCAGTGACAAAAGGGACATCTCTCGCTTCCTAGAGGTGAGGTGAGGTGAAGTGAGGGGCTCTCCCCGTAGCCAGCCTTAGGATGCTTCTGGGTAGAAGAGCAAGCCTTAGGTGCCATGTAGGGTAGGCGAATGGGACCATGGCCATAAAGATGGAATGGGTCTTGGGCAAAGCAGCATCACATTTGAGTCACCCCCTCGCCTCCTGGCAAGATCGGCATTATTACCATCTTATCTCCCAGGTCTAGGCAGTCCTTCCTGCCACTGGAGAAAATTATGGACTTTGCAGGTAGACTCTTTTAACTCAGGGGTGTCAAAGTCAATTTCATTGAGGGCCGCCTCAGTGATCTCAGGGGAGGTGTGTGTGGCCAGCTCAACATCACTCGTGTCGGGGGTGTTAGTGCCAGCGAAAACTGGTTGTGACAGCTTCCTGCAACCCTCTGCCAGCGCAGCCTTCCTGAGCTCGTTTTCGCTGGCAAAGGCACCAGGGACCGGTCCTTCACTATTTCCAGAGTGGCCCCACAGGCCAGATCTCAGCACCCCATGGACCACATCCGGCCTGCCGGCTTTGAGTTTGACACCCCTGCTCTAACTCAACTAGATAAAAGAGGGAAGGCAAATTTTCAGAAAAGTTACATTTTTAAAATGAATGCAGAAAGTCAAAGCCACATTACCTTGTGTAAAGACTGAATCAAAATACACAATTCATTTTAAGTCTTAAGGGCCTTCCCAGTTGACAAAGCTCCACACTATTCATAGCCCACATTGTTCAGGACTGCATGATCTCACTGGAGAATAAAATGTAGACACCCAGAGAAAGTACTTCCAGCAATTGTTTCTGGAATGAAACTGCTTGCTGCTTTGCCACCTATCCCATATTTTGATCATATGCATGCATGGCACGGCAACGTGGGGAGTCCCTTCAAGCTGTCCTCAAAAGAATATTACACCTTATCATTTTACACACTAAGCTTGGTCAATCGCCCTCCAAATCATTGAGCCCTAACCTTATGGTCCCTGGATTTGGGGTGGACTGATATCGAAGCTATTAACTCAGATACAGTAACCTCAACTAACAATTTATACAAGCTTAATACTTGATGGCTAGATGTACATATTCTTGTTGTTTTCTTAGAACGGTATAGAGAACAGCATAGAAGCCATTAGCATCTTCTGGGGTTTTTTTTTAAAAAAAGTTCTTGTCTACTCCAGTATATATACATACATGGGGCGATACATAGTTGTAACCCTGATTATAAGGAACCAGAATGGCCAGGACTGACTGAAGTAACAGAACGGGGGGGAGCAGGGAGAATCTTGGAAAAGTTCAGATGGCCTGAAGAAGCCTGGGAATCATCTGTTGCAAACTTCAAGAAGTACCTCATTCTGATAGGGTGACTTCCCTTGCCTCTCTCCTTCCTACAGTCTAATCCAGTGATGATCGATGCCAAAGAAGTCTCTGCAGCCCACAGAGCCCGGTACTTCTGGGGAAATCTGCCTGGCATGAACAGGTCAGTTAATAAGCATAAGCTACCTACACAAGCATCAACTACCAGCAGATGAGTCACTGTTTTGTTAAAGTATTAACCTGTTCAATTATTGATGCTTTAATATGTGAAGAATTGCTTGGCTGGATTCTCTCATTACCCTTCTCATATCTGTTGAATAGCTTTAACATGTGTGGACTTCAGTTCCCAGAATTCCCCAGCCAGCTGCCAAGGTTGGTCACCTTGTGGTGAGATGAGTGGCAAATAAATTTAAAAAATAAAAATAAATAAGGTTGAGAAACACCAATCTAATGTCTATATTTGCACAAGTTTTGATTCTTCTATGGTTTTAGTATTTTTAATAAAAGATAATATTTGTAGCTCAGGATTGAACTGTGGAGTTCTTGGTGTTTTCCGAGTTTGGTGGTTTGCTTGCAGACTTTCATTATGCAGCTAGGTAAGATTGCTAGTTTTGTTGTGATTTCTCAAGCCTCAAATCAACTTCAGTATATTTTGCTGATAATTCTGTAGGTTTGAGCAAATATTTCATCGGCATAACTTATTTATTTTTATTTATTTATTTATTTAGCAAATTTATATGTTATATGGGTGTTGTTGGGTATGCTGTCATACTTTGACCAATTCAGAGCAGTTTTGATAATAGCACAAGTAAAAAACACTGTCTAAATGACAATTTATGAAGATAGGCCCAGATCAATCATCAATGTTGAAAACTTATCACCAAGGGATTGCTTCTACTGCCTTGTGAAAGACAAGCTAGAAGGGGACATCCTGTGTCTTGGGGATGTTAAGGAAATTTGCAGTGGGGAAAAGGAACAATTCATTACAAATTTGAGAACTGGGGGAAGTCCCAGGCATTTACAGATTGATTCATTACCCCATGATAAATTTTCATAGAGACAGCAATGTGGTCAGTCCTAACCCTAGTCCACAAACAATGACAGAGGAAGCTTTTTGAAGAGACTTTAGTGGTCAGGAGACTGAGCTATTAACAGCAATCAGCGACATGGCTAAATACAATGGTTCACTTAATGAGATATAGGCACTAAACAAACAGCTTGAATGTAATTGAATGTAAACAAGAAGAGTTGCAAACAAGTATACTTGTTAGGTAAAAGCCAATAATGAGCTCCATTTGAAATACTTAAAATCTCTTCAGTGCTGAGGAAAAGTAACGGAATAACAATGGTAAAGCAAGGATTGAAGAACAAAAAGGAAGAAAGTATGAAGTTAGACTTGTCCTTTTTTGAAAGGAGAAGAGCTATAGTAACAACAGTAGCAAGAGGTTTTACAAAGTAAAAGGCATAGAGACATGGTCCTTGGCATGGGGCAGGGAGGCACCATTGAGAAAACATGCCTCAGGGTCTTTATTTGATGAGGTTATGAGTCATTAGAAGACCCAGAAGTGGTGCTAAAGGCAGGCTAAAAATATCTTCATAAATGTTGTCCCATGGTTTTTAAATTAAGGGAAATTGCTAAGAAGTAATTTTGGCATATCCTGGGTGAATGGGGGTCGTGGAGCAATTTGTAATAGCTTATTTGTGAGACAAGAATCTAGTTTGCCACTGTGCCACTGTGATGCTTCTTGTGTGAAACAGTGGAGTCTGTTTTTGTGTTTGTGTGTGACATTATTCAAGACTGGGGAAAATGTAATTGGATCAGACAATTTTAAGAACTTTCTTCTTGGCCTCAACAAAACTTTTTGTCCATTTTATTCAGCTTGAGAAAAATGATTCAATAAAGTAATCCTGATTCATAAAATAGTAATGATCCAAAATAATCCTTTCTGTTTTTATTGTACAAATACTTTAAAAGAGAACTTTCAGAGACAGTACCGAAAAGAGCTGAGATTCCTAGGAGCTAATTATGTGAACCTGGTTTTCCTACAGGCCGCTGGCTTCAACTATGAATGATAAGTTGGAATTACAAGAGTGTCTGGAACATGGCCGGATAGCTAAGGTGAGCATGAGAAACCAAAATGAGTTTCAATGTAGATGTCTTCATGGAAGAGTTTGGAAAGAGAACATCAAACATCAAACAGAGCATCTTCTCAAAGCTCAAGAGGCAAAGAGAGAAAACAGAACCCACCATTGATTGGCAATAGCTTAGAGAGGCCTGATTTTACAGTCATTTTCGTACTATGCAGAAATTAAGGCTAGGAAGAGATAATAATCATGTTGATGGAAGGCATTGGAAATAGCGCAGACACTGCCCGCAAGCCAAAGAATTAGCTCAGAGGTAGTTTTATTATGCATGATTACCTGCTAATAAATCACTTTTTGTTTTGTCTATCTTGTCTTCCCAATGTAGTTCAGCAAAGTACGAACCATCACCACACGTTCCAACTCCATCAAGCAAGGCAAGGACCAGCATTTCCCTGTCTTTATGAATGAGAAGGAGGACATCCTGTGGTGCACCGAGATGGAGAGGTGGGAATGGTGGGGGCTGGGCTTGCCTTCTTTCAAGAAGAACTTGCAGCACATAACCTTTCTACGGAACCTGTCCCCCATATGGCTTAGTTGTGGCCTGGTTATATGTATTAACACCGTGCTCACCCTTAGAAAGGCCTCTCTTGCCATGCAATCTATTTTTCCCCTTTTTCCATTGGCACAATACAATTTCTTTTTATGTGTTACAGATTTCTCAGACTTTATAGCTACTGGGCCTTACACCAAAGGGAGCTATTTCATATTAGAAGCTTCAAGAGTCCTCCCTTAAGGGAGAGTTCCTATATTTTAACAGTGCTATTTTTGCTATTACCCAATAGAAAGTGCGATGGGACTGGTTTTGTCTTTCCTGGGATTCATCAGCCCCATCTTTGTACTAATCTAATAAGTTCAAAGGACTGTGAATTCAAAACTCAGTAAAGGGTTTGGCATATGGACACTAGCTGGGGCTGGTGAATCTCAGTACAAGCAAAATTAATCACATAGTACCTCCCGATGGTCAGTAGCAATTATAGCAACCATTTATTTTACCCCAGTAGTCCTAACAGCACACATTACAATTGCAAATGAAATCTTGTTCAAGTGCAGCAGCCTTTTGTTAGCTCTTTTATGTCAGGGTCTTAGTATTAAATTGGCATCCTGTGCTTACAGAGTCTTTGGCTTTCCGGTCCACTACACGGATGTGTCCAACATGAGCCGCCTGGCTAGGCAGAGACTGCTGGGTCGTTCCTGGAGCGTGCCGGTGATCCGCCATCTCTTCGCCCCCTTAAAGGAGTACTTTGCCTGTGTTTAAAGAGACGTAACCACAAAACTGGCAAAGCGGAGGAGGAGTCTCAAACACAACCACCCCCAGGAACAGAAGAGAAGTGGCACCAGAATGGAGGAAATGGCTGGTGGGTGAGAGGGTGGGAGAGGGCAGCCCGCATACATATGCAGCTCCCATCACCCAAATCTTCACCCATCCTCTCCCCAATTTGAAATGCCCCAATCAAACCAACCAATCCCACTTTCTGTTGGTAATCCTTTAATTTCCTGCTCTTTCTGGATGGGTTTGCCTGTTAGTTTGGTTTCTGCCGCTCCTCGGCTGAGCCCCCAGCAATGCGGGCTGTCCACTGATGCCCCGCAAAAGAGAAATTTCCAGCCAAGCCCAAAGCTGAATGGGCCTTGGGGCTTTATTGCCCAAGCTCAGTTTAGGAGCACAAAATGAGGTGCAGCGGGACCTCCTTGCGTCTTATCAGCGCCATTCCTGGGCCGAGCGCAAGCTGGGAAGCTCCCAGTCCTACCTGGTCCCCCCAAGCCACACACTAGAGTATTTGGGTGCCTATCACACAGGAGACCTTGATACACCCTGCTCCTACAGCCGCTCTTACCTCTTGTTTACAGTTTATATATATGTGAGAGTTATGTGAGAGAAATATCTATATATAAAAGGTACTGTTACTACTGTACAACTGACTTTCAAAATGGTGCTTCTACAACCACAGAGGGTGGGGCTGAAGGCAGCTTCCGTGGTGCTTCACATGCTAGCCCGCAGGAATGGTGGGGGGAGCTTTTCCAACTGATTGCAGCCCCACCTTAATAAGGGAGAGAAGGCTGACGGGCACCATTCTCCGCCCCGGGTGGCATGCAATAATACTTTTCTTCCTGAAAAGGCAAACCTCCCTCAGGCCAGGGGCTTGGACCTTGCTAGATGGGGCTAACCTATCCCCCCCCGCCCCCACCCGCCCCCGCAGAGCTCCAGGCGGGGCCCCTAATGTTAGTGGTGCTTTATTGAAATTGGCGTTTTCTGGGGCCCTCCTGGGGCCCCACCCGTCACCAACCTGGCTGCCAGACCAGGAGGCAGAGAGCACCCAAGGACCAGCAGTGCTTGTTTTGGTCATCTCTGAACTCACTGGCTGTAAGGTTCCTGATCAGATCTTTTGCTTCTGCTCCTTTTCTCCACGTTTGCCCCTTAAAAGACAAATTCAGCTGCAGAATAACTATGGGGATAGGGAGGCAGAGAAAGAGAGAGGGAAGAGCCCCTGCCACCCTGCACTGCAGTAACCCTTCTGCCCCCATTCCTTTGTGATTTTGTGTGTTCGGAGGTCAGCACCTGCTGCCTTCCTTCTCCCCCTCCTCCTTTCTATTTGTGGCTGACACAAATTATTATAGACTTCCTGTTTTGCTTGATCAGACTCTGGCTGTGCTACCTTTCTCCTCCCCCCCCCGCACACGTTGAGGGTACAGAGGGGCAAAAATAAAGGTGGGCAGTTCTCACGTGAAGAGAGTCTCTCCAGGACCTGATGAACTCTCGTGTGCAAGGTCTGGCTTAGGAGTCAAATTTCCTGGAGTATATCTTGGTAATTGTGTGCACTTTACTCTTTGGGGCAAGGGGATAAATGACCTTCACCATGAGTCTGTGATGCACAATGTATAAGGGATGGCCACTGGGCTCTGGTCAATCCTTAGTGCATGGACTTGGAGGCTGCTTCTCCCTTCTGCTTGCAGAGACTGATCCCAACAGGGTCCAAAATTCTTGGTGCTAATGGGGATATCTCTTCCCTACTCCCCCACCAACCAGCTTTTGCCTCAGTAGCTTTTCCATCTGCGCCTCCACAGGGGACAGCATCTCCCCTCTGCTCCTGTCTTCCCTGTGTCCATGGTGCTCTTGGAGGCAATGGAGTAGATGCTGAGGCAAAACTCGGGAGCAGGCGGGAATGTTTGTGGAAGATAGCAGATCTCCCTCTGCCTTCTCATTAACACTCCCCAGCGCAATCTCTTGAGCGGTGAAACAGTTGGCAGCAGACAAGGAAGGTCTCTGTTGAAGGCTGTTGGTCTTGGTGCTAAAATTTGGGGGAGTTAGGGTGGTAGGTAGGTGCCTCTGCTCACTTCCTTTCAAACTGTGAAGGGTGTTGGGGTCTCGCTCAGGGCCGAATGGGGAAGGGAGAACGGTGGGTACTTCGGATGGGGCTGTCTGGCAAGATACGTCCCCCGCCACCACCTGTTGCCTCCATGATAGGCAGTCTCCTTCACACTCCATTCTTCCTCTGACCCCATTGGTCGTTGTTTCGGTGACTGCCTGTCTGCGCAAAATTCTTCAAAGGGAGGTTTTTCCTTACAACAGGATTTCCAAGCCTTCCCAACCCATTTGCCACAAAGCTAGGGGGAGAGATTCCCTCTGGGTTTCTTGTAGTCTAGTTTCACTGGTGCTAAATGGGAAGTATTTATTGGAAGAGACTAGCTCAATGAACGGAGTGCATCTTTTCCACGTAGAAGATCTTAAAATTGAAACCCGGGCATTTCCAAGTGGTGCTGGAAAAAAAACTCCTGCCTGAAACCTTGTAGAGATCCTTTCACTCAGGGTTGACAGTACTAGGTTAAGGGATCTATGCTATAATTCAGAAAATAAGGCAGCTTCCTACGAGTTTGTCCTTGGCTGATGTCCAGCCAAAGTAATCTGAGCCAAAGGGCTGGTTGAAGGAGAGGAGGGCTCTAGGTATCTCCCCCAAATGGTGGGAAGGGGTATGGGGTTTTGTTTTTTCTCCCAATTGTATGCTTCAGAGAAGAATCTATTTGGGGGGGGGGGAGGTATACCTTTAGTAGTTACACCCTTTTCTCCCCAAAGTCTTCCTTTCAGCATATTCAGTTTAGACATGGGGCTGGCCACATAATTCCTAAAGTCGGTTCCAGTAGCTGTCAGCTTCGCTGGATCCTCAGTGTATTCATGGCACTGCCAGTAGACTTTAGTTCTGAACAGTCCAACCTCTCTACAAGCAGGGCACTGCACCCATCCAGTTCTGTCCCCAAACTGGAAGTGGCCTCTTGGGAAGCCTTTATTTGTGTTGTCTTTCAAACGTTCCTGATGTATTTGCCTTGGGCCTGTTTCACTGTCCACCACAGAATCCAGCTGTTTTCCCAATGTGGTGGGGAGCAAGAGGGGAGACTGAGTTTACAAACTGATGTGACTCAGATCTTTTTACAAAGAGCCTTTTTGTCAAGGTTGCACAGCCCTAGACTGAAAAGCAAAGCAACCGGGCCCCTCCTGCCCCCATTGCCTGAATTCCTTTGGCATTTGCAGAGGGACAAGGTGACAACCAAGGTGCTAAACAAGTTTTATTACAGATCTCTATTAACTTAAGTCTGCTGTCTGGACAATGACTGTTTTGTTTTTCTTGTAGTGAAGTTTAAAAGAGCTCTATTATTTTACTCTTATATATTATTATAAAAAAAAAGGCATTTTAACTTTGTACTTGAAACCTAAAGAAAAAGATTTCATGTGTTTTAGCTTAGACATTGAAGTAGCTGAGACGCTTTACTGTTTGTGGGAAACCATGTATTCATGCTGAAAATAAACTGTGTTGAGATCCTGGGAAGAGCTCAGCCCTGTTCCCTGCTCTCCAGCCGCCTCCCATCTGACATTCCATGCAGCTCAACCCAGATGTCCTTCCTTTCCTTTTTCAGTTCCATTCTCCCAGCCTTTCCGTCTTTTTCTTTCTGGATGATTTTGGGATGCCCCATCTTCTTCAGACGCTTTTTTTTTTTTTAGGATTGCTTCTATATTTATTGACAAATAAATAATGTACATTTCAGAGTATGGTTCTGCTTTGCCAGGGTTGGGGAGGCCCACCTCCCCATCCCTATGGGCAGGCTGTTGTATCTCTGTGTAAGTATTGCTCGTGACATAGCTGTTTTATAAACTAATTAAAAGGTCAGTGGTGCAGCAGATGTTAGAAAGTCTGTCCGTTCCGCCTCCATCCCATCCTTTGCATCTTTCTTTTGTGCTCACAACACTCGAATAAGGAAGGCTCCTTGCTGATGTACTTGTGCTGGAGAACACTTGAATAAATGTTCTGCTTTGTGCAAAAAGAAAAGAGAAAGGAGGCTGTCTGCTGTCATGTGCTTTTTGTATCCCTGTGTCCATGAGTGTTTATAGGTGCTCTTGAGGCTGTGCTGGTGGGATTAAAGTAATATCCGAGGAATCCAGGTTGCATAAAATGGGCAGCACACCTTATCAACAGGAAAATAACATCACTGCAACGGGGAAATAAACATCGCTGCAGATTCATGTAGTGTTTTTTTTTTAAGTTACATATAATACAGAAAATGTTAGAGCATTTGCTTCCCATTTTGAAATTACTGCATTTGTAGAAGGACTTCTCTACCGAATACACTGCTAGGAAACATACATGATATTGACAGGAGCCTGTTAGTAGGTGCTTTTAAAACTACTGACAAAAAATAGATAATAGAACATCATGGAGGAAATCTATATGGTTGCTAAGAGTTGGCATTGACTTGATGGTACATAAACAACAGTGGCAAATTATAATTTAAAATACAAATGTATTTAGAAATATTTTAATTATAAAAGTGCACATTTTTTCTAATAAGAACATAACAAATCTGGAAGTAATGTTGCTAAACTGAAACTAACATAATATTGTGGTTGTCTTTAATTTTTATTAAAGATACTGTAGGGGAGAAACTAGAATTCATAGGAAAGCAAAAGAGTTATGGATTTAATTTCTGAGAAGGATACTTTCAACATCATTTTTTTTCCTTTGAAACCCTCTTCACAATGGCATTCTAAAACAGACTGCATTTGCACAATTCAGTTAACTTATTAAATTAATCCTGGCTTGGAGATTGCCCAACACAATGAACCATAGACTAATCAAACTGACGGTTTGCACAATAAGCTAAACTCCAAAGAAACTAACCCAACAGAAGCAATAACTAAACATACACAAATGCAGCCACTTGATCTTTGCCAGTATGATTCTGGCAAGTTCTGTGAACACAGATAGATAACCTGTTAAATACAAATAGTTCTTTATTGTTGTTCAGTGAACCCTAGTTTGAATTGTAGTTATGAATAGAACACATGTATTAGGAAGATGAGGGTGGCATTGTATATAGTGTATTTTCCCCCCATGAAAATGATACAGTAGGAGCATTTTCTGAGCTGTTCTATCTGAACAACTTAAAGCTATATTATAGTTTGACTTTCATTTCTTCTAGTATATTTAATGTACTGTTTTTTATCCAACAGAATGTATGTAGCTCAAGGTTGAACTATGAGGTCCCTGGTGCTCTCTGAGCTTGGCTGTTTGCTTGCAGATGTTTTATTGCCCAGGAAGGTAATATCAATGGGGCATTGATGATATTGCCTAGTTGGGTAATAAAATGTCTGCAAGTAAAACAACCGGGCTCAGAGCATTAAAGATTTCATTTTATTTTATGAATATATATGCTGATAATTAAGTTTATATTGTGATTTGCATAATATAAAATAATTTTTAGTATATAAAATGTCTTCAAAAACAGCTGTTTGCAGTTAGAATGGTGATGAAAAGGCTAACATGCTCAGCTCTGTGATCTTAATTAGATGGTTAGAATTCTCTTACTAGTTTATAGCTGCTTCCTGAAATTGACAATACCCCTAATTAGTTTCGCGCACGTAGTCCTGTGACATGACTGGTCCTCACACTTAACTGTCGCAGTGTCCCCACATTCACACACTTGCAATCCAGGTACTTGCCAACTGGACAATTGCAGCATCCCGCAATCATGTGGGTGCCACTTGCGACCTTCCCAACCATCTTCTGATAAGGAAAGTCAATAGGAGAGCCAGCGGGAAAGTTCACAAGTTGCAGTCACATGATGTCTCCTTAACAACCATGATGATTTGTTTAATTTTGCTCACCACAGCAAAACTGCAATCTGAATTGTAGTAAATCAAGAGGCCCTATACAAGCTTTAACGGCTGCATTCTTTTGAGTGTGTATGCCCCATTGTGTACCCACTTATTCTCTTGTAATTCCTTTCTCTCCAGTGAATGTAAATACAAACCTCTCCTTGCTAATTATCCCAGCATCAGATCATTTCAATGGTGGGAGGGAGGGAGGGCTTAAGACAATGGCCCTCAACCTTTTGGGTACTAGAAATTGGTTCTGTGGGAAAAAAACCTTTGTGTGTGTGTGTGTGTGTTGTGGTTTCCTGTGCTACCTAGATCCAACACACATTCAGATGAAGTTTCATTTGCTTCCATGGCCTAGCTCCTAACAGGCCATGGATCAAAGACTGGAGGTCGGTAACCCATGCTATAAGATTTACCCTTTTACTCGGCCTCCTTGTGAATCTTGCTCCAGAAATCTTCTGTTATTTCATTTCACTCAGCTGTTTAGGGCTATATCCTTCTGATACTACAAAGGAAAGCTGAAGTAAAATAAATGTGGTCATGATTTTTCACTTCGCACCTGCTGACCAATTCTTTACTGTATTGTGCAAAGTGCTTCACATGACACAGCATGGACACTTTGTTAGGCTACAGTTGGACATAGCCCAATACTATGAAAGAACTGAAAGTACAAGAAAACATTAAAACAGCCCTGTAATTCTTTACATAATATTTCAATGAACAAGCCCAAGGGCAGACTGTCAAGTGGGATTTTATGCTCTGCATTTCATTCCTGTCTCAATAGCAAAATGACTTTTTTGGAACAATATCTGTCAATTACAGATTTCCTTCAGGATCTTTTCAGATTACAATACTTTAGCTGCTTGGATTTGGCTGAATGATTACAGTAATATGTACATGAGGTTCTAAAAACAACATTTTAAAGCACTAAAAGGATTTACTTCATTAGGAGCAGTTTCCTCAAACTGCGCAATGATTTCTTGGTCAGTTAGAAAATAGGTAAAAAGTTCAAGAACACTCAATGTGGATTAAACAGATTTTAAAATCTTATCAACTACATTATTACTCATAACCAAGAAAACAAACAAATGGGCCATCAAATAAATCAACCCAGAATTCTCATTCAAGGCACAAACAACCAGGCTAAAATTATACATGGTACATATTATGAGAAGACTAAGTCTAGAGAAATCTATAATGCTGGGAAAGGTGGAAAGAAAAGAGGATGGACTCAATTATATGTTACAGATTCATTGGTGAAAGAACCAAGCTGGGGATAGGCTGTCCGGAGAAGATTTAAACCACAAACTAACCACAGTGTTCACCTAACGTTATGCAAATTATGCACAGGGTTCACCTAACATTATGCAAATTATACACAAGGTTCACATAACATGCAAAAATTTAGCCAGCTAATTTGTTCAGTAAGTTACAAAACACAAGTCAGATCCTGAGTTTATTGTGCCAAATACGAATATTTACACCCCATTAACCAATGGGAATATTTGTTTCTCATGCAAAAGGATACTTTTCTTCTCTATAAAAAATACAGGCAGCCATTTTGGTTCTTGAATAAATATTTCAAATAGTAAACTATTTGGATTTCTTCCCATGTTCTAAGGAAACCCACTGCAGTACATCTTCAGTTCTATCTGCCTTTCTCTTAAGTATCTGAGGTAACTGCTGTCTGACACAAGCAGAATAACAGAGTTGGAAGGGACCTTGAAGGTCTAGTCCAACCCCCTGCTCAGCAGGAAACCCTACAACATTTCAGACAAATTGTTGTTCAAGCAAGCTCCATTCATCCTAGGTGCCATGGTAGATTTCCTCACATGCTGAGGAGACAGACTGGGCCAGGGAATATTATTTGTTTGGCCCCTAGTCTTTAGTAAGATGTTTCTGAAAGCTGAGAAAAGGTTTACTTATTTTGAAATGTTTACATCATGCACACACTAATATACACACTAATGGCATGAGTTTGGGAAGAAAACTGCTGTGCTACAATGCCCTTAGCCTCAAATGCAATGTTCACCTGTTGGATTCACATACTGAAACTATAGGATGATTTAATATGAAGGGTTCAGGCAACATGATAATGTAGTGGTTGGATTTCCACAACACTAAAGGAAATTGGTTCTGGCAGAGGAGATTTCCAGAAGTCAGCAGCAATACAGTTGATATGAGTGGAGGTTTCATGCTGTGAATACGCATAGCCTTCCATTCGCTGTCCAAGGTACTAGTCTTTCTCCTGCTTGCTTGCTGATGAGGAAAAAGGACTAAGTATTCCAGCCACCTTTAGATTTACCAGGTGTAGAAAATGCCTTTGTGTGGAGGTGCATGTGCATATAGGTGTGCACATGTATGAGTTAGAGGCAGAGGAACATATTAATGGTACTTTCTACTGAATGTTATTGAATTGAGAAAAGCATATCAAGACATCACAGCTCTTTATACAACAGCAAATAAACAAGAATTGAAGCTTATTAAATCACTATGTTTTCTACTGACAGAATTCTGGGCCATATCATATTAAAGACTCAAGGTAGATAATAAAAAGTATACACAGGCAGCTTTCATAATCCAGTTCTGATTAATATTTCTTGCATGCAACAAAAAAAGTGCACAGTATTTCTGGCTGAGAAAACAGAACAAGAAAATCCATGTATGTTGTGTGCATAGTCAATGGATTTAAGAAAGCAAGTGTCCCTATCAAGACATTTTCCGTCTCTCTCTTTTTTTAAGTTATATTTTTTGCAATATCCTAATCGCATTAAACTCTGGAAAACTGAGGTGCAGTGGAAGATTTTGCCCAGGAGAGGGTACTCTAGTGTAAGATTCCATTTTCAATGACTAGGCTCTTCCTTGGTTTTGCCATCATCCTGTACTTCCCTTGTTCCCCTTTGTGATCCCCAATCCATTTTTTTAAGCCCCAAACTCCCGTGATTTATCACCATTTTTACACCCTGAATTTTGAAAAGTTCTATCAAGATGATAACAATTATTGCAACAACTGCTATTTTAAAAAAAAACACAACGTATTTGAACACAGGTTTATACCATTTTTGTGCCTTGTTGTCTTCTGGACCTTTCTCCTGACTGACCTTTCTGAAGCATATTTAAAAATTTCTTACCTTCATTATAGAGCCATATCCTCTTTGCTTGTTCATTGTATCACAGGTGATGCTTTCCATAACCTTCTTTCTTCTTTTCTGAACATTAAAAAGTTTAAAACAGTAATACCATACTATTCTTTAAAATAGTTCAAGATCACTGTTAGAACTTTTAAAATGTTTTTAAATTAAATGGCAAAATTAGCATAAAATTAAAGAAAAAGTATGAACCGTGACATTGGCAGAAGAGCAGTGGAATAAAATAAAGTACCACATGACAGCAATACTGTCATATCAATACTATTACCAAGTTTGTCACTTTTATTGGTTTCTGCCTACCTGCCCATAAGACATATCTTCTTCTGTTAGGAGAAAACATGTATAATGCAAATATCAAGATAGTTCCTGTCTATGACTAAACAAGATTTAGAAACACCTAAGTAAGCTTTCGATCAAGGGTAATCTTAGCAACTAAACTGTCATATAAGAAAAGAACATCATTCATCTTTCTTGGACCTAAAATGCTAAAAACTTTCAAAGATCATCAATAAGATTTCAAAATGAATTTGGCAACCAACTGAGACTCATTCAGCAGAACATCTGACTTTTTAATAAAAAAGCTTAGCTAAGGATCTAGCTGACACGTTCTTATTTCATTCATTTAAAAAGCCATCCCATTTCTTTGGCAATATTCTTATGACTAGAAACCAAGAACAATGCAGGATGACATGACACAAATGGATGGATTAAAATTTCTAGCATTTTTTTTCTTCACAAAATGATTAGCATTAGTGGTAGGTCTTGAAGGGTCTTGTTTATTAATTTCTGTGCTTGCAAAAATAAATTTTCTCTGAAAGGACAAATTTTCTGAGAATAATTATTCATAATTAAGAGAAAAACAACAATGGCCACAGAGGATTCTGGAATGGGTGGCCAGAACAAATCTTTTTTTTTTCCAACTTAGAAATTCCATTTTTGGCATATACTGATATGCTACTGTGTATCAGACTAATACCAGTTGGAAGGTACCTTGAAGCGATTCTAGTCCAATCCCCTGCTCAAGCAGGCAGCCCTATACAAATGGTTATCCAATCTCTTCTTAAAAACCTCCAGTTGTTGGAGTAGCCACAACTTCTGAAGGCAAGCTGATCGTTTTCACTGTTAGGAAATTTCTTCTTAGTTCTAGGTTGCTTTTCTCCTTGATTAATTTCCACCCATTGCTTCTTGTTCTGCCTTCAGGTGCTTTGAAGAATAGGTTGTCCCCCTCTTCTTTGTAACAGCCCCTTAAATATGGAATAATTCTATTGTGTCACCCCAGTCATTCTTTTCATTAAATGGACATACACAATTCCTGGAACTGTTCTTTGTATGTTTAACCTCGAGTCCCCTAATCATCTTTGTTTCTCTTCTCTGCATTCTTTTTAGAGTATCAACATCTTTTTATATTTGGCAAGCAAAACTGGATGCAGTACTCTCCTTACCAAGGCATTATAAATCAGCACTAACACGTCACATGATCTTGATTCTATCCCACTGTTTATGCAGCCTAGATCTGTGTTGGCTTTTTTGGCACCTGTGCTACACTGTTGACTCATACTTAAGTGGTTTTCCACTAGGACTCCAAGATCCCTCTCACAGTTACTACCATTGAGCCAGTACCATTTATTCCATACCTGTGCATTTGGTTTTTCTTGCCTAAATGTAGAACATTACTTTTCTCAACACTGAATTTCATTTTGTTAGATAGGGCCCAGCGTTCAAGTCTGTTGATATCCTTCTGTATCTTGAGCCTATCTTCTTCCTGCCATCTTGGTGTCATCTGCAAATTTGATGAGTTCCCCTTCTATCCCCTCATCTAAATCATGCATGACAATATTGAAGAGTATTGGACCTAAGACAGAGCCTTGGGTTACCCACTGCATACTTTCCTCCATGTAAATACAGTTCCATTGAAGACTACATGTTGAGTGAGGTTGGTCAGCCAGTTATGAATCCATCTGGTGGTGATGCTGTCTAACCCACATTTTTCTATCTTATCGAATAGTAGCTTGTGGTCTACTTTAATCTGGGGTATGCTATTAGTGCTTTTATATGAGTTAGGGAGACTGAGATACAAAGCACTTGAAGGTAAGCAAGATTTAAAAAGGCTTCAAATGTTGCCTACTTTCTCTAAAGAGCACCAGATTATCATTGCTTTGGGACATGCAGATTCATTCATTCATATAGAATGAAACAGAAACCCATCAGCACCAAAATACAGGTGACAAAACTAGTTCCAATTCAGGTCAGGCTACCATATTAAACATAGTTGTAGAAAACAAAAACAAAAATAAAAATAGTATTTGAACCAACTCCTGTTCAACATGAAGAAAAGGAGCTCCTAACAGTTAAGATCTGTGTAGTCCCATTATTGCCTTCCCAGCATCTTTTTGTTTCTAACTTGAGCTTGCAGTCCAAGTTACAGTCCTAGATGCAACCCTCACCACCAAGGAAGCCTTCCCCTCTTGATACGCCCTATACTAGGGGGGCGTCTTTGGTCCTCAAAGAGGCCCCTGTGTCTGCTCCACAATCACCATGGTAACCTAGGCACCGGTTCAGAGGATGGAGGAGGCCGCACCCTACCCTTCAAGGCCTGTTCGTCTGATTGGCGCTGAGCCTATCGGGAATCGTAGTTCTCTGCTGCTCAGGGCCCCGCCCCCTCAGAGGCAAGGGAAGAGCTGCCATTGGTCCAAGAGATAGAGGGAGGGCAGGATCCCTCCCTCCTCCTCGCTCGGAGGGCAGCAGGTGAACGCGGGTGGCAGCTGGGCGAGGACGATCGGCGGCGGACAAGCTAGCCAGCGGGCGTTGGGAACGGTCATCGCAGGGTAAGTAAGAAAGGGGCCGAGGGGAGGACGTCGGATTCCATCCCTCTCTGCAGAAGCGGGAAGTCGGGCGGGCGAACCGACCGAGCGATGCAGAGTCTACCTGGATAAAGCATCTGCGGGCTTAGTTCAAGATAGCGGAGCCGCGGAGCGGGAGCCGCACGGTCCCCTCGACGCCTTGCGGGAGCTGCCTCGGGGGCTGCTTTCTCTGCGGGGCGGACGGTGGGGCGATGAGCCGGGGCGTGTCTTCCCCCTTTGTCTCGGGGTTTGGGAGCAGCAGAAGCTGCTGCCCGTCGCAGCCCAGGAGCGGCATCGATTGCCTGTAGGCGAAGGGCGGGTGGCTGTGCGCGGGGAGGCGTGGGGTGCTTTGCACCTGTGCGCGCCCTCCCCCCCCGGACGCTTAGTTTGCCTCCCGGCGAGTTGGCTGGCTGAGGCCGCGGGCGATTGGCGGGAAGGGTGTAGCCGGGGTCTGCGCCCGGGTCTTGGCACTTGAGCCTATTCGGGTGCTTGTCGGCCGGCAGCCCTCGCCGCCTTGCTCGGACGCCTCCCTCTCCCTTTGGGATGCTCCTGGAGGCGACGCTCTTTGTGCGCCTGCGGCGAGGCGAGGAGGGCGACGGTGGGGCCTTTGTCTGCGCGCGTTGGACTAGTCGCTGCCCTTTCTCGGGGGACGCGCAAGAAGAAGGGCGGGGCAGCGGCTCCGGCTGTTTCGGTGTGGTGAGGGTAGGGGTAGGGGTGGGGGGCTGCCGACTGACAATGGCTTCCTCACTGGGAATTGGCGCAGGGCTGGGCTTGGTCGGGCTTCGCCGACCTCCCCTTTCCAGTGCAGCTCCAGCTTGATAGCATCGGCCCTCCAACGCCTGTCTAGACTTGGGGACCCTCCTATTTCCCAGCTGGGAAACTGAGGCAGCAGGTGGAAGGCTCCTTTCCCAGCTTCACAGTGAAGAAAGGCTATGGATTTAGCAACTTCTAAACAGCTTCTGTAAAGAGAAAAAAGGATATGGGCCAGACTCATTGAAAAGTTGATTTAGTCATTCTTTGCCTAGTGGTTGGATTCGTATGGGAACGCTTCAGGCTAAAAGTAAAGAAGGCTGGCTCTTTTGTGGCTCAGCGTTTTCAACCTTCAATCGTAGCCTTGGCCTGTTGTGAGAACTAATTGGTCGTGTCATTGTATGGTTTTATTTATTTGGGCATAACATCTTCTGGGAACATAGCAAGTGTGTTTTATAATCCAGTTCCAAATTTAATGTATAATACTAATCTAAGTAATTTATAAGATTTGGGAAAGACACAGACTGCTTTTCTAGAAGAGATGCCTCTGGGTCGTATCTAAAAAACAAAGGTTGTAGTATCTGTTTCTGTGCCACCAGTGCATGTTGAAAGAGTAGCCAAGAATTTCCAATGATGGAAAAACACGCCTATTGCTAATAATGAAGATTTTACTCAGCTTGCCTTGTGTGTTCTATTCTGCTTTCACTTACAGAATTCCATCCATTCCGTATGAACCATTTTGCCTTAGAATGCCTGAAGTGCTTGGTTCTACTTAGCAAAACAGAAGCCTCTTCTGGGAGGCTTCTCATTGATCTAGTAGTCCATTATAAACCATAGAGCAGTTAAAAGTAGCCTCCCTGGAAAAAGAATGCTTGACCTGATGGAAGGGTTGCTCCATGAGTCTTGTACTCATTCAGACACCAAGTCTAAGTAGAGGAACCTTTAGAGAAAAGAGATATGTTTGATTACTGGATTTAGCTGCTCTCTCTCTCCCTCTCTCTCTCCCTCTCTCTCTCCCTCCCTCCCTCCCTCCCTCTCTCTCTCTCTCTCTGTGTGTGTGTGTGTGTGTGTGTGTGTGTCCTGCCTTTTAAAAACCAGAAAGAATCAGTTTCCTATGTTGAATTCACCTCTATGCAATATACTGAACAAGGACCATGTATTCTGCATCTTGTTCCTTCTCACAACTTTCTCTTTGCCTGATTTTTCTTCATTTCTAATACAATTAAAGCTAAGTGGGACATCCTTGCAATTAGGCTAGAGAAGATACAGTAGGTGCAGCCTTTTCTCTGTCACACTGCTTTCTCCCTGACATCTATCAAGGGAGTTGCTGATTGCCCAGCCTGGATTCTTTGGAGAAGGAAATCCCACCTAAATCTTTGTATTAAACTAAGCATTGGTTCTTGATTAATAGAAGATATTTTGCATGCAAATAGCCTTGGAGTTGTTTCCTTTTTTAGAGAGAAACTCTTGTCTCAGCATGTTTACTTAGAAGTAAAACTTACAATAGTCAAATGGAATTTAATTTCCTAGCAATATACTAGACCTTTAATATTACAGACTGAATCTGTACTCAAAAATGTTGTCTTTCTGACAATGTATTGGGAACAAGCAGGTTTATATAAGTATTTGTCCTGGGCAAGGTTGCTTTCTCCTTTTGGGCTGTTTAGTTGTTCCTCTTGCAGAAGACTTGAGACCCTCTGGACCTATTATCCTTTAGATTTCTGAAACTACAACTTCCATCCTCCTCCATAAATATGAACAATAATAATGAATGTGGAAAAATATGCACCAGAGTTGGAATTTGCCTAGGAAAGTTGGGTCTTAAACAATAGTTGTTTAATTACTGCTTCTGTAGTCTAATTAAAACACAGTGCTACTCTGTGTGCAGAAGTCCCTCTGCAAATAAACTAACCCCTCTCCCCATCCACTTCCAAGTTCCTGAGCTGATTTCACAATATGCAAAGTTAACTCATTCCATTTTTAGTAACTAGACTTGGTATCTGTATATTCATGTATTATATCCATTTTATTCTTGTAGCAGGTCTGGAAGTTAGACAAATATCAATAGCTTCATATATCAAGTGGGGCTAAGAAAAGAAATGACTTGCCTCTATGATTCTGCAGATAATTTGTGACTGAGTGGGGCTCGAACTAGGAGCTGCCTGGCTCTTCCTTGTTGTGCTATGCACATTTAGAGTTGTCACAGAGCTGCAAGCTGTGAAGGAAACCTCTAATGATATGATGCAGCTGTTCAAGACAACAAAACGTCTTGAGCTGGCTTGACATCCAGAGTCATGAAGGGATTTCTTCATTGCATGGATGAGGGGGTCCCTGGGGAGCATTCTCCTTCTGGTATATGGTCAATACCCTAGAGTAGCCTTGTAAGGCATTACTATTGTTCAGCTTCCTCAAGGATAAATTCAGAGCAGCCTATGAAAGAGCCCCATCCTTTGGAGAAATGGGAGAAAAATTAAGTTTTTTTTTAAAAAATCAGAAACCCAATTTTACAAACTGCTAACAGAAACAACATGAACATGACCATAAGCCCAAGTTGAATCTTTATGAAGCCTCATCAAGCATGCTTGAAATGTGTCAGGCTATTTCTCTACAGGAGGAATACCACAGTTCCTATGTTTACTTGCAGTTCTACTTCTGATCATGTATGCTGGTAGCTCTGCATTGCTTGGTTCCATCTAAATGCAGAGTGGTCAGTCTGTCTGTCTCTGCATCCGATGCCCTGTATTTGGCTCATTCCTTGCTTTTTTTTTTCTTTTTTTGCTAAGTGTGCCTTCATGTTATGGTGGGTTTGCTTTTCCTACCTACCAATTCAGAGGTGGTTCCAGGATTCATTGGAGAACTTAAGGGTTTGATCAGTGCTTCCTGACTAAGGGGAGAGAGGCTGAAGATGGCAAGGGGTTAATCCTCCCTCAATGTAGCAAGCATGCCAAAAATGCCACTATGTGACACTTTGACTTAGTTAAGACTATCCATCCATACATTATGCTATGAAGATGATGGAGTGGAAAAAGGAAGGAATGCCAAGGTAGGACAATTTTTATTTTACTAAACATAATATATCACTCATTGGCTCTGGGTGATTTACAAGAAAAAACATTAAAAACAAGAAAAGTATAAAACTCAACAATAGAGAATGGCAAAGATAACAAAAAAAAATGAGCAGGAATGAAAAAGAAATTAACCTACCTAATTGAAAGGAGCTTCACTTATCTTCACCAAAGGCAAAGAGTAGGAAAAAGAAAGAGCAAGTGGGAAAAAGGCAATAATATAATATACGTGCATTAATCAGAATTCATATTATGGACATACAATAAATTGAATCCCATATTGACCATATTGATTAAAACTCATATTGATAAAACTCATTAGGCTAAAATGTGGCTGTCTAATTTGTGGTTCAGTACATTGCATTAAATCTCAGAAAGAGGCAGCACCTGGGAATATTTGACAAGTAGTTTTGTGCTATTCAGCTCACTAAGGTTCCTGGCAATGCTCCAATTTTTCTCAATTTGGAGGGAAGCCAGTATTCGATGGGTAGTCTGAAAAGTTGAAAATCATCCCAAAAAGAAGATGACCACTGTATTTCAATATTATTGCCAAGAAAATGTTCATTATTTCATTTATTTAACTTTTATATACCGAAGTAGTATGACTCATGTTGGTTTACAATTATTAAAAAAATTAAAGAAGACAAAACAATGTATGAATATGTCCACAGACTCAAGTTTGACTTGAAGGATACTTTACTTTTTTAAAAAAGCTATGGTTTCTTCAGTTTTGTGCAATCTTGGAGCTTGCAGATCTGATGCAATTAGTATTTGAATTAGTGTGGCTGAATTTCAGATTAAGAAAAATCTCATCAAACTGAATTGGAGCTGGGTTAAGTGGGTTGACATTCTTTTCTCCCAGGTGTCCAATTGTAATTTAGCATGTGGAAGATGCTGCCTTCTGATAAGTGATTCTTTGGTTAAGATCTTTTGATCATATATGACTGTTGCAGGAAGCAAACTCCTAGCATGGCTATATACAGCCAGGTTGTAGAAATCACTGAATAGAAAGGCATAGATCTTTTGGTGAGCTAGATCAGGGATGTCACACTCAAGGCATGTGGGCCAGATCCAGCCCATGGGGTCCTTAGATCTGGCCCGCGGGGCCACCCTGGAAACAACGAAAGACCAGCCTATGCCAGTGAAAATGGAGCTGGGGGGGGGGATGTCGCACGTAGCTCTCCTAAGTTCCGTTTTCGCTGGCAGAGGGCTGCAGAAGGCCACCGCTGCTGAAAATGGATGTCAAGCTGGCCACGCCCACCCTGGTCACACTCTCTGGCCACACACCCCCAGCCTTCCGTGTTCAAACACAACCTCGATGTAGCCCTCAATGAAATTGAGTTTAACACCCCTGATCTAAATGATTCCTTAGCTATGGCTGTTTGCTCTGCGTAACTTCTTTTTCATGGTTTCTCCTGTTGGAAAAAAGAGTAAAGGCATTGATGGTAAAGGAATTCATTTTTTGACTTCATTCCAGTTCATATTGTAACATAAAAATAGTTTAATAACTGGTCCAGACTGATTTACTGCAGAAAGATTCGTGTCACTTTTTAAATAATTGATGCTTAATTCTGAGGAATTGAATATGATGTGATATAGAAGTATATTCCAAAGCATGAAGCTTGCTTGAGGTGATTCAGAGCTTCCTAAGCATTCTAGATGTCTAGAGACAATGATTTCTTTCATGCAGTTGTCAAAGAATCAAGAGTTACAGATACAGACGTCAATATATAAATGTGTAAAACAGGCACATTGAAACAATTGTACCCCATCCTGAAAAAAGATTAAAATATTAGATAGATACAAAGACAACTTGCAGCTGACTTCTAAATTATTTAATCCTACAATCTTTTTTTTAAAGCAAATATTAAAAATTCAGTTACCAATTCTTGCTTTTTTTAAGCAGATATTCCTACGTTAACAAAATAGGTTTAAATCATTCTATGTGATGCATTTGAAGTATGTGTGTGCATGCAAACAAATGTGTATAAAGATTTTAAAAATAAGGAGGTCCCACTGAATTGAAAGCAAAATAGTAATGTATTGGAGCTTGAAAATTTAGATAGTAAACATTTATGTAGAACTTGAAGTGTTAAAGCTATTTAGAAGTATACTTTTCAGATTCTTAATTTTGTAAGATCACATAAATAATCCTCCTTAGTGTTAAGAGTATTTTTAATGTACACATAATGAATGTTTTGCTTTAAACACATTCTTGTATATATAAGACATGGATCTAGTGCCTTCTTGATCTGTGTTTTAGTCATCATTATTTGAGTATGGAATGCCTTATGAGGAAAATTGAAAGTTTTCCTCATGAGTTTTAAACATGATAACCAACAGTTTGTTTGGGCCTCAAAACCCATCAGTAACTTGAGTAATGACTTTAAAATTGGTGTTATCCTACAATGGTTCCAATAGTGTGACCTTATTTAGAAGAAAACGTGATTAATAATGGCAGAGTAGAGACCTCACAAAGCAATGGTTATGCATAAGGCAACTGGGTTTTTTTCTTATTTCTTAATATGAAAGCTGGAACATTTATTAAATAAAAGTTTTAAATAGATTTCAAAGACCAGAAAAATAAAATGTAATACAAATGTTCTTTTTCTTTGTGTCCTCTCTAGTTTAGAATTGATGAAATAATGCAATAGTGCATAATTATCAATAAATGGAACTGTTGTTGCTGATAATTTAAGATAGAACTACATTTGACATTAAATGCATATTTTATTCAGTGTTCATGTATTTTTAATGCAACAAGCTTTGTTGGAAACTCATGCAAATTATGTCTGATCATTGGAAGTTTTAACCTTTTCTTTGCTGGCCTATAAATTCCTTTTATACGCATATCAATGTTGCTATTATGATTTGGAATATTTTTTTATAAGTGGCTATAAATAGATATTATATATATACACCTATATATAATAAGGAAGAGCAGGAGAAAAAGGAGAAGTTGATTATTTTAACTCAATGATGCACCTAATTTGATGTCTGTTGTGAAGTTTGGTTATCTGCAATAATAAATTAGCTAACTATTTAAACTATAGATCTATTAAAGGCTATGGTAGCTGAATGGAACATCCATGCATAAAAGGTGTATTGTACTCCATTAAGTGTGCAAAGTACATGTTCTGATGACTTAAACACTACAAAGCTTTGTATGATCTGTTAAGGGCCATACTTGGAAACCACAATTTCCATCAATCCATGGAAGGTGTGGAATGGTGCAATGTGGTTGTTTTGTTAGGTTTAAGGTACATTATTGTTCCTTATAGAACTTCCCCAGTCCCTGAAAACAAAACCCAAACAGCTATTCCAGAGGCTCTGGGCGCCATAAAAGTGGTTATGGTAGGCTTCATGCTCCGCCCCCAAGTATATTTTTTGCTCATTTGTTTTAAATATAAGTTGATAAGGATTAACAAGAAAGAGAACTTGTTAGTCTACTCATTCCTGCCCTGTTATATGCTGCTGTAGTAAGTTTCCGAGGCTTTTGACTCACTGTTGATGGAAACCAAGAATCTGGCGATTGTTGGTTCTCCCCTTTCTTAAGATTGTCTTTCATTTTTATTAAAGAAAAGGTTGTTGCTTAAAACAACCACTACCAGTGGAACAGTGTAGTTGTAGCCCTTTTTGACTGGAGGTCTCATACAATATTCAAATATTTGGTTATTAAGCACTAAGAATATGCATGTGCAAATGATATAACGAATAGTTCATTTTTTAGGTGAGCATTTTCTTGTGGAGTCTTCTGAGATAATTTTTTTGCAATGATAGTTTCCAACTATATTTTCACATCTCCAGTACTATATTGGGAAACAAGTATCTTTTTAAGTATAGCTCAAATGTTGTATTTTGGTTTTTTTTTCTTTTTTACGATAGACAAGAATTTTAGTTCAGGCTTTTGAATATGGAGGAACCCTAGCTTAATGCTTCATTTCTGGGTTCAAGCCCCAAATCTATAACTGGAAAATAGTGAGCTGAAGTCAACAAGGCAAACCGCTCTGGACTAGAAGAACTAGCAGCCCAATTTAATTTAGAATATCTGATGAAACGTGGATTTAATTTCCTGCCTTTCTTCTACTGAGAGACTTTTTTATTTTGTTTTGTGATTGCTCTGTAATGGGAGGAATTTGGGATTATCAAGAGCGCCAGGATTTGGGACTGTCTGAGGATTGATCCTTGCTGAATAAGATGCGGCAATGGAGTATTGCTGCTTTCGATGAATCACAGAAATTTAGGATGTGTTGAAATTGAATTTGTCTCATGGTTTGTTTTCTATAAGCTTCCCGGAGATTGCAAAAATTGACTTGGTTTTAATTAAATGAGTTAATTTGCGTTATGTATTTATTTACTTCCCTACATTTATATTTAGCACTTTTAGGAATTGAATAGGTTTCCCTGTTCTATTTAGATGTTTGCAAATCACTGGAATTGCCTTGTCTCACTTTTGCAGCCAGAATAATAGCACTGAGTCTTCTATTTTCAGAGCAAGTTAATTTGATGTTAAATTCAGATGTTTTGCTAAATTGTAATGTATTTTTTTTAATTTTTAGTTTAGTATAATGAGTAAACCCAGCTATTAGGAATGGCTTTGTGCAAATGAAGCTATTCTGTTTGTTGCATTAAATCATGACTTAGCATAGGATCCCTCATTCTTTTTGATGAGTTACCACATTTGGGATTTTGATGATATATTGTAGGCATTGTGACTGCTGTAGCGGAGAGAGTTTGCCCATTTATAGAATGGCTGCCATGTAGCATGCCCAGTTGGAACAGAGACTATATGTCATCAAAAGAAAAGTCTAGAAACACTTGAGTGATATTTTAAGGCTAATGCCAGCCCTAGTGTGGTATTTGAATATTGAGAGATCAGCGCCTGGCCATGAATTATTTATTTATTGATTTCTAAAAATGATGTGCCCATCATTGCTGTGTTGTTCCTATCTTTGAATTCCATTGTTGTGACTTGCAGGTTTTGATCTGACATTGCCAGTGTTACTTTTGAAATACTTCAGGTACATTATGATGCTGCCTATCACTTTCTTGGTGTCTTGGTTTTGTTTTCTGAGCACTTCATTAGCCCCTTTTTGTAAATATACTTAGCCTTTCAGAGAAAGCCAAATTATGCCATATGTTTCCTAGCTCTTGAAATTGAGTTTCCCTATTCTATTCAGATATTTACAAATGAGGGGGCATATATATTACGGTCTGTGCCTCTTGTTCCTTTACCAGTTTCATGGTTTTGTGCATTCCGTGATGGCATAGTGGTTAGAATGCAGTACTGCAGGCTACTTCTGCTGACTGCCAGCTGCCTACAATTTGGCAGTTCAAATCTCAGTAGGCTCAGAGTTGACTCAGCCTTCCATCCTTCCGAGGTTGGTAAAATGAGGACCCAAATTGTTGGGAGGCAATATACTGACTCTGTAACCTGCTTAGAGAGGACTGCAAAGCACTGTGAAGTGGTATATAAGTCTAAATGCTATTGCTATTGCTATTCATCAGGAGTGACAGCAAATCTGCAAGGCAGGCTCTAGAAAATGGTGACCAGAGACCACTTTTGACTTATGTACTCTTATACCAAAAGTGGCTTCCTTGACAGCTTTGGAAAATTAAATCCATAGTTTGCCCTAGAAATGCAGAAGTCTCTAAAAGAGGCCACAGATGTACAGCTCCTTTGCCTACCTTCAGATCTCTGTAATGATTCTTATATTCAACAGACTGTCAACATTCACTACATGGACTTCAAAACAAAGAGCTGTATAAAAATCAGCTGTTGTCATTGCTTGGAATCTTTTCAAACCCCTTTGCTCATTAAGCTTTCAGTAACAGCTCCTGTCAAAAAAAGAGAGAGAACACACCAAAACAAAACCTGCTTTCATCTCCGTGCTGCAATGCACCAGTCATTATTGAAAATTGCTGGCACTTTGTGAAAGAGATAGATCTGGTGCCTGATTTTTACAGGCACGTTTTAATGGATGGATTCCCTCTGGATTTTGTATACGCTATTAGTAGAAATCTGTAGGATGCCCTCCTTCTGCCTCTAAATTCCAGCGCAAAACTGGTCAAGCACCTCTGCTTTACTTCAACTGTAAAATGTTTGTGTCTGTTTTGTGGTTCATTGAGGATAAAAAGTCTCCTCTTTTCCTGTCTCCAGTTGATTTGGACAAGAGGGTCTGATGTAATCTGTTCCAATTCAAGAATTTATGAACTCATATAGTCCCTCATGGACCTGTGCCATCCCAGAAATGCTTCTTAATTGCTTTGCACCTGTAAAGCTTAAATGTTAGGAAGAAATTTTGTTGGCTATGTTTACTTATCCCCCTTTAAGCTGTAATGTGGTTCGTTTGTTTTGGCTTACTGCAAGTACAGTATCCGTCTGATCTCTCGGGTCCTAATGAAAGGGTATCCAGTTCTAGCTTTGTACCGCTGAAATGGACCTCCTCCCTTTGTGAAAATATATTTCAAAAGTTAATATTTGGAATGAAGGAAAACTGTATTTAGATGATTGTCATGCCCCCATCGGAGTCTGAATCTGAGGGGGAAGACAAAGAGCTGACAGAGAGCAAGAGAGTGGCTCCATTGGCGGTGGAGGAAACTGGGGAAGGTCAAAGTCAGGCTGGGCAGAGCAGGAAAGAAGTAGAACAAGGGAGAGGGGGTTCAGGTAAAGACCAAAGCCCACCCCCTCCTCATCCTAGGGCACGCAAGGAAGAACACAGAAGATACCGTGTTTCTCCAACAATACGACCTCCCCTAATAGGAAGACCCAGCATGTTTTCTAGGCATAAAATGAAATTAAGCCCCTCCCCCCAAATTTAGGCCTATTTTAAAACATGCAAAATGGGGGTAGGGCGGGGGACTTGCCGTTAGGAGCGCCCACGGGCAGCAATTCCTTGCCACCAGCTGCTCCTAATGGGCGATCATGGCAGAGCGCAGAGAGCTCCCTACTCCTGCCAAGCACCTTTGTGGCAGACCCAAGACCTTCAGCGCCCGCCGCTGTTGATTTCCCTTCTGCCCATGCCACCGCCGCGTTTGGAGCTGCCACTTCCACGTTTGGAGCACCACTGCTGTTTGGAGCACTGCTGCTGTTTGGAGCTGCCGCTTCTGCATTTGGAGCTGCCGCTGTGTTTGGAGCTGCCGCTTCCACGTTTGGAGCGCTGCTGCTGTTTGGAGCACTGCTGCTGTTTGGAGCTGCCGCTTCCGCGTTTGGAACCCCACTGCTGTTTGGAGCCCTGCCACTGTTAGGAGTTGCCATGTCTGCATTTGGAGCTGCCGCCGCGTTTGGAGCTGCCGCTTCCACATTTGGAGCACTGCCGCTGTTTGGAGCAGCACCGCCATTTGGAGCGCCGCCGCCACTCCAAACACGGCGGCAGCTCCAAACTTGGAAGTGGCAGCTCCAAAATGATGGCGGTGCTCCAAATGGCGGCGGCACTCCAAATGGCAGCAGCACTCCAAACACGGAAGCGGCAGCTCCAAACATGGCGGAATGGGCAGAAGGGAAAGCAACAGCGGCGGGTGCCAAAGGTCTTGGGTCTGCAGCAAAGGTGTTTGGTGGGAGTAGGGAGCTCTCTGCACTTCGCCATGATCACCCGTTAGGAGCGGCTGGTGGTGAGGCTGCCCGCGGGGTGCTCTAGATGAGGATGCAAGGGGGGGAATTAAGTCACCCCCGAAAAGACGGCCTAGCCGTTTTTTCGGGGCTCAAAAAAATATAAGACCCGGCCTTATTTTATGAGAAACACGGTAGCAACGTGGGTAGTGTGGCTTATGAGGAAGGAAAAGGACCCCGATTCCCTTCACAAGGAACACCTGGGGATGGAGTTTAAAGGAGAAGCAGATGGGAGGCGTGGTTGTCGGGAACAAATGCTGAGTTCATGTAGTGTTGGCTGCTGTTATCTGAGTTCCTGGCATCCTCCCAACTGGTTTGATTTACTGCCGTGTTACTTCACTTCTGGACCTCCTTATCTTGTTCTGCCGGATTTATTACCTTATCTTGCCTTGTTGGATTTATAGTTTGAAGTTTTCTGTTTACAACGTTTGGACTGAAATATCTGCAGCCAAAGGTGTTGCAGGTTCGTGGGTGAGTTTTTCTCCAGATCGGAGAGTAACCGGGACGCTGGGGACAAAGTTGGAGCTAATAAAGGAACTCATGCTTATTCTCTGGCTGTGTTGCCTTTGTGCCATGCCGCGGGTCATCACAATGATCTAGTTGCATTCATATGTATAAATAATGGCTTGTCTTGTGCAATTGGAGTATGGATATTGTGTGTTTTGGGAGAGTATAGTTGGAAATATACAAAGGTGCAAAGTGCCTGAAGAAGTTGGGGTGAAGACCTTTCTAAAAAGCATCTGTAGAGGGAAAAATTAAATGTAAATAAACTGGTCCTCATGCACTTTTTTTTTGGGGGGGGGGGAGAATGTCTAACTTTATTTCAGAGTACCCAGGAGCAAGGAGGAGGAATTCCCACTCAGACATTGCACAGCTGGCCCCCAGCTGTATCTGGTCTTGGGCAATCATAAACTCCTGCTCCTTTAGTCCAAATTTACATCTAGGAGCCACACAATAGACTTAGCAGCTTTGCAAATGATGTTAGAGAATTCTTTTCATTTTCTTACTGTCTTAATGATACCCTTAAATATGTTAGATGCTAGAATAGGCTTAGACGAAAAAAACCCTCTGGGTTTTGATAGGGGGAAATAAATATAGTGGGCAACAGAAGGGAGTGTGAACAATAGAGATGGGACAAAGGGGATCGTGGCTGTTTTTTTCATTCTAGGACACAAAGGCTTCTCTGTGTTGTGGGGTTTTTCATTATCTCATTGCTGCTTCTGTCCCTGGGGAGAAGAAAAACTGGCATTTATTAGTCCCAAGCTGCTACCAGGAAACATTCAGTGCCACCTGTGTACCAAATAATCCTTGGGCTTGGGTCTTAACACTTTCTTAAAACTGAAAGTGGGAAGGGAATCTGGTAACAGCGAGTGCAAGAAGAAGCAGGCAAGTATGGAAGTGAGGACACAAACTTTGAGAGGAGTGAGTCCTGAAAGAGGGAAAGGAAATGTCAGTGAGACTTGGGATACATGCTCATTGTAATACAAAACAGAATAGGCAAATCGGAGGACCTAGTGCTAATATGCCAAAAGTCAGTTCAGCAGTCTTTCATAATTTCTGGTAGTAATTCCGTTTCTGGATTTTTAACCGATAGCTCTGCAGAGTCTCATGAGCGCAAGGAGGACCTTCCTGTTATCCTTGTTCTGATTCTTTTATTAGAGGAGTTTCTCTTAAGTGTAGGTGATCTTTAATGGCCTTGCAGAGGAAGAAGAGCTGGATAAGGTGATCAAGTATGGGGTGCTTTTTATTTTGCCTAATTCTTCATCACTTCATGCAAAAGGAAAATAATTCATTTCTGAATTTCTCAGGCACAGCCTTTGAATGTATTTTGAAAGCAGCTATCTATCTCCAGCCTTTCTGTCTGGAAACTAATTCAAATGCCAGAGCAACCCATTTTCTTCCTGAAGCCAGCCCTTTTCATGAAAAGGGACCAAGTATATTCTCCTAGCAAGTGCTTTAGTCCTTTGCTTTTGAGGTAATTTTAGAGTTCTCATCTGGAAGTAAACTTAAAAAGGCTTCAGCTTTTTCAGCAGCTCTACAGTATCTAAATATCTAGTGAATCTAAGAATTCCTCAAGAGTAAAATCTGAATGACTTAATCTGAATGACTAGATAGAATTGGATTCTCTTGCCTGGGGGCTGCAGGACTTGTTGCTGTTCCTTCAAGGACTTGATCCATAAACTTGTAGTGTCCTGGTGAGGAAGCCTCAGTTTTCTATTCTAGAGGGGATATAATCAATAGTTGCATTTTGCACAGCTTTGTGCTGTGTATGTCAGCTTTCCAAGATGGCCACTACACAAAATCTGGGTTTTCTTCCTCCATGAGTTGTTGCTCTGGTGTGTTCAGCTGCTATGAGACAAAGTTATAACCATAGTTTGATAACTTAGTTGTCAAACTCACCAGCTGTTGGCTATAGTTGTTCCGCAGCCTGTTTCCATCATTTCTTCCCATGACAGTACAAACCCCACCTTAATTCATTGATTTTATGGATGGAATGTGTATGGAGGTGGGATAAGATTCATTGGCCTATTTTATGAGCTGCAGGGTTTAACCATTTGAATGGGATAGTAAGAATTATGTTTAATTCAGCTCTAAACTTCATGTATTTGCGTATAACTTTCCACAGCTGCAAATCTCAAAACAGTATTCTTTGTCATAAGCCAAGCAAATAAAATTGTCTCCTCTATAGAGTGTCACTTGGTCTGCTTGCTTTGCCCTTTTTGCCCTATTTTATCATTAAATACCCTTCCTACAATATTCTGGCACTCTGTTTATAGTCCACACTGCTCTGTATTGTGTATGACAGACTTTATGGCTAGAAGCTTGGACAAACAGTTTCCCCCCACAATCGTCTCCAGTTGTACTTTTTCAAGCGGTTATATCTGTTAGTATCGTTGAGCTGAAGTACTTCTGAAACCTTGAGATCTGGTTGTTGAATAACTGATTGGCCCTATTGTGTCTTGCTACAGCTTTTCAAGCGGTTCTGAAACTGACTGTGACAAGCAGGAGGACTGCTTTCATTGAGCGGTTTCAATCTCATGTGGATTTTGTCTTATCTCTAGCAACCCTTCTTTAGTATTCTGGTACTGTCTTTCATCTGATGAAAACCACATGCTTTTTCCTTGTTCCCCACTATCAGCCCCGATGAAACTGCATGGCTGTAGAATTATCATAGGAGTCATTGTAGCCATTGGACTCTGCTATCTTTCCCTTTTTGTGGCTATCATGAATATACTTACCCACAGCTTGTGTTTGGAATAACACTGATCCCTCCTTCCCTTCTCTCTCTCCCTCCTCTCTCTCTCTCTCTCTCTCTCTCTCTCTCTCTCTCTCTCTCTCTCTCTCTCTCAGTGTTTCTCAACTTAGGAATTTTAAGAGTGTGGACTTCAACTCCCAGAATCCCCAGCTGGCATAGTAACCACAGAATTCTGGGAGCTCAACTCTACACACCTTAAAAGTTGCCAAGTTTGAGAAACACTGTTCCAGATCTTAGTTCTGATTGTGGGAATGCAACATTGCTTTGCTTGTAAGTTCTCTAGCTGTCATGTTAGCCATAAACAGCCTAGATTTCATGGCAAAGGGGAGTTTCTGGTACTGAATGAAGAATTCTGTTCTTTTTGTATACAAGGTAGGTGGCAATTGGGGCCTTTTTTTTTATAAAAATAGATTTTGTGGTTGCGGCAGAAAAGTTTTCTGGTGAGGTAAAGCCATTCTGCTGATATCTATAATCTCTGACCTGCACCCATGATTACAAAATAAGTTACATAAAATACTATTTATTGATCAGCAAATAAATGCTTTTAAAAAATAGAATGTTTTTTTTAAAAAAGAGACTATCTTCAGTTCTGAAAAAAATAGGTATGGATGCTACTTGTATCTCTGGTGGAGGGAAAATGGAGGAGCAGGGGGAGTCAGCTTCAAAGTCTACACACACACACATACACATGAACACAGGTTTTTTTTTTCAAAGTCAAGAATATATTTCTCCCACTGAAGCAGTGGTCACCAACCAGTGGGCCCGGATCCAGGTCACCAACCAGTGGGCTCAGGTGGTCCATGAGAAAATTTTAGTGGTCCGCAAAGAAATGTTACCTCCAAAGCACCTCCCAAGGCAATTAATCCAGGCTGCGTGGGAACACAAGCCTTGCATTGCTTGCATTGCGAACAACACGAGGTAGTGGGAGGGGGGGAAGGGCGGAGGGCGGGGAATTTGCCCCACTCGTCTGGCCTGGCCACCGCACTGCTTCTTTCCGCTTATTTCTTCTTCTGCTTTTGGCTGCATGAAAGGAAAGCAGCAGAAGTCTTTTTTTCTCTCCCCCAAACTCTGCCAGAAATGAGTCTTTGGGACCCTGCAAGGCATCCTGCTCCAAGAGGCTGCACTGGCATGACAAGTCTCACGAAGACTCATTTCTGGCAGAGTTTGGGAGAAAGAAAGAAAGACTTCTGCTGCTTTCCTTGCATGAAGCCAAAAGTCAGTCAGTCTTGTCTGTCTGTCTCTCTCTCTCTGTGTCTCTCTCTCACCCCCTGGGAATGGAGCTGGAGACAGTATCCTGTGATTCCAAATAAAGAATGATTGACCAGTAGGAAAACGGGATGGGGAATTTTCCTGCAGACTTTTTTGTGGATTTTCCCAGGGTCTCTGGTCTGCGGGAATTAAAATTATGAGTTTGGTGGTCCCTGATATAAAAATGTTAAGAATCATCCTGAACCAAAATGAAGGTCTTCCTAGTTCAGCATTCCACAAGGAGAAATACTGTGATGAACTGATACAGTGATACCTGCTGTCTTTGATTCCAGAAATATATGCCAAAATAAATAGTAGTTATTGGAAACCTTGTTATCCATGAATTTATTTCATCTCTTTTTTAAGTTGCTCAAGTTGGCCTGTCACTAAAACTTGTGGGAGTAAATTTCCTAATTTAATTGTGCCATCTGAGAAGCTTATTTTCAACCCTAACTTATTTTTCTATTTGCCTTCAGTGAATGATACTATCTTTTACTATTATCAATTTTCTGCTTAATTGTCCTTTTTTTCTAAGCTAAGAAGCCTCAAATGTGGTCACTTTATTCAAAATAAATCTAACTTTGGTGATGGTGGTTGCCCTTTCTTGTACATTTTTCAGCTCTGTTTTTAACTAGAATCATGCATAATACAGTATTTCATCTGTGAGGCTGTCCTGTCCCAATCTGCCTGTCAGCTAGGAGTTGGGCCAAAAAGGCCACAACTATTTTCTCTTGGGCCCAGAAATGGGGAGCATATAGTTGTGAGCATTTTTGCCCAACTCCCAGTTTTCAGAGTCCATCATATCTGTTCATTAAACACAACTTTATGCAATACTGGCATGGCATGTCTGCATATTTTCATAGCTCCTGTTGTCTGCGTCTGGAAACTCAGTATGTGGTAGTCATTCAGATGTCTTATTTTTGGAATCGGAATAGCTCTGAAGAACAAGAATGCATGAAAATCTTAGAGATATCTGGAGTAATCTAGTCAAAGTAATGCAGGCACAGTCATGCTTGGTTACCTGGGAAGACAACATCCTTAGGACTGTTAACCTAGCCACCTCTTCGTTACATCTTTGATCCTTCTGGCTATTATAAAGGCTACTTAGGAAGTGACATGCAGTACAGTTGAATCCACACAATGATACTGGCCTCCAAAAGAGGGGATAGTTCTACCAGCCCTGAAGTAGGCAGTAATGCAACCTTTCCTCATTGTTGGACCCAACCATCCTGGACATTTTTCATGAAATCACCAACTGCCTTTGGGCAGATTCATCTTTTGCACTAGTTGCACCCTTTCTTCAACCAGGAGGCCCTTTAGATGGTCATTCATGTCCTAGTTGTCTCACAACTGGACTATTGAAATACACCGCTCATAATGCTGCCCTAGAAAACCATCTGGAACCCATAGCTGGTTCAGAAGTCAGTGGCGCAAGCAGTAACTGGCAGTTCTTGTGATGCCCATCTACCATTGGTGCTTTGTGAGCTGCATAGGCTGCCAGCAGGGTTCTGAATGAAATTCCAGTTGTTGGTTATAATTTTTAAAGCTTTTCATGCCTGGTTCTCACCGGACCTAGCTATCTGAGGCACCACATATCTTCAGTTGTTTCTCCCACCTGGTACGTTCAGGTGCAATAGGTGCACTCCACTTCCCTCAATTCACCTTGGGAACTAAGGAAACATGTCTTCTCTGTTTCTTCCTCTGACCCCTGGAAAAGCATGCACCCCAAAATGAGGCACCCACTCTCCTGGGGTTAACTGAAAGGCTTTTAAACTCAGCTCTGTTCCCAGCTTTGAGGGTAGTATGCCCGATGAACACTGATTGTACAGGTCATCCGCAACATTTAATTTAGCCCAACATTTTTGTTGCTAAGTCAAACATTTGTTACGGGAATTTTGCTCCATTTTATGACTTTTCTTGCCACAGTTGCTGAGTGAATCATTACAGTTGTTACGTTAGCAACACAGTAAACCTGGCTTCCCCAGATCTGATTTGACTTTGCTTGTCAGAAGGTTGCAAAAGGTGATCACATGATCCCAGGACATTACAACGGCCATAAATATGAGTCAGTTGTCAAAGCTTCTGAGTTTTGATCACATGATCATGGAGATGCTTCAATGGTTGTAAGTGTGGAAAATGGTCTTGTTACTTTTTTTTCAGTGCCGACTTTGAACGGTCACTAAATGAACTGTTGTATGTCGAGGACTACCTGTACCCAGGGACCACCTGGCGCTGCATTTTTATTAGATCTTTTTTTTATTAAAACGGTTGTTTTTGGCCTTGCTGCCTTATCTTGTTTTATGTGGTTTTTTGTGTTTTTTAATTATTGGATATTGTAAGCCATGGGCAGCTGTGATAATAATATTATTAATAATTTATTATAATAAAATGTAAAAATTAGCCACATTCTGGGTGCCATACCAAAAAGCCTTGGATGACACTTAGAAAATCTGTGCATTGATGAAATTTCCATCTGTCAATTTCAAAAAGCCATAGTGCTTGGATCTGCACGTATACTATGCTATCACATCCCAGAGAAAAATTTGATGCAAATAAAGGCCCAACAACAGCTAAAGAACTGACAGCTGTGATTTGACATTTTTATGTATATTATTCTCTCTTTTATTCATTAAATATGAAACCCAGTCAACTGAGCATTTAAAAATGTATCACAAATATTGACTGGCGCTGATGTTTGATACGGGTTGCTGGCAGAATACTAGATGTCGTTGTTGTTGTTATTGTTATTGCAATTCATTGCACAGTCAGCCAGATGTTCAGACTGGATTTGGCATTTTTGTCTACCCATCGGGTCCTTACCAAGGACCTGGAATAGGCAAATCTGGATAGGCAAGTCTTTGATGGTGTTACAGATATCACCTCAGGATGGAAGCTGTTCCAAGTAAAGCTGCCTTCTGCAATTGACTGATGGCAAATTTGTTGTTTTGGGACTGCACCCAAGGCGCCTATTACTATTGCTACTACCCTTCTTGCCTTTGCTATAGTTGTTCTATTTCTATTTGTATTTTGTTATCTTCTCCAGTTCTTTCTTTTTTATTCTGCTGTCTCCAGGCACTGCCACATCCACTATCCAGACATTTTTGTCTTTCTTATTGACAACTGTTAAGTCCGGGGTGTTATGTGGCAGCTGCCTGTCTGTCTGGATTCTGAAGTCCCAGAGCAATTTAAGTTTTTTATTTTCTATGACTTTTTCTATTTTATGATCCCACCAGTTCTTGTTTACTACATCATCATCATCATCATCATCATCATCATCATCATCATCATCATCATCATCTAATCTTTAGTGAGATTTACAGCCTTTGGGACTGGTTGGTAGCTCAAAAGCTTGAGTCCTAACCAAGGACCTAGGAACTGTTAAGGTAGTGTCGAAGGATATAAGCTGTTCCAAGTAGGGTGTTTTTTTGTAGAATCAGGGTATTCAAGTCTGATAAATTCAGAATTTCCAAATAGCAAGGTAGCCATTTAGGTATTGCTCCAAGGTCTCCAATTACAATTGGGATAACACACAGTTTCTTTTTCCAAAGTCGCTCAACTTCAATTTGTAAGTCCCGATACTTCATATTATTATTATTATTATTATTATTATTATTATTATTATTATTATTATTATTATTATTATTATTATTATTATTATTATTATTATTATTATTATTATGTCTATCCCTGGTGCTTGGACTTGATAGGTGGACAGAAATATTAAATCTAGTATAAACATCTGTCTGACTCTGTAACCAACCATAATAATAATACAGTTTTATTGTTAAAGTTTGGCCTTCACCTGTTTGGACTGAAACTGTGTTTTGCCAGTTCAGTTTTCCTCTAACCTGTTTGCTGCCTTAATTTTTTCAGAATCATGCTTGCCAATGCTGCCATAATGAGGATCCTCATCAAAGGGGGGAAAGTGGTGAATGATGACTGCACCCTTGAAGCTGATGTTTATATCGAGAATGGTATCATACAGCAGGTGGGACGTGAACTCATGATTCCTGGCGGGGCCAAAGTCATAGATGCCACTGGCAAGCTTGTGATCCCTGGTGGTATTGATACCAGCACCCACTTCCACCAAACCTTCATGAATGCAACCTGTGTGGATGATTTTTATCATGGCACCAAGGTACCTTTCTCTTTTGTGCATGCTGCTGCAGTGGACAGGTGGGGAAATGAGCCCCCGAAGGATTGCCTCATCTAGGGCTGTGATGAGATATTCAGTAGTTAGTTGAAGTATGTGAGAAAGATTATAGTGGGAAGACTTGAGTTCCCAAAACAGTTTCTGGGGAGAATGATTTATTCATGTCTAAACAATGAATCCAGCAAAACATCATTGACTTCTGCTGAATTTTCCTTCCCCATCCATTTAACATGGTCTCTTTCTCATTGATTATTTGAATATTTTTTTAAAAAATGGAAGCCTACATATTTGTGTACAAGTGTGCCTTCCATAGGTCTTACTTTATAGCCATTTTTAGAAAACACAAATGATGGATTGGTTGCAGCCCAGCATTTTTGTTTTTTGAAATAATGCTCCAAGAAACAAAGGTAAACCTGGTAATGTTGAAACCTGCAAGCCTATGTGTTTATTTATACTTACTTATATGCTGCTCAAACAAAATATTCTGAGTTGCTTATACTCATTATAGTAATAGAATTGAAATATGCAGTAATTAAATCAAAAGTTATATTAAACATTCAGTGGCATAGCAATAAAATCGCAATCTACCATCCAGCCGTGCTTGCCATAATATTAAAAAAAAATGCCTTGTGCTACTTTTTCAAGAACAGCTTAATTATTCACCTAGATTGGAAGGACTTCCAGAAGAGCAGAATATGACTTGGAACATAGGGATGTTTCATAATAAGGATATAAGGATCGCTGTGCCCCAAGATTCCATGGGACAGTTCCTTGAACCAATATCTCCTGTTTTTCAGCTGATGCATTTGAAAATCTGTACTCCTATGATTATGCCAATTCTACAAGCTCTTCTGAGTGTAGCAAATAAGGCTTGGGGAACATCTTCATCAATGCCTCCAGTGACAAAAGTTTGGAAAACTATCTGGAGTTCCAGAGTACGATTGCCATTTCATTTTTCAACATCTGCTACTAAAGTTCATTGTCATGGAGACAATTCATATACTATTTTTATTGATCACCACTTATTCAATCTCATATTACATCTGTTGCCAGAGAGAGTGATACATCAGATGCTATGGAATGCAAGAATTATTGTCTTTTTAAAGATGATTACAAATCTTTAAACCTGGAAGATATAATTTCAGTTCTTCTTTTGAGATATCAAATCTGAATTTTAATTTATTCATCTTCACAGTAAACTAATAATGTCAGCTGTCAATTGAAGATTTTTTTAAAAAAAATGGTTGTTCTGGCCAGATCTTTTGCAGAAGACTAATTGTCACATAATATACATTTTGTTTTATAGATAATAATTTCAGTACCATAATGGATGATATTCTTGAGATGATTGAAAAAAAATAAAAAATTAATACCTGCAGAATGGAATGAGGGTGACTTAATGAAAGACTGAATACTGAACATCAGACTATGATGAAGAAGTTGACCTTAAGGACATATATTTCCATATTATGATTGGGTAGCTCTGTATTATAATAGAAAATACTTGATGTGCAAGTCCCCACTTCCATTTCTTCCTCATTAGTTTTCACCATGTCAAGAATATTCAGAAAATATTCGGATGATATTCAGAAAAATATCACCTCATAACTCACAGAGGTTCAAATGTACTCAAATATTCATAATTTTTGTAGTTGCTGCTGATGCTTATAACTCTGCCAGCACTCCTAATTTTGAGATTCTATCTGCTCTATTGCAGACAATATTATAGTACTGTTCTAAGTAAATATGAAAGATGGGACTCGTTCCTTTACACTCCTGAATCTAATTAGCTTGGTGTATTTATGAACACTGTTTCCTAATGACAATACACTTTTATCATCTTCAACCATAGCTTAATGGGTTTCTTCAGGCAGATTTGTAAACAGATGTTTAATCTGGCTATGACCCATTCCTAGTTCCTGCTGTTGTTAATTTAGTACATACTTTTGTCTTACCAAAAAGTATGTAGCATCTTCAGTACTAGAGCAGAGTAAGATTGTGGATGAGACAATCAGAGGTTACTATATTTCCAAAGAAAGTCAGTATATTCCTAATGATCTAGCTCCTTGCATCCTAATCATTCTGTGACAGTTGAGACTTCTACTGTCTTGACCTTCTGTTTCAAAATAAGTGCCTCTGCTTTCCAGGGAGGGGATATTTATTTCTACAGAATCAAGGTTATTTACCTCACAATTTCTATTTCACATAATGCCATTATATATAGTTTAGCGGGGGAGGGACGTCACTGTTTCTTAAGAAATGTTATTGAACCTGCCTTCCAGTGAAGCCTTCTGCTCTTTCATTGAGCTTGTGTGTTAATTTATTTCCTCTCTAATTTCTAAACCACTTGAATTGCTGGATATGACTGGCTGGCGATTGCTCATTTTGAGGATGGGCATTTTGATGAGAATTACCTTGACACAGTGAACAAAACAACTGTGTGCCTTGTCATCTTCCTGTGAGGACTCATGGCAAACTATAAGTCCCTGAAGGAGCAGGGACATCTTTGCAGTGGAGATCAACAGCCAGTTGACAAATTCTGGCTAGTGAAATCTCTCTGGAAAAAGGAGAGATTGTGATATTGCTCATGCGTATTCCAGAGAGCAGCTCCTTGTGAGCAGTCTGCAGAAACTGAGGTTTTTATGGTTGACTCATGAGTCAAGTGTCTGGGAATTGAGGGGTTTCAATCAAATTCAGAGTTATATTGTAGTTATATTATATTGCAGACACAAAGTTTACCAAGCCTTATTTCTTAATCACTTTTGGAAATTGCTTAACTATTTGTTAAGGACTTAAGGACTTTTGGAGCTATAGGTTTTAAAGCAGGGCTGTCCAACCTTGGCCCCTGGAAGCCTGGCGGACTTCAACTGTTTTAAAGCATCGTGAGCCCCTTTTAATCCTTAGCAAAAAAGTTTTAAATACAGGTCTGAATATGTAATAAAGACCTTCTTCTGCCCATTGTACTTCCTTTCTCATCTCTATAATGGTAATCTCAAACAACTTTGCTACCATCTTAAAAAATAATTATATATGCTTAATGATTGTAAATTATTTTTATTTTTACTTATCAAAGCACTTTTTTTCTGCAGGTACTGTTGAATAATCACAATTTCTATTGTTTTGATTAGAAGTTGCATTAGAAGTTTGATTAGAAGAGTAGAAGTTGCAAGTAGAATCTTTCAGACATCTTTTTTAGGCAAATGAAACACCTTCTTGTTCTTGAACTTGCTTGAAAGCAGAGGCTGTTAGAATCGGAAAGTCACCCTTTATCTTTCAAATCTATATATTTACATCCTTGTTGTGTAGCCGGCAGGCTAATACCTCTTTAGCTCATCCATTCTTGCATCTTATGGGACAGAAGTTGCATGATATTCCACTACGATGGTTTGCACATATCAAAGCAGCAATTCAACATTGTTTGTAACATACATAGCTCTAAATTAAAAAAAAAAAAAAAAAGATAATCAGTGCCTGTGGAACATCTCTTTGCATTCACAGTGCTGTGCTAATCTATCTCATTTATTTACCTAATACTTTTAATTTAACTGAATGTTTAAAGGTGATGGTGGGCTGTTCACTCTTCCTCAGTGAATAACTCTTGTTTCTTTATATAGCAAGACAGATATATGGGAATGACAAATGGGGAACTAAAAAAAGACTGGGAATAATCCAGGGAAGAGTCAAGGAAGAGTAGTAGGAAAAAGGAGCATAACTTTCCTATTTATGATGGTGTATGAATTGAAAGTTCATCCTGTAAGAGGGAACTCATAAAAACTGGATTATGTTCCAGCATCATTTGCTACATTTACTTTTTATAATTTATTTTTTTTATATTTTGGCTTCATTGCTTTGGTTTTTTGTTAAATTTGTTTCTATTGGAGCAGAAAATTATGTGTTCAGAGGTATGGGTTTCTGTTTCTGTTTTAAACTGTGACATATGTTCACAGTTTGGGGCAGTTTACTTGTCCATTAGCATGCTTTTGTGTGAAGTGGCTATATAGTAATAACTTGTGCCTACCATGGCAGCCATTTTTGCCAAAACTCAAAATATATCCACTCATATCAAAATATTGTAATGCAAATGAGGTTTAATATAATTTCTTATTATATGATTTCTTTTCCAGAGGATTCCCCTCTCACCTCCATCCGTGCTTCTTAAATAGTGAGAATGAGAATAATTTAGGAGTGAATA